>NC_138173.1:31804969-32404969 GCF_964165515.1 Mesoplodon bidens | reverse complement strand
TAACAGTATCCAACCTGGAAAACAAAATACAGAAATTTTCACCGCTAAGCCTGAGCTCAGTACAACTCTGATTTAGTGTTTTTTCAAGCCTTACACAGCAGTCTATATTTTAAAAATATTTATAAATAACCCATTTTGTAGGAAAACACCTATCTTTCATCATAAGAATTAAGACATTTTATTGCAGCCTAACTTTTACACTCCATTTTCTACCATTTGGCAAATTATACCCTACGCTCTAGTCCAAAAAATCTCATTTACAATCACTTAAATACACTATGTTGGTTCTCAAGTCCAGGATGTTCCTTCTGCCTGGTATGCTCCTGACCTTCTCTCCACGTGAAAAATTCCTACTGACATTCAAAACCTAATTCCAAGATCCCCTCATTGTTGACATCCTCTTCAATATCCCCTAGCAGGGTTATTGACTCCAAGTGCTATTTTAGAAAGTTACATTTTTATGATCTATTTATTTAATAGCCTATCCCTATTAGACTGTAATGAGTTGTTTATGCATCTCTCACACTCTCTTTTGAGTTCCTCTGGCCTTTATTTTTTCTTTTATCTCTTACCCATAAGCACAGTGCTTGCTCCATAGTACGTGCTCAGTGTGTTGGCTGAGTGAAAAAAGACACATTTTAGCTCTTTAATGTCTTTAATATCTTTAAGCTCTTTAAGCTCTTCACCTTTAATCATTTGTGAAATTTCATTTAAAATGACCTCAGCTTACCCTTTGTTTCCTAACTTAATTTCTAGTACTATAGAATGTACACTCAGAACACCGTCAGTGGCCTACAGAAACAGCGTTCTCACTGGACTTCATGCATATAGTTAACCCCTTATAACTTTCTCTGGCATACAACTGCCAGACATGTTCTTAAAAAAAAAAAAATGTACCAACCCCTCACCTATTGGAAAACTTCCAGAAGCTCTTCATTCCTTATTGTATCTTTTCTACTTGATTTTTCAAATACCTCTGTCTTACTTAATCTATTCAGAACTGCTTTTTCTACCTTTGGCTTTCATTTTCAATTTCATTCATATCATTATCTGCATTTACCCATAGAACCTAAGCATATTTCAGTTTCTTATGCAAATTTCCTCACTAGAGGTCAAAGGGGCAAGGACTATTGTGACAAAACATTAAATAAATAGACGATAGGATTTTGTTCTATTGGTCTGGGAAAATTACTACCTGAAACAAAATAATTCTGGGAACTGAAGTGATCAGAGCGGTCAGCTTTGTTTACTTCAGACTCAAATCAATGTATTGTCTTTACCTGAGCTCTGGTTACATTTAGAAAAAAGTACTGTAAATACAGTGAATGAGCAAGGCCACTATCTGATACGTGTCTGGATCCTTAGTATAGTAACTGGGGGAATGGTAAGCATAGATCAATATTTGCTGATTGATGACTCAATAGATCTGGTTAAGCCTCACCATCAGAATTCCAGATTTTTTAACAAGCTTCTCAGTCTTTTCATTCCAAAGAAGAAACTAAAGAAAACCAGATGACAAGAATTTCAAATTGTAAAATATCCTGGTTGTCAAATTTAAATAGGGATATCCTGTGCAATGGAGAGGCTGGCTGGTGCCAATTTCACATTTTGTTCTCTAGTGTCTGGGCGAAGCCTGCTCTGCCAGTGAGCTTTCAGGTTGAGAGCACTCCAGCTTCCACAGACACCCGAGAACTTTCTATTTTTCATGGTGTTCCTACCTTATCTAAGAGAAGGACTATATTCACAATGAAAGGAGTTATGATTAATCACCAGTAGAGAGATTCTTCCACGTTTTGGGAGCCCATGTTAAGAGTCTGGTACAGTCAACACTCCCTCTAAAATAGATCATGTATTGAAATGAGAAATCTGTCACCTAATATGGCCAGAGAGATGAAGGGAGTTGGCCCAGCTGAGGCCAGGAGACACCTCTAATTCAAAACCTCAACCATTAACATAGTGATTGTGATCAAGGAGACTTACAGCATGTAAGAGATTCAAAAAGCATATTAATCCACCTCCGGCAACACTGCCAGTTTAAAAGAATGATTAACCTTCTCTCCCACTTGATTCAACCTAGCTATGAATTATACCACTCTAAATGCTAGCAGACTCTATGCTTATGGCTTCCATTTGGTAGCACTTAGTATACACGAAAACTTTCTCCAAGAAGTAATTACTTTTGAAACCATAAACATTTCAGTTGGGAAAAGAGAAAAAGAAAGGAGGTGCAAGTAAAGGGAAGTAGGAAAAAATAAGAAAATACCCTCAGATATAAACACGTTGATTCAAAAAATAACTTAAAGGGGATTTAAACGATACTAGGTGAGCATTTATTCTGTTTCTGCTTTAAATAAAGCATTCTGTTCTATTTGTTAGGTGTTGAACTTGTTTATTATCTAATGTCTGTTAAAAACCTCTTGAAAAAGATGTATTCATTCTGGTATCCTAAGCACCTATCTGGATGAACAGCACAAGTAGTGGGAAGTCATGGGGCATAAAGGACCTTGCCAAGGCTCTGGAATCCATCTCTTACTTATGGTCTTTGAGACTCAGGCTCCTCCTCTATGTAGTGTTCATAAAACTTAGTGGAGATAGAACACTAGGGACACAGAAGGTCAAAGTAGGTATTTACTACTACTTTTCAAATATCTTCCTTTAGGAAAACAAATATATTTTATTTGCAATGAGGCTTTCTTGTGAATTTTATTCTTCTAAAGAAGAATATTTTTAGTGAACAATTTATTCATTTGCCTCCCTGTGCTACTTTCTTGACAATACTCAGGTAGGGGTGGTTTTCTCTCAAACGGTTACCTTCATGTGATTTGTATCTCAGACCTTCCTAAAAGCATGTTTTCCTGCTCTTTCTTTCCACCCCATACCAACTCTACATAAGATATTGTGATCCTCTATTAAAATGCACAGAACCCTGGGAAGATAAGGAGAAGCAAAATGTTTGTCACTGCCACCTCTGTTATGCATATATCAGAGGCTAAATGATAATTGATGAAGACAGAAATGGGAACCTGATTTCTGTCTGACTTCAGAAATCAGAAGTGTAGCTACTACAAGCTGATGAATTGGAACTCAGATCAAGGCCTAGAATGGAGAGGAGTCTTCTGATCAGAAGGGGAAAGTAAACAAAGTGCAGCGTTTAATTATTTAATAATAAGTAAGAGAATGACTATGGTGTTTTTACAGAACAAGATATAATATTGAAATAAAACCCCTCAATGTGACACAGAAACATAATGCAATCCTCTGAAGCTACAACCCTTCCTAAACGAAACCATACCATTCTTTTCACACAACCTGGAAAGTCAAAAGAAAGGGGATACTGATCTGCATCACACTGACATTAGATGCAGATCTAGTTTTAATGACGTTTTATTTCATGGACTGAAGTCTCCCCCCAAAAAGGGTAAGCTTTTTTCTCAAGAAACATCACTGTGTAATAATCAAGGAGCCAGGGATGGTGGTATTAATTGCTCTAAGTACGGGGATTTGTTTTGCAGAAAGAAGTACCAATCAGAAAGAGAATTGACCAATAATTACTTAACAAAACTGCTTCAGAAGTAGATTTCTAAATCTACTTTTAGACTAATTGATAGTTAGAAAAATCTTACTAAGTTTATTCATTAAGAGGAAATCTGTGCAAGCCTCTGAAACCAAGAGGTATTGCATCAAAAGAGATAAGGTCACTAGACACTTATGTAAGAGCCACTTCTTCCTCAAATGGCCACCATATAGTCATTTCTGACTATTACATTACCAAGAAGTAACAATGCATCTTTAGGAAACTAGTATGAAAGAAAAACATAATCACATTTTTTGCAGGTGACACTTTGATCTCATAGGTGTGTGTTAATTTTCCAAAGTTGGGACTGGATCCTGCCTTTAGAAAATGCTCCTTGAAATATCGCATTGAAAATCTTCTCTTTTACTCCTTATTGTAAACACTGTATATGTTTTTAAGAAGACCAATAAAAAACATGGACTATGAAACTATTTTTCCAGTAGTGAAATTGTGGAGAATACAGCTTGCATTTCCACTGTATTCCCGCAAAAGGAGGAAGTTCTTTTCCACAAAGACTCTCATCAGTGTTAACTCTGGGAGAGAAGTATTTGTAGTTGTCTCATGCTTTGTGGTGAGAGACTCGCACTTTTTCCCCTGTCTCTATCGTGGGAAACAGGGCACACTTTGGGCTGAGAATTCACGATGTGGTCGGAAAAAAAGAAACGAAAAATACCCTCATTCACACTGCTCTTTAACAAGTTCAGTGAATGGGCTTCAGGCATTCTAAACAGCAGCGATTAAAAAATAACTTTAAATTTCCTACATTCCTTCCAGTAGGATGAAAAGCTGAAGTATGTTAACTTTAATTTTATGGTTTGGGTGAATACTCCTTGTCAAAGCAGAAATCAGCCTCTTACAGGGAATAAGTGCTAATTAAGAAAAACAGAGTAAGCATGTTATATGAAGTATACTTGTTTCTTTCCTGTGCACTTTGGCTGCACAAGCTCTAACCACAGTTTTCGGAGCAACCATCAGTGCTCCCTAAGAATGCCAATGCAGTGTTCCTTCCAGTTAGTGGGGTGCAGAGACCAGTCAGAATGCTGATGCTTTCCACAAAGGAGATGGGGCTAGGGAGCCAAATGCAATCAGCGAATATTATATCTGTCTTGTGTGCCTGCTACAAAACAGTGTCCTCTCAAGACTACTCTATCCCTTCTTTGCTTTTTACGTGTATGTGTAAGTTTGTATATGTAAGCTTTACAAGTGTCTAATAAGAGAAAACTGAAAATGCCCAGGAAAAAGACAAAAGTGCTTCAACAGAGAAAGGTCTCCCTGTTCCCGTTGAAGAGGATATAGAGTTAATAACAGGAAATATACATCCCCTGAAACTGTATGAAACATGGATGCTTCCAAAATTTACTCAAAGTCTCACTGACCATTCTATAAGTAATTTTAATTATTATTTCTTATGATTATGGTAAATAAAAAGTCTCAGTGTTATGCTAAAAATCTTTAACACTTGTTGACTTTTTTGTTGATAGCTTTCCTCCTCCCAGCTCCAGCCAACAGTAGCAGTAACAGATATCCAGATCTTAATAGGATAGAAGTATAATGGTGCACTGAATATGGAAAGGAAGAACCAGTAATGGTTCCTATATATTCATAACGCAAATCAGAATCAAACTAAGGAATAAACTTCCCCAAGAAGAAGTTGACAGCAAATAGTTTCTCCTCTTAATGAATTGAGGAAACAACTTTGAAGTTATCCGTAGCCACCGCTTCTGAAGCAACCAATAGCTTTGTAACTATTAGTTTACTTGTATTAGATTAATTTATATTAGAGTTTATTTAATGCAATTGCTCACAAATTTTAAACCATTTTGTAGAGTAGTGTTCTGTATCTGTTTAAATGAAATGCTTTCCTAAGCTCAAGATCAGAGTTTTTATGTTGTGTAAATTATGAAATTACTGTGGAATATCTGGTAAACTCGATAGGAAACCCCAGATGTCAGCACTTTGCTGGACAAGATTTAAAGTGGCCCACACCATTAACTCTCATCAGGAGGAGTATCAGTGGGCTAAGTCATAAGGGCATGCCCATCCATTACATTCACCCAGGATAATGTGAGAGAGAATCAAAGGGCAGTCAGACAGGGACCTCTACGCTCAGATTCCACTGCCAAGAAATGGCTTAAGTCAGCTCTTGTTTTTGAAGAAAATAACACTTTAGGAATCAGACTGAATCCTATTTTAAGTTTTAGAGGAGGAAGGATACTATTTAAACATTGATGAAATGTGCCTCTTTTTTTGTAAATCAGCATAGAAATTTATTTGAATTCAAAATAATATGGTTATATTTAGTATAGTGTAATAATTATCTAAAGCACATATCATAGTTGGCTCTGCAACAGTTCTAAAGATGTCATTCTTTTGAAGTCAAAAAATATGCAGTAAAAAATACACAAGGAAGCAAAAATATGAAAAAAACAAGTTTGCTGAGTACGGGAAGTTGTTACACGACGGACACACCAAGATAATGTAACAGAGTCCAAATTACATAACATGCAGCAAGGAGTTCTCTTGCTTTAACAACTTCTAGAAAATAAACCAGTAATCTCAATGCAAGAAAATATCACCACTGGGTTAACAGGACAAATTTTCTGAGGGACACAGGTAGTAATTCACTGTACTTCCCCTTTCTCTCATACCTTTTCTCACACCAATTTCTTTTATTTCCTCGAGGATAGATTTTATCTTGTTGAAAAAAAAATGTAGTTTTATTTGTAAAGTGGAGTAAATAATATCCTGAGTGAAGTAGGCAGCGTGTTAGCTGAAGATGCTCAGGAATCAAACTTTTGATAAAGGTCAATCAGCTAGTTAGCTAGCAGTTACCATCAGTGGCTTGCAGAAAAAAAAAATTATAGATGATATGTTTGCTAAATCGATAAAAAGAATAAGCAGTTTAAAATGGGTTAAAAATCCCAGGATTTATTGTGACCTAGACCAGAGGTCCCTGAACTTTTTGGAACCAGGGACAGGCTTCCTGGAAGCAAATTTTTCCAGGGAGGGGGGGCGGGCTGTTTGAGGTTCAGGTGGTAATGTGAGCCATAGGGAGCTGCAGATGAAGCTTAGCTGGCTTGCTTGGGACTCACCTCCTGCTGTGAAGCCCAGTTCCTAAGAGGCTGATGACTGGTACCCATCTGAGGCCAAGGGGTTGGGGACCCCTGACCTAGACACTCAAAAGCAGACAGCTGACCTTTGATTAAGACTATTTTCCTGTGGAGTGAGCCATAAGGGGCTCCAAGACACAATTTTGTTTCAACAGTGTTCACAACCAGAGGGCAAACTCAGAATGTCTCCTCCTCTTGCAGAAACTGGGCCACGGATGAGAAGTCTTTTTTTGAGTAGCCCTTCCTGCACATCATCCCTGCAGATCTGATGGGCTTGACTGCCCAGAAGGATTGGGCTCTTCGTGCTGGTAGCAGAGCCTCATGCTAATCCCAGATCCTTAGCCATGAGAGTTGCTCCATATCTGCCCTGATAGTAATTAGCCAAGGGAACTCCATCCATCACCCCAGGTACAAGATTATAAGTGTCACTTGACCAACATTGTCCTGAGCTCATATTTAGGATTTTAGCCAAGAGTTTTGGGTCAAGACCTAACCTGAGTCCCAGATTCATACCTTCAGCAATTCCAATCCTACTAATAGCTAACAGCAAGTGTTTGCAGATCTGCGAAGCCTGGCCAGTCCCAACAGCCCCACGATGCACCACATGGGAGCCCATGCACCACAGCAGCTCAATCCCTCCCATCCTAAATGTGAGGTTGCCAGACCGAGCCGTTCCCACACCACCAGAAACAGGGGCATCCGTGAAAACTGCTCCCATTTTCTCAACTTCTTTGGCCAATTCTCTCAAAACCATAGGATCAACAGTACTGGAATCTATTAATAGTCTTTCTTCACTTTTTTTTGAATTCCATTTGCTCCAGAATAAGCTTCTAGCACATTGATGCATTGTAATAATTCTGTCAGCTTTTTCAGCTACATCTGCTGTGGAAAACACTACCGGGTTCACCTGCATCTAGAAGCTCTTTGCGTGCATCAGGGAACACATCATCAATAATGAGTGGCTAGCCATGTTTCATGAGCTCTTTTGCCATTGGATTCCCCACGTTGCCTACTCCAATGAATCCAACTGGAGTCTTGGAAGCTATTGACCTAGAACACAACACTGCAAGGCGGGTCACCGCCGGCTGCTGCGGACGACTCCTGTACCATAGGCTGGAGGTGGCTCCACGGAGATGGAAGGAGGCTGCCACGCTGCCCGCACCCTTCCTTCCCACGGTGACCTCCTCGACTCCTGGCTCACCCACTGGCTGCTATAGGGTGCGTGGTGCGGAGGGCCGGCTCGGCTGTGGCGATTCTTAATACCCCCCTTTGTTACTAGGTTACACATACAATTTCACCTAGTGAGCGATTTAACAGAAGGAATTTTTTTTCTACGGCATTTTTGTGGCACAGAGGATAGAAGCGAGGTCACTTTTTCTTTGAAAAACTGAATTAACAATTTATAGAAAGTCATGATTCATTCTACAAATATGCTGAGTCAAAGAAACGTGAAAATTGATGGGGTGGAGGAAGAGCGTTAGACTTCCCTGATGCTCAACTGGGACCTTTCTTCTGGTGTCAGAACATGGTTGTGTAACTCCTTTAACCCCAGTGGATTTTCCAAAAATTCCAGAATCTTCAGATTTTGGTAACCCCTGTTTAATGTCTTTGCCCCCCCCCATGCCAACCCCCCACCCCACCCCGCACACATTTATTTTTTACCAGTTGTCTTCCGGGGTGTTTTTCTTTATATAGTTATTGCAGCAGTTTGTTAGACTACTGACCCCCAGTGCAAATGCCCCTCCCCCCCGTTTTCTCACCCTGTGTAGATTTGTTCCACCTTGACCTGGGCTTGGTCACTTGACTTGCTTTGGCCCAATGGCATATCAAGTGCTGAAGCTTGGAGAGTACTCGTGCTTTAGGGCTTGTCCTCATGGAAACCTGACATGTTAGGAAGCCTGGCTAACCTAGTGGAGACTAGGCACAGGCCACAGCCAGCACCAATGGCCAGACATGTGAAAGCAACCAGTCCCAGTCCAGCAACCAGATGATGGCAGCCTCAGTAGTCACCTCAGGTGAAAGCAAGATAGATCTACCCAGCAGATCGTAGCCCATTCTGCTGATTCACAAATTGTGAGGAGATAAAGTGCCTGCTGTTTTAAACCACCAAGCTTAGGAGTAGTTCATCACACAGGAAGAGATATAACTATCTTCCATTTTATACCATGTTTCCCCTCAAATGATTGTTCCTTTATCCAAGATTCTAGAAAAGAAATAACAACTGATGAGGCTGATAGAGCCTTAACATTTTTTAAAAGTTTTATAAACTTTTTAAATAACTGTTAATAAAATCAATATTTATTTGATCACAAAATTATTTCCTTCAGTTACCTTAAGAAGTAATGCAGAATTGTATTAAGTTTATAAATTTGGAGGCTCTAAAAATGTGTTATTCCTTGGATTCAAGTCCTAGTGTACTTTATGTGGGCATTCATGTTTGCAAAATGATTCCAGGAAATTTGCGATTTCATTTTACAACTTTGGCCTAAGGAGTCTTATGATATTTTACCTGAGAAAAATAATACATTAATTCCACTTTCAGCTAATAAACCCATGGCTTCCTGTATTTTCTAAATTCCCTATCAGTAAAGAAGACTATGTATAGCGTACAAGACTGTCATGATTAAGAGGAATGTAGTACAGAAAGAGCCTGTCAAATTAGGCATTGCCCAGTCATGTCAGTATACTAACATGGGGAGCCACAGGCAGCTTGAAGCCTGGAAAAAAGACAGATACAATGTAATGATTATCCTAAGGATCCGGATAATGATTCCTATGATTTTGTTTTAAATATTAATGGCAGAGGATTCTGGGGAAATGATGGTGGCTACAGAGAAGATTTTTATCCCTGAATATGCCACCTCTCCCCTAAATACACAACCCCCCAACCCCCCAAAAAAGAAAGAAAAGCATCTAGGATAGCAAGGTCAAAAACCTACAGGCAACATGTACAACAAGGTGTCCACATGAAATGCAACATAGAGCCAGGTAGGAACAAATCAACAACAGGAAAAAGACCTACATATGTGTATCCCAAGGTGTGTGGGAGGAAGACGAGGGAAGGACTCTCTCTCTCTTTCAGGAGAGCCAAAGGTTACTATGGTTCAAGAACTCCTTGAGATTGAAAAACTCACTGAGAACAGCGGCAGAAACCGGGAGTGAACGTTGCAGGCTCCACTTTGCGGCTGAGTGCAAGAACTTTGAAATGTTCTGAGGATGCCAAGTGTTCTGTGGTCTGTGAAACCATGACACCTATCAAACCAAAGCACCATTCCAGAACAAATCCCCGTACTCAACAAGGACAGGAAAGAGGAGGCCTGGGTAAATGGGCATAGGAGGGCCGAGGAGGAAGATTTTAGAAATTTTAACGTTGTTTTTTAAATTGTGTTGTGAAAATAATAGAAGATAGTGAGCTCTGGAGTTCTGAAGCTAGAAATTATATTCTGATCTATGTTTCTCTCCTAAAGTGGAAACTTATTTCATTTAAAAATGAGTGACAGAAGAGTATTCCATTCACATCCTGTAGAAAATCAGTGAGAAAAAAGAAGGGTGAAAAGAAAGTTCCAGCAAATCTTGAAAGCGTGACAGAAAGACACGTCCACAGAAGAAATGAAATTTATCGCCTGATATTGCGTAAAAAGTAAAAGAAATTTTAAAAGGAATAGAAACTGGTTTTAAGGAAAACATAAAATAAATTAGAAAAATTCAGAAAGGAAGTGATTGGAGAATAGCAAGATTTGAAAAGATGAAAGAATTCAGTAAGTAATTTGTTTAAAAAAAAATCATGTCTCGAGAGAAGGTTAAACTAGAAGGAACACAAGTCTGAATAAACACAGTGGATAATGTCTCCTTGGAGAAACAGCTGATTTCAAATCCAGCATGAGAAACGAAAAGATGTTCCTGTTACATCTTTCCATACAAGAGAGCTGGGAAGACTTCAAAGACTATTGTGGTTGTGTGGAAAGGACTCAGGAGCCAACTTGAACAGGATCCGTGAACCTAAGAGGGGACAATCTCTGCAACGATATTTATAAAAACCTCACTGAAAACAACAGCACAGAAAGAAAATACCTCATTAGTCATCTTCGGAAGCTACTTTGGAGTCAACCTTTCTCTCTCTTTTTTTTTTTTCTTTTTTTGTAAAACTGGTAAATAAAATAAAAGCAACATTTATTCTTCCTTTCCTGATTAAACTGTAACTCAGGGCAACCAAATAGTTGATGAAATAATGTTCAAGCTAGTAAATGAATAATAATCTAATTAGTAGAATATCACCATTTTGTACCCTTAATAAATAATGGATCTAGACATTGATCATTAATGGCTGCAACGTCACAGTAAGACAGACACTTTATAGTTCCTTTTGGAATTCATCAATATTATCTATGAAGTAAACTTGCCAAAAAATCACACCTGAATTATGTCAGTGCTCTAGATCTATCTACCGACTGACAGTAAATACATGGGCCAAAGGAACATAATAAATATATAATCATAAAGGGGATGCAATCAGCATAATCCAGACAATTGGGAACCCTACTGGATGAATGTTTTGAATTCAGTGACAAATACTTGCAAGAAAAATGAGCAAATTTAGTTCTTTTAAACTTATACTTTAAAAGAAATTGTGTTTGGATCAGCAATCAAATAAATAATGGTTATTAAAATAAAAATACATTTATAGGACAATCAAGGAAACATGAACTGACTGGCTATTTGTTGATATTAAGGAATTATTATTATTTGGGGATGTGTGATAATGACATAGTTGAGCTTAAAAAGGACAGTTCTTGCATTTTAGAAATATGTATACTGACATTTTCACTGAGAAAAATAAACCTGGGATTTGCTTTAAAATTGCTGGGGATTATGGTGGTAGTATTAAGAGAGGGTACAGAGAAAATATATTGGCCTGAAATTGATATTTGATGAGAACAATTGAGGAAAGTTTCTCCTTCTTTCTTTTTACTTCTGTAGATGTTTGAAATTTTCCATACTAAAACATGTTTTATAAATGTAGATGGCTTGCAATTTGCTCTTCTGAGCTCTCAGGAGGCAAAAAGCCATTCTTAAATTAGGAGCTTTCTTCTCTAGCCAAGAATTCTAATGATAATTTTGTCCCAACTGGCCAGAGCACTCAGATTGCTCTGAGATCTGTTGGTGGAAAAAAAATCAGCACAAACAATAAAGAGGCTCTTTAGTCTTAGAAGAAAACAACAAAGAGTAAAGGCTGGTGCTAGGTCTAGGGCAATAGTGTAATATCAGTATAAGACAAAATACTAGTTTCTTCCAAAATCCACTTGTTACTACTGTGTATACTTTTGCAGCAAAATATCTTTTCTGCATTGTCAGCATTAAAGTAAATTTACTATTTAGGTAGCATTTAAATTATCATATACTCAAAGCCTAGAAATAATCCCCTAGGCTGAAATGACATTAAATCTTATTTTGGCCATTGTAGTGTATTCTCCAGTCCTACTTGCTTTGTCTATAACTGTCCTAAAAAGGTGTGAGGAGATCTGCCAATATTAATGCCAGGATTCAAAATGAGTTCTTTGTAGCTTGCTTCCTTCAGGATCTTCTGCCCTCAGACCCATGTATTTACTTAATGCCTCAGATTATTGTATATGTCACATCTTTCCAACTAGAAGACAAGCTCCTTTAAGGGCAGTGACTAATAATAGTGCCTAATAATAATAATTAGTCACTAATATTAGTGACTAATAATAATTAGTCACTGCCCTTTAAGGGCAGTGACTAATAAAGAAGAAAAGCTCCTTTAAGGGCAGTGACTAATCAACAACGAATTTACTCCAACACCAGTGCTTTCAAAATGTGTGTTGCTTAGTATATGTTTGACTGTAAGAAGTTATAGAAACAATTCTATGCTAACTAAATAATAATGATACTACTACTACTATTTCTACTACTACTGCTAATAAAATGTATGAAATAGAGTATAAATGGGACAACAAATATAACACTGGAAATCCCAGACTATAAAATGAATTATCCGAAAGCCACTGGCCAATCCATCGACTATAAACAGTTACTTGTGAATTGGTAAACATTTAAATGCATAATTGAGAGAAAGGTTAAAACAAATTTTCTTACCAAAAAACACAATTTTTATACCTACAATTTTTGAGCTCAACTAACCTGTAGTTTTAACAGAAATAGATGAGATTCAAAGTATTCATTCAGTTTCCTAAATGATCCATTCCCTATCTTTCCTTATGAAACAATCAGTTATAACTCTAATAATTTGTCAAGGACTCACCAATCTCTACTTCTTTTATTTTCCAAGGTTTGGTATCATTATAAAATCAAGTCCTTTGGTGGAATTTGATAGTTTCAAAATCCCTCATCAATATTATTCACTGGGATAAAATAATATGAAAATTTAAAAAACACTGACTATGTGCTGAGAAATGATCCTTCAGTGATTCACTCAAGGTGGACTAGCACTCAGGCTACACCTGAGGTAGAACTTGAATTCCAAAGTGGACCTTTAAACCACAGCTCATCTTCTCTTTTTAAAACCGTTAGAAATAAGCCTGTTGCCTGACCTTTGAGATTCTGCAAAGAGACTATATTTAGATCTTTTGTCTCTTTTAACTTCCCTAGTCCCCTTCTCTATTTTCAGAATAGTGATTCCCAGATAAGTACAACGAGTTCAAACAGTGTGGTTAAAGGGGTAGTTAGTCTGCTCTGCAGCCAAGTTACTCACAGAATAAATAAGTTGGCTTTCACAGTTGTTAGTTTCTTCATGGGCTTTGCTTAGAGGGGTCTCAGCTCAAGCAAGCAGTCTGTCAGCAGCCTGAAATATCTCTGTGGAAATCTAATGGCATATATGTAAAATATGTCTATGAAACCTTTTATTCAATCTTAGGTGCATAACTTTACTACTTCTTTAGGCCTGGAAAAGTATATTCAGCTACAAAAGGACGGAAAAGAAAATGTGTATAATACCTCATGCCTTCCTCACACCCTAGAACCTTATTTTACCCCTGTTTCATCAGAAAATGATGTATACTGTAAGAAACATTTTTCAAATTATTTGATCAAATATTTAAGTACACTAAGTCTCTGTATTTATTAAAGCAAATATAGTTACCTTTCTGTCCCTTTCTAAAAGAAAGCAAAAGATACAGTTCTTTTTTCTTAAGACTCAGGGCTTGTGGATATTAATTATTACACTATATTGACACCCATACATGTTTATAGGAGGCTTTTGAGACATACAGAGCTATTTATTCCCATACCAAATGGCACTTCTTTTTCCTCTGCCTTCTGCTTGTATTTTTTCTGTTGCGACTATATCCTACTGAGGCTGCTACATGTCTTTGTTTGATTTGAGGTTCTAAAGGTAAGACTGTATATTCTCCTTTTTACAGAATAATAATGGGTTTTATGACTGTTTGCCTTCAGAAGCCTCCTTTTCCACTCATTCTCATTTCATATCTATGGTGAGGTGTCTAAAACAGATGAGTTAGTTCTGAACTGGTGATATATAAATCAATTATTATTTGATTCATATTCAAAGCAGCTCCTCCTAAAATAGTGGCCTTCCTGCCTGTGGGCTGTAGTCTAATCTACTGCCTGGATCTACACCCACCAACATCCATATTTTGTCTATTGTTACCTTGGACACTTGTAGGAACTGAGTGAGTTTCTGTTTCTATAGTGTCCATTGACAGACAAATGAATAAAGAAAATATGGCACATATGTAGAATGGATTGTTATTCAGCCTTAGAAAATAAGGGAATCTTGCCATTTGCAACAACTTGGATGAACCTTGAGGGCATTATGCTAAGTGAAATAAGTCAGAGAGAGAAAGACAAATGCTGCATAATCTCACTTTTACGTGTAATCTAAAAAAGGTGCTCTCACAGAAACCGAGTAGAATGGTGGCTGTCAAGGGCTGGGGAGTGGAGGAAATGGGGAGCTGTTGGTCAAAGGGTATAACCTTCCAGTTATCAGATGAATAAATCCTGGGAGTCTGATGTACAGCATGGTGACTATAGTTAACAACACTCTATTGCATACTCAAAAGCTTCTGAGATAGTAGATCTTACACATTCTCATCACACACACACACACACACAAAAAGGTAATTAATTGTGTAAGGTCATGGATGTGTTAACTAACCTTATTGTGGTAATCATTTTGCAATACATGTATCAAATTATGATGTTGTGGGCTTCCCTGGTGGTGCAGTGGTTGAGAGTCCGCCTGCCGATGCAGGGGACATGGGTTCGTGCCCCGGTCCGGGAAGATCCCACATGCCGTGGAGCGGCTGGGCCCGTGAGCCATGGCCGCTGAGCCTGTGCGTCCAGAGCCTGTGCTCCACAACTGGAGAGGCCACGACAATGAGAGGCCCTTGTACCGCAAAAAAAAACAAAAAACAAACAAAAACAACAACAACAACAACAACAAAAAATTATGATGTTGTACACCTTAAACTTATACAGTGTTATATGTCAATAATATCTCAATAAAATTGGAAAGAAGAAAAAGATTCAAATGGAGAAGGTGAGGCTGGTAGAAAAAAGCCACTGCATTGAGCAGTACCGAGGTGGGAGGAAAGCCATGGGCCTCTATTAGCACTGCTGAGGAGGCTCTGTTCCCACGTGTGGGGAGGGGGTAGGACAGCACAGCTGTGATCCTTATCGCAGACCCTAGGCAGCCTCAGGCAACTTTTCAAAGTTAGATGCGGAAAACCAATAAATGAAATTATAAGGAAGAATTACATAAATGCCTTTATTCTACTTCTGGTCCTCTTGGCAACTTTTTCCACCTACAGGAACATGAACATGGATCAGAAGTTTCCAAACTTTTCATCATCAACCCCTACACCAAAAGAAAAGTTGAAATTTTATGACCCCTAGTATATGAAATATCTTGTGTGTTTTTAATATTTATCAAGAGAACATTTAACAGTTACCTACTATGTGCCAAGAGAAAATAAAAATAAGACACAGACTTTAAATGCAGACTTTGTTCCAGTATTATTCTTCCTTTTGACTTCAGTATAAGAGCTATTGAGCTATTTGCTGTCCCAGTAAGGGGATAAGCAGACGATTACAGAATCCTGTGATCTCTTCCCAAAGTTTGCAACTATAGGGTTGGTCCTAGAATTGCTCAATAACTTTGTATTTTGATTTAAGGGGAAAATAAAAGACCTTCCTGTCCCAAAGTAACTCTGCTTTGTGGAGACTGGAGGTGCCCTGCAATTGACTCAAGATACTGTTTATTTGTTTAAACAGTTAAATGAGTAGTTTCTATTAAACAAGTGAGCACAACTTTTCACAACAGTACCTACCCCATGACATAGCTCAGATGAAAACTCTGAGGGAAAGGAAAACTATATGGGCAAAAAGTCCAGGTTCCATCCACTGTACATGGGATATTGATAGGCTTGTAAAACTTACAGAGGTACCCGGGGGTACCCAGGAACCCTGGGTATTTAGTATACAGATCAGTAAAGGATGGTGGCAAATAAGACGACACCAGGTCAGGGGACAAATTAAGCAGGTGAAGCTGGTCCTTTATATTCTTTTCCCTTCTGATATACCACTGCTCTTTCATGTCCAGAATATGTTCTGTATCCTCAGTAGACCCCCCCACCACACACACACATACACACAGAGACGTGTGTAGCACACAAACATGCACGCATGCATGCATGTACACATACGTGGAGTCCCCAGTCTTCTCAGTTAAAATTCAGCTTTTAATAACTAAAGAAGGGCTTCCCTGGTGGCGCAGTGTTTGGGAGTCCGCCTGCCAATGCAGGGGACGCGGGTTTGTGCCCCGGTCCGGGAGGATCCTGCATGCTGCGGAGCGGCTGGGCCCGTGAGCCATGGATGCTGAGCCTGCATGTCCAGAGCCTGTGCTCTGCAGCGGGAGAGGCCACGGCAGTGAGAGGCCCGCGTACCGCAAAAAAAAAAAAAAAAAAAAAAAAAACTAAAGAAAATTTATAATGCCCTATATTTTATAGATTTTAAAAATACTTGCACTTTAATAGAAACCTTTTAATGTCTGAAAATCCTTTCTGACAAAGGAAGTTATTTCTGATATTGGAGGTTGACAGTTTCACAGAGAAAACTTCAGGAGCACAGAGACATGCCTGACCCTCTCCCCACACACCATCTGGGGAGAATTCACTAACACATAGGCTCAATCCCTCTGCTAAGTCAAAATCAAGTTTACCAACATCATTATTTCACAGAGAATACCCTACCTCATGTTAGGCATTCACATGTATTTTATTTGTTGAAGAGAGGAAGAAGATATAAAGGAGGGAATCATCTGAAATTACAGAGTACAGCATTTAAGTCAATATAGATATTTAAATTTAAGGTAAAATTAAATTATAATTTGAAATTATATGTGGAGTTTTATTTCCTAAAGAATATTTTGGAAGGTTCAACTCCTATTTTAACTTATATTTTCAGAGAAGGTATTTGGTCCAAATGAAGAATATCTTCAATTATTGTTCTTTTATTGCAAGCAAAAAAGGATTTATACTTCTTTTCATGAAATATGGTTGTTTGACAACAGAAGAATAAATATTTTATATTCTTAGAAACAACAGTCAAGCTACTGATATTCTTAATTAGTTTTAATAAATCTGAATGCTGCTTATCATCTACTCTTTATCTTGTACCTGAGGAGTTGTATACCTCCAGGAAGATATGTGCTCCAGACCCGTAAATATGCAGTTCACAGAGCCCACCACCAGAGGGCAATAAAGAAGTAAAATCTTGAAACCATGTAGTGAAAATAGTGGGAGTTCAAATAAAAGCAACATTTCACAGTATGCTTTTCTGACCAATGTTATATCTAATAATGTAATGGATTATATGTACATGGATTCTGAAAATTCAGCAGCACACTTCACTGGTCAATTTCTATGATAAGGGGAACGTAATTTGAGTATAGAAAAACAGTATACTTAGATCTTAAAATTCCACCCCTACAGAATCTACTCACTATTGAAAAATGGTAAGAATAATAGCTTTCTGTGTCTCAGTGACCAGTTAACATTTTCAAGAGTAGAATTTATCTTCCTATGATGCTCAAATACACAGGAAAAATGCAAATCTAGGACAATGGATAAACTCTATATGACATGTGAAAATAATTATTCAAATGGAAAAAGTATAAGATCTACAAGGAACAGTTTTATAAGCATTAGTGTGGATATATACATAAAGAGGCTCTAAGAAACATAAAAATCACTTCCAGAAAGTAATTTTAGGTAGAAGAGAATTAACAGGGATGACAAAGAAAAGAGAGTTTGTCTTAAAATAGTTTCATTTTGGGCTTCCCTGGTGGCGCAGTGGTTGAGAGTCCACCTGCCGATGCAGGGGACACGGGTTCGTGTCCCGGTCCAGGAAGATCCCACATGCCACGGAGCAGCTGGGCCCATGAGCCATGGCCGCTGAGCCTGCGTGTCAAAGTAGTTTCATTTACTTGTTTTTTGTTTGTTTGTTTATTTATTTGGTCTTTGGAATATAAGGAAACAGTGGCTTTCAGATCAGTATCCCAGTGGAACAAAGGGACCGAGGTCTATACTGGAGCCCAGCCATTGTTTGACTATCTTGTAGTAATACTGGTGAAATACAGCCAAATCATTTGAACAACAAGTATCCTCTCTGACAATAATCTTAAGACATCAACATTATATATTAAAGAAAGTAAAGAGAGAATACTGTTTTCCTTAGAGAGAAAATACAGATTCTGGATCAAATCAATAATGTCAGCAAACCTCATGGGTATAAAATATTCTGCTGCCTATCATTTAGATCATGCCTCTAGAAGAGGGAAACTGGATGATAATTTCCCCATAATTTGAATTATATATATAATTTGAATTATATTTAATTCAAATACTTTAGATAAGAGGCATCTCTAGTAAAACATTGTATCATTGATTTTTTCCAATATGATAGCTCACAGGAGTTCCTCTTTCCTTCTCAAATACATATGGGGAAATGGAGGTGGGTGTCGGTTTGAGGAACTATCTAAATAGAGCATAGTAATCGACAGTTTGTTTTTTAAAAATAGAAATTTCTATTTAAATTGTTTCCAGAGACAGAAACACACAGAGACAATTCCACGTGACAACAGTGGAAGAGACCAGAGTGATGCAGCTGCAAATCAAAAAATGCCAACACCAGTGATTGATGGCCACCACCAGAATCTGGTTAAGACAAAGAAGGATCCTCCCCTTGAGGCGTCAGAAAGAACATGGCCCTCTCAACACTCTGAGTTTGAACTTCTGGCCTCTAGAGCTGTGATAAAATAAATTTCTGTTCTTTTAAGCTAACAAGTTTGTGGTATCTTGTTATGCTAGCCCTAGAGATGACAGTATTTGATTCCTGAGGTGACAACTGTATTTTGACTATGTAATGACTATTCCAAGATAATCAACAGACACAAAGATAAAGGCGAAACTGAGACTAAGCCCAGTTCTTTTTATTCCCAGAATAATAAATGGTTTTTTAATTAATTTAGATCTCTTTGTCTAACCCCTCTGCTTTTCAAAAGACTATGTGCAACCAATCAAGTATTAATATGTTATACTTTCATTTTAATTCATCTCAAATTATTTCTAATTCCCCTTATGAGTTCTTACTTGACCCATGAATTATTTAGGAATATATTGTTTAATTTCCATTTGTGATTTTCAACAAATTTCTTTCTGTTAACGATTTCTTATTGTGTTCTGTTGTCATCTGGGAGCACTCTTTGTATTGTTTATATCCTTTAAAATGTAGTGAAATTTGTTTTATAGCCTAGCATATAGTATATCCATGTGCATTTGAAAAGAATGTATATTCTGATGCCGTTGGGTGGAATGTTTTATAGATGGCTGTTAGGTCTAGTTGATTGATAATGTTGTTCAAGTTTTTTATTTTCTTGTTGATTTTCTGTCTGTTCTGCTATTGAAAGAAGGGTATTAAAGTATCCAACTATTATTGTAGAACTGTCTGTTTCTCTTTTCCGTTGTGTCAATTTTCCTTCATTATATTTTGAAGTTCTGTTGTTAGGTGCATATAAGTTTATAATTATTATACATTCTAGATGGAATAATCATTTTATCATTTTAAAATGTCTTTATCTCTAGTAAAAATTTTCATCTTAAAATATATTTTTTTATGATATTTTCTTAGCCACTCCAGTTTTCTTGTTGTTGTTTTGTTTTGTTTTGTTTTGTTGTTACTGTTATGGTATATCTATTCCAACCCTTTTACTCTTCACCTATATATTTTCTTGACACTTAAGTGGGTCACTGGTAGGCAGCGTATGTTTGGATCATGTTTTTCATTTTTTTATCCAGTCTGAAATTTCTGTCTTTAGATGGAATGTTTAACCTTTTTATATTAAATGTAATTAATATTTAATTTTGTAATTTTTATATTAAATGTAATTCATGTAGGATTTATGTCCAACATTTGTGATTTATTTTCCAATAGTCACATTATTTTTCCTAATTCCTTTTCCTCTATTACTGACTCATTTGTTGTTGTTGTTGTTAAAGAGATATTTTTTAGTGTACAATTTCAATCCCCTTATCTTTTACTATATTTTTGAATTATATTCTTAATGCTTGCTCTAAGGATTACAAATAACATCTTTAGTATAAGCATCTAGTTTTGATTAATACCAACTTAATTTCAATAGTATAAAAAACTTTTCTCCTCCTTTACATTGCCCTCCTTTGTGCTGTTACTGATATAAAAATTACATCTTTATACATTATATGCCTATAAACAGTTATAATTATTACTTTATGTTGGTGCCTTTTAAATCAGATAGAAAAAAAGTTAGAATAAAATACATTTTTATTATTTTTTATATTTACCTCTGCAGTTATCTTTCTTGATGTTCTTTATTTCTTCATATGGACTTAAGTTACTGACTTATGCTTTTATTTTTGTCTGAAGGGCTCACTTTAGTAGTTCTTATAACACAAGTCTGATAGAAAAAAATTCTCTTAAGTTTTTAATAAAAATATTGAAATTTTCATGTCATCCTTCTGCAATGGCCATGGAATCTCTGCATCATTCCAACTCTAGTAGATATGTTGTCAAAGTGAGCACTTAGTATCTACTCTTATATGGTACATAATTTAAACTGTTAAAGATTATGAAGTTATAGACACAGGTTTACTTGTTTAGAGACCATTTCAAGAGCATATTGGGCAATGCTAATATTGGCATTTCAAATTCAGTGCTACCATGTAGCAAGATAAAATAGATGAACCTCAAGTCATGATATTTTTTCCTGATAATATAAGGTTAAGGTTAATTATCAGTTGTCACAATTTTTCCAGTATTTTTTAGTTAGCTTTTAAATTAGCATAAGTGAAATGAAAGGATGGTAAGCTTTGCATTAATTCCTTACCCAAAACAGAACTTTTGAAGATGAAAGTCCATTAGCAGAACTCTGTGTTTTCTCTGAAAAATAAATCTGTCCCATCCCCTGAAAAATTCATGAATATTTTACAAATTGTATGTTCAGGAAGATATTTTAGCCTTTTATTTTATTTTTATTTTTTATTTTATTATTATTTTTTTTTGCGGTACGCGGGCCTCTCACTGTTGTGGCCTCTCCCATTGCGGAGCACAGGCTCCAGATGCGCAGGCTCAGCGGCCATGGCTCACGGGCCCAGCCTCTCCGCGGCATGTGGGATCTTCCCGGACTGGGGCACGAACCCGAGTCCCCTGCATCGGCAGGCAGATTCTCAACCACTGCGTCACCAGGGAAGCCCTAACCTTTTATTTTTTTAAAAAAATGCCCACTAATTAGAAATATTTATTTCCTTCATGTAGTAGCAATATACATGTTATTTAGAAAATTTCTAGCGAATTTTAGTTTGCTCATCTTCTGAAAAACTCCTAAGAAAACACATATGTCTGAGAATTTCATCCTTATTTCTACATAAGTTATCTAATCTATAAAACATTATGCATGCTTTGGATAATCATCTAAATAATTACTATTCTAGCCTTTTAAATGGTTTCAGTGCACACATAATTTTCTCTACCCACACCCCCATTTTTTCCAGTTAAATTGATTAAGTGATATTTCTTCTTTAGTCACTTATTATATTTAGGTATGTTTAGGCCTCCTCTTCTGAACTCATTTCCTGGTAACACAGAAGTAAGGCATAGATGCTGATTCTGACTCCCAGGGAAGTTTAGGCTCTGGCATGCTGGACTAGGCAGGGCCTAGCATCACCCCGTTTATGTGGAATATGTGGAACTGGTAAGCTTCTAAACATCTCAAAGAGACATTTAACAAGACTGAAGGTTCTGGAGTCAGAATGTATTTTATTGCCATTATTTTAATTTCACCATGTGTCTAGATAATTCATGCTTTTGGTGCAAAATTCAAAAGTAACAGTAGTGAATGAAAAGTAATTCTTTTATACAGTTTTCCTGAAGCCACCCATTTCCCCCTCCTAGAGGTAATCATTTTTACCAGTTTCTTTTATATTTTTCAGGAGCAGTTTAGGCATATATTAACGTGCTATATAGAGGATAATTCCTCTTATTAGGGTAAATTTTTGTGCCTTTCTTTTTTTTTTTTTCTGAATTGTACTATGCAGGAATCTGAAGTCTCTGGTAAGAGGAGAGTTAAAAAGAGAGAAGCTAGCTTCAGTATGATCTTTATTATCTCCTCGTTCTCTCTTATCCAAATATCATCTTTGCATCTCATCAGTAAAAGTGAGATACATTGGTTTTGACTGTGCTGATCTGCTCATTCAGGGAAAAGGATGGTGTGTCTCTGGGGTTCTGAACTCTATGGATCTATACATTCAGGAACATGCTGAAATCCTGTCTCGGTTTTTCTATGCTTTGGGTACAGCAGTCATGCTGTTCTCTGCCTTTTAATATCATCTTGGGGATTCACTTTACCTCTCTCTTTAACTGAATCTCTTGTTTTCTGTGTCCCATATTTTCCTCATTTCATACAGTACAGTTGCTTTGTGAGAAACAGTATGTAGTAATCATATTTTTTGAGATTGTGCACATCTCCAAGTCTTTATTCTAACTTTTGCTTAAATAATAGTTTAAACAAGCATAGAACTCTAGGTTAGATATCATTTTCCTTCAGAATATTGAATACATGAATCCATCAATCTACTTTTCAGCATTGCTGTTGAGTATTCTGAAGCAATTATGACTCAATGATATATGTATGTGTCCTTTTTAAAATTTCTCTCTTATTGTGAATAAATGGAACCGTATATTTGTTCCTAAGGGTTGTTCCTAACTTCACAATGATATGCTTAATTTAATCTGTTATCTTGGGTGTTTGGTAGATCCTTTCCATTAAGAAATTTATGTTCAGGAAATCCACTTCCAAAATTCCTCCTTCTAAAATTTTTCTCTGATATGTCCTTCTGGAACTCATATTTTTCAGATATTACATCTCTGCGGGCCTCTCACTGTTGTGGCCTCTCCTGTTGCGGAGCACAGGCTCTGGATGCGCAGGCTCAATGGCCATGGCTCACGGGTCCAGCCGCTCCGCGGCATGTGGGATCTTCCCGGACCGGGGCACGAACCTGTGTTCCCTTGCATTGGCAGGCGGACTCTCAACCACTGCGCCACCAGGGAAGCCCTCAGATATTGCATCTCTTGAATGGGCTTTCCAATTTTCTCTCTTTTTTTCCCACCTATCTGTCTTTTTGTTTTATTCCTTATAGATTTTCCAAATTAATCTTCCAGATCTTCCATTTTTTTCTCCTTATTCTCTAGTGTGTTTATAATGCTTTCAGCAAGAAGCTTAAGGGTTGAAATAGGGATGCCTAGAAGCACTAGCACATAAAGCAAAGGGCTGGGAACTGTGATGCACATTCATCTATATTTCTTTAGATTTCATGAAAGGTGCTTGGCACATAACAGACTTTCAATAAATAAATGGTTGTGGAATAAATAAGTAGATAAATAAGTAATAAATCCTAGATTCCACTCCCAACATATATTTCTTTCCCACTTCACATTGACATGGTAGTGTCCTCTCTTGGTTTCGTTTTCTAACTAGCAATTTCAGACTACATTTTCTCTCTGCCACTGACAGCATTAACATTATTTGATTCTAGCAATGTTATATATATCTATAAATATATAGATATAGATATAGATAGATAGATAGATATATGCACACATACAAATTTTAGTTAACTGAAATTTTTAAATCATCTCATATATAGAACTTGCTATACAGGTAAAGAGTGATTTAAGATGGGAAAAGAATTGAGCTCTTTAGTACTTGAAATCCACTAAACATCTCTTCCAATTTATTTTATCTTTTGCTAGACCTGAATTATTTACCTTTAGTAGATAAACCAGAAAAAGCATCAGTACTACAATTGGTAAACTAAGTTATTTGAATACATTTCAAAATGATTTCTATATCATGTACTATACAGAGATCCAGCCATCCACATTGGTTCATTAAAATGTAAAACAGTTTCCTACAATTCTGCTCATTAAGCAGGGGTCACACAAAGAATTCTCCTGTGATGTGGAACAGTGCAAAAGTTTTATGTATCTTGATACTGATTAAAGGGAGGCTATCAGGCTTTGTCTTACAGTAATTTCATATTTTTAAAAAAGTTTAAAAATGAGTCTTTCAAATTCTAGACATCTATGCCTTTAATCAGTCAGGCAACAGCTAGATCTTTTAAAATGCGAGATCCATTTGCCAATCCACTTGTTTAAAAAGCATACTTTTCATTCCTCTTTTTAAATAAAAGCGTTGTCTGCACTGATTCCATAATTACCATTGAAAATGTTTATCTGCCAAATGAAAAAGTACAGTATAAATTAGAAACACTGATACATCTTCTGACATTATTCATTTAGAAGCTAGTTCTCAAATTGTCATTTCATTTACCACATAAAAATTACAAATGATTTGTTTGGAGACCTACAGCTATTTCTAAATTCAAGATGTTTGGACAACTGCAGATAAAGTTTCATTATCAGACTGAACTAAATATGCTGTAATTATGAATAAATCAGGATGATTTCTGCTCTGTGAACTTAAGTTATTAATGTACTCAGGCCAAGCATCAGGAAACATTATTTTTCAAACTTATACAAATGTGTTTCTCAGCCAAAAATGTAAAAAATGATGTTTGAAAATCAAGGTCAAGGATTGGTTGGATGATGCTTATGTTTCTATCATCTGATTGTTTCCATCTTTATTCTGTTCTATGAAATGCAAACTAGGCTTGTACTTCCACAAGACCTGTGTTTCCCCATTTATTAGCACTTATCACACTTGAAATTATGAGTTAAATATCTATTTTCTCCAATAAACAATATGTTCATTAGGCCAGGGACCTCTGCTGTCTTATTTTCTTCTGTAGGTCTACACTATCATATTAGGTGCCAAAGAATATTTGTTGAATGACTGAGTTAATTAATGATAAATGAATGGAGAAGCTTACTTTATCAGGCTGACAATGGAACTAGATAATGGAAGTTGGAAAATTTGAATTGAATTTCCACAATTTTTATATAGTGATAATTTGTTTAAAATTTGGTATGCAAAATGTTATATACAATAGAGTTAACAAATAGTAGAGAAAAGTGATGGCAGAGGGAGCTGAAGATGTAGATTTCAAGTTACCTGAGTCCTAGGAAAAGTGAGAACCAAAAGAAATTTATATTCTCTATTTAAGTATTTAAGAAACAGAACTTAAGAATTTATTAGTAAACTGAATTATTAAGATTTCTAGACTAATCATAATTCATTAAAATGACATATGAGATGCTGCCTTCTCAGAATATTTACCATGTTAATCAAATGAAGAATTACACTGAAATTTGAGTTTACTTTTCCACTATAACAAAATTTTGTACTTAGGTAAAGATGAGATTGACAATTTGGAGAACTGTTTTCTCAGTACAGAAAACTTTTGCTTATTTTACATTTTGTGTTCTTAAAGTGATTTTCTAATATTTTCTTTTTATATAGTGATATTTTATTTGTAAAGAATATGTAAAGTTTCCCTGTAGGCATGACGAACATGACTAGAATGCTACATAGCAGTGCTTTAGATATAATCTAAAAATTGTCCTTATGTGCAACAGCAGAGACCAATGATTCATGAAATTGCTCAGTGTTGGGCATAGTCCTTCTTATAGAACTAACAGTTTATATGAGACATTTTTCTTCAAACACTGAAATCAAAATATAAACTCTACTCAGTATGTCAGCATTTACATTAAGATGAATTTTTTACTCATGGGAAAAGCTTTAATTAAGTGTATTTAAAAGTTTGGAAATCAGCAGGACGTCCATCATAATGAACAATTTAAATGTTTCTCTCCTTACTTGGTTTGGAATAAAATAAGAAATGGGGAAAAAAAATACTCAACCCAGGAGGGAGGTCCTTCTTTTGCCTACAACAAAGCTACTAACTTATCTGCCGCTGTACCAGTATAGTCAGCTCCCCTTCTCTGAAAGGGAAGAAATGTCCATTTCCTACCAAAGACTATTGCTCTCTTTGTGTTCAGGGTCCCATCCCATTTCACCACTCAAGATTCCACTTTTGAAACTAGCTCTTTTTGTCCTGCATCATCAATTTCTTCCTTTATGCTTGATTATTCTCCAAAATACATAAGTATATCCTAATATCTCACATTTTATTTATTTTAAAGCATATATTAGTACCTTTCATTCTGCCAAAAAAGTTTCCTTTGTTTAAAATCTCTGTCCATAAAATCTATGTCTCTTCTAACAATCCCTGTGAGATACAAGAAAACCATTTCATATCACCTTAGATGAGGTTTTCCTTGAGTACCCAAGGTAACAGCCCTCCATTGCTTTCTATAATGCCTCATTGTTAATTTCTTTTATTTTACCAATTACAATCTGAACATATTATAATCATTTTATAACTTGTTCATTTAATCTTTCTCCTCAAAGTAGCATGTCGACTCTTTGAGGCAGATCCTTTAACTCTCTTGTTCATCCCTATATCTTAAACTCAAAACAAAGCTCAGAACATAGTGGTTACCTAATATGTGTGTATAGAATGAATGAAAGACTTATACCACTTCCTTGAGAAGAATTAACGGTCAACCCTAAGTAACTGTGCAAAAGAGGCAAAATGTCCTGTTGCCACTTGTATTTCTCTATCCTTCCTCCTTTCCTTCTTATACATACCTTATACCCTCTTGCTTTTTAGTGTAATATTCTACCCAGTATTTTGCCCTTTAGACAGACTTTATTCTCCAAATTAATCACTTATTTCAATAATTACTCAACTCAAGTAGTCCATGTACTTTAGAGAATGTTATTTAATTAATTCATAATGAAGCAGAAATTAAGATTTGTATTTTCTTCCCTGCCTGATTTTCCAAGTACATCTTAAGTTATTCAAAGGAGCAATCATTTTGTGGTTGGCAGGGAATCAGGCTCTGTCTGATTCTCCAAACATGTTCACTAATTCCCAGAGAAATCTGTGTAACTGTTCCCCAAACAACTTTTACTACTTCTTCCACTATCATGTAATATTGATTTGGAGAATAGATACTAAGTTTTCTAAAACTACTTTCATCATCTTTACCCTTCCAAACCTTATTTTTCTCCTGCTTTTCTCATCTTTATTAATTGGACCATCATCTATCTTGATGATATAAATGACCATCATGATATGACTTTATTGCTCAAGGCATAAAAATGTTACCAACTTCTTTCACCGCCTACATATTTAGTCACCAAGCGCAGTCAGTCGTACCTGAAAAATAACATGAAATCCATCCATGTTTTTCTTATTTACATTTCTACTTGTTCTTTCTTAGTTGAGGACGTTGAACTGTGCCAGTGAGATAAGCCCTCCTCCACACAACCCCTTCTCCAAACAGCTAGTATGATCTTGTTGAAATGCCAATTTTCAAGCTATTTCTACATATAACAAGAAAATAATTCCTTAAGGATCTAGCCCTCGCCTTCCTTCTCAAAGTGAACTCTCAACTTTGCCATGTAGAGAATATAGTAATTATAACTAAAACATCAACTTTATTGAGGATTTACTCTGTTCCACATGGCATTCTAAATATTCTACCTGAATCATCTCATCTATTTCTTATAATAACACACTAAGATAAAGTACTATCATTAAAATAAATTTTAAAAGGAATAAAGTGAAGCCTAGAGAGGTTAAGTAATTTTCCCACACTGGTCAAGGGAGCCAGGATTCAAATCCAGTCTAGTCTGCCTCCAGAGCTCACATTCTTGTTAAAAAATTTTTTTTAATTGAAATATATTCTACATATAACACTGTAATTTCAAGGTGTGTGACATGTTGATTTGATACATTTATATACTGCAGTATGATTGCCATTGTAGCTTTAGCTAGCACCCCTTTGACATCAAATAATTATCATTTCTTAACGACCACACTCTACAGTGTCTTGCTATTTCCACATTAAACAAACAAAAAGGCTGTGTTTTCTCTTGTCTCTATCATCATTGCCGTGCAAAGAATCTGAGGCTTAGAGGGTAGATAAATTTCTCAAGTTTGCAAGTCAAGTAAAATTATAAGTTGACCCTGAACCCAGGCTACTCTGAATCCACCTTGCTGTCCCTCTTCTGCCGTTGGACTCTCTGGCCCCTAAGATGAGATGGAGAGCCCCACAAACACTCCATCTTCCAACATATTTTTGATCACAGACTGCAATTAAGGACTCTGTTAAATGCCTTGAGGCTATACATGACAATGTTCAAGAAAGGAACGATGCTGTAGGAGGATGCTGGCTATTTCCTTCTCTCCAAATGCCATCTCTATCAGCAGTTTAAAGTCAATCTGGGAGAACATGAAATCTATGCAATTTTCTTTTGAACTATGAAGAGAAAACTTTAATTTGTATAAACTAAAGCATGTGATTAAAGCATGAAATTCTTTCCAGTCATGACGATGAGAAATGTTTGAAATGAATTAGTTTGCATACCACATTAATGTAGTCATCCCAAGGGCCAATAGCAAGGAACACTTCAATGGTTCAAGTGCACCCATGAGTGGTTACCTAAACTGCATGTAGATTCAGAAACAGCCTCTGTTTTGAGTGACGATCAAGAGGTGCTGAAATTCGATAGGACATTGTCATTATAAGTCAGATCTGGCAAATGCTTTAGTACCCAACACAAACGACAACTCTAAAATTCTTTTACTTTTTTCCCCAAGGCATAGAGTGTCAGAAGATATTTTAGACATCCCTTACATTGAATAAAAAGTAAACACATCTGAACATATCTGTGGGCTAAAAAATTAGCCTACAGATTTTTTGCTGTTGTTGATCACAGACAATATAATTTCAAATAAACAATAATAAAAACAGTATGCAATAGTTCTAACCCATGATCTACATTAAAAATCAGTGAATTTTGAAAGCATATTTATTACAAGAGGTATGAATCATAAATATCCTTTGACACAATAGATAAATATATACTTTTATAGTATCTAAACCTCCTCTATCTTGGTAGAAAGACAAGCTTAACTATTGTAATTGGTAGGAACAGACATTCATTTTATAAACATTTAGGCTCTGACATTCGAAGTATGTAACTGAGAAGAGCAAAACCCAGTCCTGTTGATGAATTGAATAAACTGAGGAAGACATAAACATAAGCAAGGCAGTTTCTTTACTGTATTATGTTTTATTTACTTTCAGACACTATGTATGAATAAAGCCACAGGTGTCCTGTCTCCCACTATGCTTTCACTGGAGAGTATGTCTTTCTGGCTCTTCTGTTTCTACAATAACATTATTCAAAAGATAAACCTACTTTACTTTTATTAACTAGGAAGTAATTTAATATGGACAATTTGAATAATTCTTTATGAAAATATATCTTTTATGACAAATATGTTGCTTGAAGTGTTAGGGTCTGAGACGTGACAATCTAAACCGTTATTACTCATTGCAAAATGGTCAAAGGCAAGTTCTAGCTCTATCAAGCTGAAACCTTCCTTACTCCCAATAATTCTCCCATTAAGATACAAACATAATCATGCCAATTCCAGAGGCAGAACATATGAACAGAGCCATCTGTTTAAAGCAGTACTACTGCTGGGAAAACACAAGAACATAAAAATAAAATCTCTACCGGAAGGAAAAGGCAAATAGCAAAAATAATGAACTTTGCAGTTAGAGACAGAGAAAAACTCTCTTCAAACATGATATAGAGGGCTTCCCTGGTGGTGCAGTGGTTAAGAATCTGCCTTCCAGTGCAGGGGACATGGCTTCAAGTCCTGGTCCGGGAAGATCCCACATGCGGCGGAGCAACTAAGCCTGTGCACAACAACTACTGAGCTTGCGCTCTAGATCCCGCGAGCCACAACTCCTGAACCCGTGTGCCACAACTACCGAAGCCCATGTGCCTAGAGCCCATGCTCCGCAACAAGGGAGGCCACCACAATGAGACGTCTGCGCACCACAACGAAGAGTAGCCCCTGCTAGCTGCGACTAGAGAAAGCCCACGCACAGCAACAAAGACACAACACAGCCAAAAATAAATAAATAAAATAAATAATTTTTTTAATAATCAGTTTTAAAAAAAAGGTGATATAGACAACTATGTATGTATAGCATTGGTGGAAAAGAATTCAGAATAAAACACTCAAGAAAAATCATAATTACTGTATTTATTGTCAGTGATAATAAAAAAGCCTTCTTTTCCAAAATAAAATCTTGGAACATCCGTTTACTGATATGGATGGCCTGTTGTGTTTCACTGGATGTTTCTTTGTTATAAGTGTTATCAATATGATCAAAAAATAATTGGAGCAAATATAAACTTAAATGCACTAGGTTAAATGTCACGTGTGTTGGCAAGCTACTTCCATTATGACTGACAGCAGATCTGATGCTTTCTCATGCTACAGCATTCAGGGCCCAGGTTGATTCTGTCAAGCACGGTGTTTTTCTCTCACAGTTCCACATTTCCACAATTTTTTTTTTAATTTTATTTATTTATTTTTGCTGTGTTGGGTCTTCGTTTCTGCACGAGGGCTTTCTCCAGTTGCGGCGAGCAGGTGCCACTCCTCATCGCAGCGCGCCGGCCCCTCACCATCGCTGCCTCTCTTGTTGTGGAGCACAGGCTCCAGACGCGCAGGCTCAACAGGTGTGGCTCATGGGGCCAGTTGCTCTGCGGCACGTGGGATCCTCCCAAACCAGGGCCCGAACCCGTGTCCCCCGCACTAGCAGGCAGACTCTCAGCCACTGCGCCACCAGGGAAGCCCCACATTTCCACAATTTAACACCTTCCAAGGTAGATGAGATCAAAGGATACATGAGTAACATCACCACCATCACCAACATTATTTTTCTTCTGCAGCTTTTATACTCAACTTGCGTGTAAGCATCCTGCAGGCAGGAACAGGGACTATTTTGTAGAGGTTCCCTGTTCCATGTCCATTACCTAATACAGTGCTTGGTACAGGACAGGTGCTGAATAAAGATTTGTTGAATGGTCAGATGAATGAGTGAATACTATTACAAGTTGATAACATCTAATTCCTTTCAAATACTTATAATATTGTTTCAATAAAATAATAAAAAAACAGAGAACTGAAAGCCCCTTAATAAACTTTTATTCCAATTTTTCACTCAAATGAAAATCTCCATAGCAACAACAACCTCTTTTCTGTCAGTACTATGCTAACTGCTATGCATACAGTAGAACTGTTTTTTAAATTAATTTTTATTGGAGTATAGTTGCTTTACAATGTGTTAGTTTCTGCTGTACAGTAAAGTGAATCAGCTATATATATATATATATATATATATATATATATATATATCCCCTCTTTTTTGGATTTCCTTCCCATTTAGAACTTTTAATACCAGTATTGAAGAGGTAGATATGATTATTTTCCTTTTACAAATGAGGAAATGAGGCATATAAAGTTTAAGACACATGTGGATGGCCCACAGCTAGCAAGTGGTAAAGCCAAAATTCTAACCACTGGTGGAAAAGCTCAAATATGAAGTCAAATTAAGTTTGTCTGAGAGTAAAAGAAACCCAAGGCTGGTTTGGCAGCTGTGCTGTACAAAGTTTTTAGGAACCAAGATTCCAATCACATTACTGCTCTAACATACCTGGGCTCTCTCTTTTATCCTCAGATTCTAAGCAATATCTCTCTTCCAGGGAGCAAGATGGAGGAAGAATCAGAAAGAGTAGTAAGGAATACCTGACAACCACATCTTAAGGAAGACTCCTGGAAACTGACACATTTTCTTATATCTCCTTGACCAGAAGTTAGTCACTATTATGAGTTGAACTGTGTCCTTCAAAATTCATGTCGAAATCCTAATCCTAGGTACCTCAGAATATGACTTCACTTAAAAATAGAGCCATTGAAGATGTAATTAGTTAAGATGAGGTCATACTGCAGTAGGGTGGGTCCCTGATCCAATATGACTGGTGACTTTATAAAAAGAATGCCATGCACAGAGCCAGGCATGAACACAGGACGGGCACCATGTGAAGACTGGAATTAAGCTGCATAAGCCGAGGAACTACCAGAGGCTAGGAGAGAGGCCTGGAACAGATCTTTTCCTGGCAACTTCAGTAGGAGCATGGCTCAGCTGACACCTTCATCTTGGACCGCTAGCCTCTAGAACTGTGAGACAATATATTTCTGTTGTTTAAGCCACTCAGTTTGTAGTATTTTGTTAAGGTAACCTTAGCAAACCAATACAGTAACCTTTAAGGTGGTCTGGAAAAATTTAGTTTTTTTGCGCTATGTTTAGTTAAAATTTTGAAAAAAAAGAAAATGATTATTGTAGGACAACAGGCAGTCTCTGCCAAACTATGCAACACCCTGAGAGGTGGTCTCAGCATTTCATTGAACCTGTCACTATTAATTGTGAAAGGTATATTACTACATTATATTTTGAACTACTTAGAAATAAAAAATGCTAGCAATTTAACTATGATAGGTCACCTACTATAAGGTGCATCCTTATTTCAGAGATGTTAAATGTGAAAAAAAGAAAAGGGCATCTTAGAATCAATGAAATACAGTAAATGTTCTATAGACAATTTAGTTATGACAGTAAACACAGAAAAGAAATTGTTTACATGGGCTATAATTCAATATTTTACATTCTAGCTTATATTAAACAAAATGACTTGTCTTACTACAGGAATTTTTTAAGTTTATGTAAGATAATAAGATACAAAGGATATAAAAATATCCAAATGGATATTGATATAGATATAAATATATAAAAATAAACCTGTTCTTTGATTAACTTTGTTCAAAATACTTCCACTAGATTAGTGGAATGTAGTATTAGTGGTATCATATATTCCCTTTAAATCAAAGTAACATTGGTATTAGTTATGCTTATTCTACAAAGAAATAATAATTTGGGGTGGTGGCTTCATGAAAGAAATGTAATGCCCCTTTTTCTAGCAAATAAAAAATAATAGTACTGCTTTAATTGAGAATAATATAAAGAGGGTCTAATAAGTGAGATAAAAACTGTAAAATCAAATGCAGTAATAATTTCCTTGTTTAAACGTTTTGCTTTTATTTTCCTTTTCTCTATGAAACTCAGTCCCATTTACTTGAATTATTCTTCTCATTATGTATTGGCTAAACTTCTTTAGAAGTAACTGGGATTTTTCATTTTAGTCCCAAAGGAAAATGTTAATTGCATGTCGCCATGACAAGTTGAATTATTAAGAAATATATTACTAGATAATACTACAACTCTCTAATTTTAGAGAATCTGATCAAGAAATTCACTTTCTTAGATGTAGCTGAGATCTAAAAAAAATGCAAAGCATCTGTTTCACAATTAGCAAGGAACAATGTAAGGATGAGTTAACTTGCTAAACCAGGGGCAGAGAAAAGAAACCATAGTCTCCCACTGTGCAAGCTTTGATGATTTTACATTTGTGAACCCATAACTGAGTTTAATTCAGCAACTGACCTGTGAAACAGCACCAGTTATTAATATTAATAACTATTACAGTATTTAGAATATCCCCACAGTATTACAGAACACAGTAAAACCAATTTGAGATTCAATTACATCAATAAACAGCTAAAACATTAGTGAAGATATTTGCTAACACAAAGAAGGAAATGCTTAGAGTCTAAAGAGAGCATTTACAAGGCAAGGAGCTGGGCTGCCCATAAAGCTTGCTGGACACTGTTGCTTTAAGCAAAGCAGTCTCTGGCCAGATATATTTGGGGAGAGGTAGAGTCAAGTGGCCATAATAATTTCAATAAAGGGAGGGGACAGGGGAACAGTCAAACGTGTTTAGCAAAATGGAGGTGATAAGTAATTCATTCTAATAATTTAAATTAGGTATTTGTAAAATGAAAAGAAGACAGGATAAAAACAAGGACACTGGAAGTATAGAACAACTTATGAGCTCTAGACAGCAAGAGATTCACCTTCAGCAGAAATTCATTTTATATAAAAAATTTAAATCATAAAATTATTATCAAAGTGTTTGTCCTGAAGATTTTGAGTCAAGAAAAGTAAAAAAGGACTTATCTCCCATTTTAATAAGTAAATTCAGTTCTTAAAATACCTAACAAAGAACAAATTCAGCAAAATTTCTTTTGGCACCTGGCCTGTTAGTGAATCTCTTCCTACTTTCTGAGCAGCTCAATCCTAACTCCATTTTCTTTAAAGATCATCTAAAATGTTAAATGTTTTGTGTGGTCTTTCCTGATCTCCATGAGGAAATACACGCTCTCTAGATGGTATTTTTCCATTTGTACTTCATCTCCAAGATCACTTAAATGCTTGACTTATCTACATTCTAGATTAGGAGTTGGCATAGTTTTTCTATGAAGGCTAAATATTTTAGGCTTCACTGGCCATTTGGTCTCTTTCACGGTTACTCAGCTCTGTTATTTTAAGGTGAAAGCAACCATAGACAATACACAAGTGAAGAAGCATGGCTGTGTTCCGATAAAACTTTATTTATGGGCACTGAAATCTGAATTTCATTTAATTTTCATATGCCACAAGTATTATTCTTCTTTTGATTTCATTCTCAACCATATAAAAATGTAAAAATCCTTTACTCATCGACCATACAAAAACAGGTGGCAGACAAGATTTGGCCCACAAACCATGGCTTGCCAAACTGTGTTCTAGATTATGGGTTTTGTAAGAAAAGGTATCTCCTAAACTCATCTTTACCACCCCTGCACTACTTAATAAGTGCTTCTGTAAGTACCTGTCAAAGTGAATACTAGCATTATAGAGACAAGTGGCAGTGAATAAAAACAAAATGTAAAGCAACTTCACCATTTTGTCTACCTCCTCAAAATGTCTTTAAGCAGATACCCTATTATTATCTTTCATACTGTCCTGTTCTTTCCCATTAAGCAGTTACCACAATAGTTAATAATGTATTTATTTGTGAGTTTTCATGCTTATTACTATATTAATTTCTGTCACTGATGTGATACATTACTATAAACGTAGTGGCTTAAAGCAATACATATTTTGATATCACAGTTTCCACAGGTCAGCAGTCAGATGGGCTTGGCTGGGTCTCTGCTTAGAGTGGCACAAGGCTAAAATCAAGATGTCTACAGGACTATGTTCCTTTATTAAAACTCTAAGGAGAGTCTGTAATGGAGAATCTGCTTCTAGGCTCATGTTAGCTGAATTGAGTTCCACGCAGTTATAGGACTTAGGTCCCCATTTCCTTGATGACTGTTGGCTGTTACCCTCAGCTTCTAAAGTCCACTGCACTCCTTGACTCATGTCACCTTTGCCTTTAAAGCCAGTAACTTCAGATCAAGTCCTTTTCATGCTTCATGACTGTCTTTTCTTCTGCTCCTCATCTCTCTCACTTAAGCCAGGAAAGATTCTCCAGCTTTTAAAGTTTCATGAGATTAGATGTTCTTACCCACATAGTCTAAGGTAATGTCCCCAAGGTCAGTAACCTTAATCACGTCTGCAAAGTCCCTTTGCCATGTAACATCACATTGTCATAGGTTTCAGGGATTAGGGCATAGACATCTTTGGAGGGAGGCATTATTCAACATACCACAATTACCATCTATCCTGTTAGATTGCTAGTTGCATGATCAAAGTCCCTATCTCTTTTATCAGTGTTGTTTACCCAATGTCTGACATGCTTGCCAGACACATAACAATTGCTCAGTAAATATTTCTTGAATTAAAGAAAGAATGAGTGAGCAAATGAATGAATGACTGAATGAATAGGTGGGTCTAGGATTAAATAGAATGTTCTAACCTTGAGTCAAACATTTAGGAGCCTTGAGTGTATCTATGGAACAGTGGTTAAAAGAAGCACAGACTTTCACTTTAGGAAGACATGGAATTGGGACTTCCCTGGTGGCGCAGTGGTTGGGAATCTGCCTGCCAATGCAGGGGACACAGGTTCGTGCCCTGGTCGAGGAAGATCCCACATGCCGCGGAGCAACTAACTCCTGTGCAACAACTACTGAGCCTGTGCTCTAGAACCCGCGAGCCACAACTACTGAGCCCACGTGCCACAACTACTGAAGCCCGCGCACCTAGAGCCTGTGCTCTGCAACAAGAGAAGCCACCACAATGAGAAGCCTGCGCACTGCAACAAGTAGCCCCCACTTGCTGCAACTAGGGAAAGCCCGCGCACAGCAAAAAACCCCAAAACAGCCAAATATAAATAAATAAGTAAATAAATGTATAAAAAACAAACAAAAATAGATTATTAAAAAAAAAGACATGGAATCAAGTTGGAAATTTTACTGTCACTTATTAACTGAGTAACCTTAGGGGATATTCACCGAGCATCTCTGTGCCATAGTTTCTTCATATGAAAAATGGGAAATCAAAATCTCTTCCTAAAAGTTATGCTGAGGATCAAACATGTATGACTATGTGTCTAGTTCCTGGATATTACAGTGCCTAGCACATAGTAAGCACTTATTTTATTATAGACATTATAAATGTTGCAGGTATTTTGAAGTCTTGGTAGTTGATGGAATTAACTTAAGTGGGAAGAAATAGAATAGAGGAGAGGAGGAAGGGAGGGGGGGAAGAAGGGTAGGGTGGGGTCCAGGAGATGGAAGAGAAGAGAGAGGTCTCAGCAGAACACTGGCACCTATCAGTATTTAAGAAAAAAGTAACTGAAGAGAAAAAAGAATCAGTGACTAAAGACACAAGAGAAATAGAGAAGAGCACAGTTTTGGAAACAAAAGTGGAGGAGGAGTTCGAAGGACAGAGTCATTAACAGTTTCAAATGCAGGGCCAATAGCATGTAATGTAAAAACTGAGGAGTCCATTACATTATTGGATAAAGAGGTGAGTGGTGACTCAGTAAGGAAGGTTTGGGGAGGTATTGAGGAAGAGAGCCAAATGTAGTAGTTTGAAGGAGAAATGGAAGAGGAAAGAATGAGAAGGGAGAAAATGGAATGAGAAAGCATAGCCTATTCTTTCCAGAAGCTTAATTTTGAAGGAAAAAAGAAAGATGAGCCATAACTTGGGGAAAAGTCTTGACATAAAGGGGAATTTGGGTTGTGCATGTGTTTATTTTACTGTCCTTCACTCGTTCCTTACCACAGCTATTTCAATCCCTTTCCTTCTTCTCATGCCCCTATCCTTTCCACCTACCCCTGTTGATGAAAAAATTAATCAATAGGCAATCTAAGAAAGAAATGGAAAATTTTATCTGAGCTGACCTGAGAATTATGACCTGTGAGATAGTCTTTCAGAAAGCTCTGAGGCCTGTTCCAAAGAGGTAAAGGGGAAAACCAATATATATGTGATTTTAGAGAAGGGGTCCATGCAATTGAGCACATATATCGGTAGAAGGTTACTGCTATTTGCAAGGAACAGATATATTAGTGAAAGATTTTAATGTTTTCCTAAGTATAGGAAGATGCAAGAAACTGGGTTCTCAAGATTTTCTCCTGAAAATATCTGAGGGCCAGTTCTGCCAGTTTTCTCTGAGCACAAAGTGCTTCATCCTGATCTTTGCTCTGAATTCCTTTTAGGATGTATTTTAGGTACAAATTGTAGCAAATTCAGTGGCTAATGACTTGATTCTTGTAGAAATGGATGGTGGGCAACATTCTTTATTTTAAAATCCCTTCCCTTTTGGTCTTAATTTCAACCGAGGTCTGACAAGCATTTTGTGAGCAATTTGTCCCACAGCACTAGGAATGCTTATTCCCAGGTCAGGAGGGGATTTCATTAATAAGCCACTCAATGTGCTATTACAGGACTAGGCTCTGTTAACAACAGTAGCCAAAAGCCCTTGGACGGTCTGTCTTACTAGTCTATTATGCTCCAGGAAATGGTTCCCACTTATTGCTTCTTCCCAAATCTAGAGTTACACTGTTATAATCATTGATATTATTGAACTGTATATTTGGTCAATGGTCTCAATTTGCCTAGTCATCATTCTTTTTATCAGAGGCTTAGTCATACATTTGGTAATGCAAGAAACAATAATCCTGTAAAATAGGCAGACTACAAGTAATATACCTAGTAACATTAATAAGGTCATAAGTTAAGTATTCAAGGGAAAAACTTCCATTAGGTGCGGCCCAGTGTCTCCCCAGACCATCTAACCCAGTCTGCTCTGCACCAATCGCTATCTTTAAGAGACATGATATGTTGGAATGATACATAAATTTCACCATAAAGGCCTGCATGTACAAGGTGAGTGGTGGGTCATCATGCTCCCTTACAGGATTGAGAAAGGAATGTTATCTTCTAAGGAGTTACATGGCTGGTGTCAGAAGAAGAAAAATTTATCTTTATGGTTGAGCAGGTATTTCTGCCATTGGGGAGGTCTGGTTAACGCTCAATGCAGATGCACAATGCACACTAGAGGGGAGGTATGAGGTCTAAATAGGCAGAGAAAAATTTTATGTTTAAATTTTTCTTGTTTTCCTTTAAAATATGAATTTTATTTCATTACCCCGTCATGCTCAACAAAAAAGCTCAACCACTTCATACAACATATAGGAACCATCAGGTAGGAACTTTCTCAACTTCTCAGGATAACCTCCCTCCCACATCTCAACACCCAAAATGACTTACCTTCTGCCTTGCTAACACAGTGCAAGTGATAAACCTTCCCATACCAGAATACTTGTCTTACTTGTGGTTTGAATCACTGCCCTACTTGCCTTCTTACCATGATCTTGAATAATTATTAGCTCCTCTGTATCTCAGTTCCTTTCATTGTAAAGTGGAAGCAAAAACTCACTATGTTAATGTAGATTAAATAAGATAAGCATGTATAAAATTTTAATATAGTGCCTGGTATTTAGTAGGCACTCAATATCTCTTCTCCCTTGCTTCTAATACCAAATGGTATCGTACCTTGTTTGTTCCTTATTCTGTTATACTTTTTCCCCTAAACTTTTGTCTTCCTCTAGCTTGGCCAATTGTTAGCTTTTTACAATAGGCACTTTCTATTCTCCCAGTATCCAAGGTTTACCAATTCTTTTCCATTTTTTTGTCTATTACATGCCCATTGTTCTTTCATCTCTTATAAGCTACCTCTGCAGTTCTAATCTTTTAGTCTTACCCCACACCTTTTCAATCTCCACCTCTATTCATACTCTTATTACAACAGCAGTTCTGCAGCATTTCACTTGTGAACTCTACTCTTTCAGCCTTCCTACTTCATATAGTCCCCTTCTCTCACCACCTCCTTACTCTTTGACTTGACATCTTATAAGCAATAAATAGGATGTCACTTATTAGATATACATCCCATGAGGAAAAGAACATTATCTGTTTTGTCCATTGCTGTATCCCTGGGACATTGAACCTTGATAGTTTCTTGGATATTGAGTGAATGAATTAATGAACATGTCTCAGCCTTCAGTGTCCTCTCCTCGAAGTCACCAAACTGCTTTGCCTAGCTGCCTATCAAATTTGTATCTTTAGCTAAAACTTTGCTTTTGTGTTTCAAGCTACCTTCTTGATAGCTCCTCTTGAATGTCTCCTCTTAAATTAGACATGACCCAAACTAAATTCAAGAACCCTACTTCCACGTCTCCATTGTTTCTCCTCCACAGCCCTCTAGCTCAATGAATCCATCTGTTGTTCTAACCAGACAGTTTGGAGTCATTTATAAGCTCATCTTATTCATTTCCCTGAACCAATCCTCACCAAATCTACAGACTTTGCAATTGCATATCTCTTGGCTCTGTACTCTTTTTTCCCTCTCCTTTGCTAACATCTAGTCGAGCAATCGCTATGTAGCCTGGACTTCTGCAATAGTTGATTAACTTCTCTCCTCATACTCATGCCTAAGCCCTGTACAAACCATTCTCCATACAGTCATAAGAATAATATGTTTAAATGTAGATTTAATCATGTCACTCTCTTATTCAGAACATTGGAACGAAATAATAAACATGACCTATAAGGCTGTACATGATTGAGCTCTTGCCTACATTACCAGCTTAATTTTTTCTACTCTGCCCAGCATTTGCATTATCATTATTTTCTCTAGAGTTCATGCTTCTTCCTACCTTGGAATCTTCAGAGGTAGTTCTTTCATTCGTGCTTCTGCAATCAACTGCACATCAGCTAGTTGGCTCTGCTTCAGCTGCTTATTTGGTTGTCAGTTGGATATCTCAGCTCTCCTCCACAATCTCTTGAAGGCTATCTTTGTTCTATGGGCTTGTTCTGTGGCAGAGACAGGACCGAAAACAAGTCACAAGATGAACCTAAGCTCAAGGAGTGGAGAAATAGACCAACCACTGTTAGATGGGAGAAACTGCGAAATCACATTACAATCAAAGAGCACGGATATAGGTGACCATTATCTGGGGCCATCAATACAGTGAATTGACACAGCAGCCAAACAGCAGAAAGAAATGTTAATTTTTTTCTCACCTTTGGATTAAAGTATAGGATATTGGTGGATGCAAATATGAGTACATTAATATATACTTAATTGAGTATTGGAAGATATTTATATCTCAAAACTTCTCCAAAGTAGTAGAAAAGTTTCCCTAATGATAAGGATAGAGGCTGTAGGAAAGTTTGGAATTAATATTTGGGAAGTGGAAAATGACATTTGTTTTATCTTTAGGATTACAATAGTGATGGAATTTATCTGGGCCTTGAAAAAAGTACTCTAAAAATCAGGGAAGTTTCAGGAGCAGTGCAGGAAGAATAAAACAATGAATAAAAGAGCTGATTTTTAGAGCAGGAGAAAGTCTTCAAGCCTTCCATATGTAGGTCATTGCCTCTGTGTCTTTTTTTTTTTTTTTTTTTTTTTTTTGCGTTATGCGGGCCTCTCACTGTTGTGGCCTCTCCCGTTGCGGAGCACAGGCTCCGGATGCGCAGGCTCAGAGGCCATGGCTCACGGGCCCAGCCGCTCCGTGGCATGTGGGATCTTCCTGGACCGGGGCACGAACCCGTGTCCCCTGCATCGGCAGGCGAACTCTCAACCACTGCGCCACCAGGGAAGCCCCCTCTGTGTCTCTTTATGCTTCAAAATTCACACATCCCTATTTTAAATAGTAGCACCAGGTACCTATCTTAATAGTATTTATTAAGTCTGACACTTTACATTACTTTGTGTGGGTTTCTACACAGAGAGCAGAGGATTTTTGCACTTCTTTGAGTATAAATATTTTATACATGAAAAGGATATATATTTGAATATAATATATGAAAAATAAATAATCTTATCACTCTGCTTAAGAAATACAACATTACTAGTTTATTGAAGCCCTATGCACACCTCTCACTCAGTGTGTCCTCTTTCTCCCACCACTTATTGTTCACAGGTATTATTTTCTACCATTGTGACTTTAGGACATACACATGTGTCAGTAAATAAATAGTATTTAGTTTTATGTTATTGGACTTTACATAAATCACTCATTTTTTTTAACATCTTTATTGGAGTATAATTGCTTTACAATGGTGTGTTAGTTTCTGCTTTATAACAAAGTGAATCAGCTATACAGATACATATATCCCCATATCTTCTCCCTCTTTCATCTCCCTCCCACCCTCCCTATCCCACCCCTCTAGATGGACACAAAGCACCGAGCTGATCTCCCTGTGCTATGCAGCTGCTTCCCACTAGCTATCTATTTTACATTTGGTAGTGTATATATGTCCATGTTACTCTCTCACTTCGTCCCAGCTTACACTTACTCCTCCCCGTGTCCTCAAGTCCATTCTCTACTTCTGCGTCTTTATTCCTGTCCTGCCCCTAGGTTCGTCAAAACCCCCTTTTTTTAAAATTTTTAGATTCCATATATATGTGTTAGCATATGGTATTTGTTTTTCTCTTTCTGACTTATTTCACTCTGTATGACACTCTAGGTCCATCCACCTCACTACAAATAACTCAGTTTCGTTTCTTTCTATGGCTGAGTAGTATTCCATTGTCTGTATATGCCACATCTTCTTTTTTTTTTTTTAAACCCCATATTTGTTTATTTATTTATTTATTTATTTTTTTATTTGGCTGTCTTGGGTCTTCGTTTCTGTGCGAGGGCTTTCTCCAGTTGTGGCAAGCGGGGGGCCACTCTTCATCGCAGTGCGCGGGCCTCTCACTATCGCGGCCTCTCTTGTTGCGGAGCACAGGCTCCAGACGCGCAGGCTCAGTAGTTGTGGCTCACGGGCCTAGTTGCTCCGCGGCATGTGGGATCTTCCCAGACCAGGGCTCGAACCCGTGTCCCCTGCATTAGCAGGCAGATTCTCAACCACTGTGCCACCAGGGAAGCCCAGCCACATCTTCTTTATCCATTCATTTGTCGATGGACACTTAGGTTGCTTCCATGTCCTGGCTATTGTAAATAGAGCTGCAATGAACATTGTGGCACATGACTCTTCTTGAATTATGGTTTTCTCAGGGTATATGCCCAGTAGTGGCATTGCTGTGTTGTATGGTAGTTTTATTTTTAGTTTTTTAAGGAACCTCCATACTGTTCTCCATAGTGGCTGTATCAATTTACATTCCCACCAACAGTGCAAGAGGGTTCCCTTTTCTCCACACCCTCTCCAGCATTTATTGTTTGTAAATTTTTTGATGATGGCCATTCTGACTGGTGTGAGGTGATACCTCATTGTAGTTTTGATTTGCATTTCTCTAATGATTAGTGATGTTGAGCGTCCTTTCATGTGTTTGTTGGCAATCTGTATGTCTTCTTTGGAGAAATGTCTATTTAGGTCTTCTGCCCATTTTTGGACTGGGTTGTTTGTTTTTTTGGTATTGAGCTGCATGAGCTGCTTGTATATTTTGGAAATTAATCCTTTGTCAGTTGCTTCATTTGTAAATATTTTTCCCACTGTTTTATCTCTACCCTGTATCATTTTCTTTTGTTTTCCTATTGCATAAATTAGATTATTTTTGGTAAGGTAAGCTCTCCTAGCAATTTATTTATTTGCAAATATCTTTCTTTGATATTCTTTTAGAAAGTTTGTTGCCTGAGATACACAATTCTTTGTTGACAATTACCTCTGGTGATGGTCAATTTTATGTGTCAACTTGACTGGACCTAGATGCCTAGATAACTGGTACAACATTATTTCTGGCTGTGTTTGTGAGATTAGCATTTGAATCAGTAGACTGAGTAAAGATCACTCTCATGAATGTGAGCAAGCATAATCCGATCCTTTGAGGGCCTAAATAGAACAAAAAGTTGGAGGAAGGGTGACTTTGCTCTCTGCTTGATCTGGGACATCCAGCTTCTTCTGCCCTCAGACATATGTGTTCCCAGTTCTCATGTTTCCAGACTCAGATGGGGGCTTATACCATAGAAGTCCCAGTTTTCAGGTCTTCTGACTCAGACTGAATTACACCACTGGTTCTCTGGTTCCAGCTTGCAGACAGCAAGCAGGTCATGGGACTTCTAAACTTCCGTCACTGTGTTAGTCAATTCCTATAATACATCATTTTATATACATCTCTATATATCCTATTGATTCTGTTTCTCTAGAGAATCCTGACGAAAACACTTCTCCATAACATACAGTTTCTACTGGCTTTATTTTTTTTAATTTTTTTGGATGTGGACCATTTTTAATGTCTTTATTGAATTTGTTATAATACTGCTTTTGTTTTATGTTTTGGTTTTTTGGCTACAGGTCATGTGGGATCTTAGCTCCCTGACCGGGGATTGGACCCTCACCCCATGCATTGGAAGGTGAAGTCCAACCACTGGACCACCAGGGAAGTCCCTCTACTGGCTTTTAATGTTCAATTTCAGCCTGATTGTCACTCCTTTATAAATGACATTTCTTTTATTTTTGGCGACTCTTATAGTGAGTCCTTGTCTTTGCTGTTCTGTGCTTTCACTATGTTGTGACTACGGATTTCTACATATTTAACTTGTTTAGCTCATGAGATGGTCTTTGAATTTGAATTTATGCCTTTCACGAACTCACAAAAAAATGTTATCATTGTTTCTTCCCCTTTTTCTCTAGTCTCCTTTTAGAGCTCCAATTATGCACGTGTTCAGTCTTATTCTCTTTTTGTATGTCACTTAAGCTGTTTTTCAAGGTTTCTACATCCTAGCATCTCTGTGCTGCATTTACTTAATTTATTATTAATTTATGCATAATAATTTATTACCATCAGTTATAATCTTTTATCTTTTCTGCTATATCTTATATTTAATGCATCAATTGAGGTATTGATTTAAATTATTAAAATTTTCAGTTCTAGAAAATTATGCTCTATGTTCCCACACATTTCCCAACCCCCATGGTGTAAGTCACTTCCTAGAAGAATATCAGATGTTTGTTTGCTGCCCTTCAGCTGTCCCTTAGCCTTAGCCAAAAAGAGGACCATATATTGTGATGGCAGCACCATGACCTTTAATCCACCTGGATATCTAAGTTGCTGCATAGAACACAGTTACCACAGAGAGTCACCTGGTCCTTGGTCAACCTAGAGGGACTAAAAGTAACAGTTGTTACCTGTGACTCATTTATTTTGCAACAGATAGTTTGTACCTCTTAATCTCCCTCACTTGTTTGTATCCTCCCCCCAACTCCCTCTCCTCTGAAAATTACAGTGTGGGAAATATAGTTAATAATTATGTAACATCTTTTTATGGTGACAGATGGTAACTAGACTAGTCCTGGTGATCATTTTGTAATGTACATAAATATTGAATTACTGTGTTATGTAACAGGAACTAACATACTATTGTAGGTAAATTATACTTCAAAACAAACAAACAAACAAAAAACTCATAGAAAAATAGATCAGGTCTGTGGTTACCAGAGTCAGGGGATGGGGGGAGGGGGAATTGGAAGAAGGCAGTCAAAAAGTGCAAACTTCCATTTATACAATAAATAAGTACTAGGGGTGTAATGTGCAACATGATAAATATAATTAATACTGCTCTATGTTATATATGAAAGTTGTTAAGCTAGTAAATCCTAAGAGTTCTCATCACAAGGAAAAAATTCTTTTTTCTATTTCTTTAACTTTGTATCTATATAAGATGATGGACGTTCACTAAACTTATTGTGGTAATTATTTCATGATGTATGTAAGTTAAACCATTTTTCTGTACACCTAAACTTATACAGTGTTATATGTGAATTATATATCAATGAACTAGAAGAAAAAATTAATAAAAATAAAATAAATTTTGAAAGTAATCTTAGTTGTCACTGTTGGATTTTGCTGTGGCACAGCCTGGCTTATCCTAATACAAATTTTGAATTAATTCTTTTTCAATTTTATTTGGTTATTTTTTATATCCTCTTATCCTTTGGAAACTTTTAAAAAAATATATATATTATCCTTTCTTATTTTATATTCTGTAAGCACTAATTTCAATGCCTGATGTTCTTGGGATTTAAATTTATTGGGTTTTTTTTCTCTTGCATATATTTGAAAATTTGTGGGTTTTTTTGGTTGTATGTTCATATTTGATTGAATTAGTCTGTGGAAGAATATTAGGGACCTGTTCTAAGGATGATTCCATCCAGAGAGGATTTTTAAAGACTTCTGCTGCAAGTCATCTCAACAAACTAGGATTACTGTGATTTAATCTCTCAGCCTCTTCCGCTTTCCCTGACCAGTAGTATAAAACAGGTAGTATAAAGTAGAACTCTACACTGGTGTGAGGTGAGCCAAAGACACACATTCTAAAGAGCCACTTTATCCCCTGTCAGCAGCTGTGGCCAAAACAGACAGATTTTCACATCCTTTTCAATTTCTGGTCAGTAGTTTTATTCCCTCATGCTCTTTCTTTAAGCGTATATCTCTTTGGAGAAACAATTTTAAGAAAATTATTCTGCCTGACTTTCTCTACTTCCATAGGCCCAAACCTAATATCTTCATCCCAATTTAGCTATTCCCTAAAATTCCAGCTTGCTGTTTATCATGTTTTCCCTCTCTATATCCCAAGAAATGCCCCAGATTTCACACTGGTTTGCAATTTTGATTTCAGCTTTTAAATCCTTCTGTGTTATTGGGGAAAAAGGAGGTATTATACTTAAAGATATCCTTTAGTTTCTTCAGAACTCAGCTATGAATTTAAAAATATATTTATTTTAGCCTAGTTCATGCCTATATGTTTTTCAAAGGAGGAACTTAAAAGACATAAAACTATGTACTATGTTTTTACATACAGCCATATTCCCACCACTCTGTACTGCATGAATACAAAACTATTTATTTAATAAATGTAATAGAATTACTCAGATAGAAGCAAAAAACCAACAAAAATAGAACAAACTAAGTATTTTTTTAAATTTCTAAATGCTTTAAACATATAGAAAAATAAAGAGAATGATATAAAACAAACAGCCAAGTTCTGACAACCCGGATATTATAAATGTTGATATTCTTCTATACATGCTTCAATTTCTTTTAGAGTAATACAGTGTTGCCAAAACAAATAACTTCCAGTTAGAGCTAACTGAAGAGTAGAGGATTTATTTATGCATTCTTTCAATTAACAGAAATTGACTCAAAATTAAATATCACATACAATGCTTAACATGGAGATTTAAATCACTTATGTTTAGGTCAATAATGGAACTATGCCTTTCAAAATAAAATTTTACTGTGACAGTGTTATTGATGATTCAGTCTTGTTCCATAAACATTTATCGAACACCTGGGAAAAATCTAGCAGTGAAATTAAAGAAGGGGAAGAAAATGCTCTAATTATGAGAAAACTTTTTTATTCCTTACTGGCACTGTCTAAAAAAAATTGATTCATCTATGTATGCTGTTCCCTGCTTTTTGCCTCTATCCGGATTACTTATTAATCCTTGACAAAAAAAAAATCAATATATTGTAAATTCATTTATATACACTCAATATTAGTGAGATAAAATACAATAATGAAAGTACTATTACACAAAGAAGTACCAGATAGAACTATTATAGATACTTAGAGATGAGCTATGCCTCTCTCATTTCCTGTACTTTACTGTACAAGTAGATATAATACTATTTCTTCCATTATGAATAGAAATATTCTTAAATTTGTTGAAGAATTTCAATAAAGCCAATGAAAATAATTATTAATCCCCTTAGATAGTAGTGGGAAACGCAATGTAATTGGTAGGCTTCATATCAGAGTTCTTGGAATTTCTCCAACTGCATTAGCAATTGGTCATTGTAATTACATGGTCCATTAGCTGAAATTTGCATTACAAAAGTCCCATGTACAATTCTTGCCAACTCTGATCCATTCATTGTAAGGTCAAAGTTTCCTTGCTCATTGCAAAATGAAACTAGGTATTAAGTTAAAGTATTTCAAGCTCACTAAATATACAACCTCACGTTAGACACCATATCACATAAGAAAATAACTACAGTTCTAGAGACAATGTCTCCAATACTTCCAGCTTTTTATGATGTAAGGTAGTTCTGCAAAGATCTGGGCACATTCAAAAAATTTTAAAAGAGAATATCAATCTTTGAGCTTCTACTTTCTGTGCCTTATAGATATAATTACTTACAAAGTTGACACAAATGTCTCAGTCTAACTGACAATAATCATAAATATATTTGTAAATAAAAAGTAGATTCACTTATCACTGCCAGCAAGTATTCAGTCCAGAAGTATCCATGGAACCTTAACCAAGGCTACCTTGCAATGTTTCTTTTAGTACAGTCCCTGATCAGAAGTGCTTAGACAACCAACTAAAATTGAATGGATCTATTCAATATTCAATCCTGCACTCAGTAAGATATTAACTTTTTTTTTGATTATCTACAATGTGCTCCATGCTGATATATCAAGATTAATAAAATATACTCATTTTCTTCAAGACACTTGTGACCTAGTCCATTCTATGTAAAGTTTTCAAAAAAAATACAGATTTACAAAAGTATATACTTTTCTAACACAGAGATCTCATTTCTCCATTTTCTTTCAAAGGATGCAATGGAAAACTCATTCCTGACTAACATGTGAAAACTATATCTATACATTTCTTGAATACCATTTATCTAATTTGTTGAAATATTGAGGCTAACCTAGAATATAGTATATGATAAATTTAGGCTAGCATTGTTCTAAATCTTAAATATTCTTGCAAATCAGCTATATGATAAGTCAAGAATTTTGCCCAGTGCTGAAGGCATACTTATTGATTTACATTCCAGCCTCCAGTTTTGCCTCGATAAAAATGAGGACAGTAGGTAACTGTCTCTTGTCTTCTTGCCTTTTTTTTTTTTTTTTTAGTTTCCCTGAATCTTTGGAGATCACAGAAAATTTCAAGTGCATATGCAAGCTCTTATAGTAGCTGAGGTCCAATTGTTCTGAGTTGGAAGTGCTGCCAAACTGTCCCTTACAGTCTTTTCACTCAACTATGATTTTGCATCAAAGTTTATCCTAAACTTCCTCATCTAAAACCTATTCCCGTTTGCATGAAAAAGAAATGGAGGTGGTTAAGCACATCTACTTTCCTCACCTCTTTACATTACACCTATGGATTTACTGTACAGTCACACCTTAATCCTTATCATGCCTTGAACAACAAAAAAATAAAAACAAAAAAGCCTTTCTATTGTCTATACATTTTTCTCATTGCAGATTTCAGCATTCATTGTACATCATGTATCATTCTATTTCACTCTAATATACATCCTTAGATAAGTATCATCCAGTTTATCTTTTCTACCAATTTTTTTAAAATCATTTTTTAAATTAAATTGATCTCTATGCAGCCATATCTATCTCTATGTATTATCGTCCTCATTTTCTTTTTCATTTGAATCATTTGCAGTTGTGGAGCCTCCTTTTTGGAGCCTCCTAGGTTTCCTAACTCATCCTCCCTTTTAGAGGGTCAAGCAGTGGGATCAAATCTGTTATGGTAGAAGCTTGGAGATGATATGACTTAAGTCCAATAATCTTATACAAACCCAGCTGTCTGGAAATGTAAATAAAACAGTTTCCTGGAAGGAACTGTGTAGATAGGATGAGCTCTATAGAGTTCAATCTAGTTTCTAATCCTATTAGTCCCAGGGGATACACATAAAAAGGACCATTAAAGTGGTACAGATATGTTCTGTGATTGTGATTGCACCCAAACCTCTGACAATGCCTACGTCTTATGGTCAATGAAGAAACAACTGGTGTCAGGGAGTTTCAGCGGTAGTAGCAAAGATGAAGAGAACAAAACTGCACTTTGTATATTTCTAAAATTGTAGCTGAGTGTTACAGAGTGTTATTGAAATAGGTTAGAGGGAACTGGAACAACCTTCTTCCACCTTGGAAGCTAAAAGGTAAGTCAGAGGTGCCAGAAGTAGTAATTTTAAAGATATTGCCAAACGGCAATAGGATGATGATGATGATGATGATAATGATTATCTAGTACCAGGACCATTTACCCAGGCTTATGTTGTTTGGGAGCTACTTCCCACTGAAGATTTTTAACTTGCCTTTTATAGTATTTTGGGCACATGTCTCACTATGATGAGCATTTCCATTCACTAACAATTGGAAACTCTAAGGTGACACAGCCCTTCCCACAAGGTCTCCATTATTCTCATATTAAAAAACAATTTTCTGGGACTTCCCTTGTGGCGCAGTGGTTAAGAATCCTCCTGCCAGTGCAGGGGACACTGGGTTCGAGCTTTATTCAGGGAAGATCCCACATGCCGTGGAGCCCGCATGCCACAACTACTGATCCTACGCCCTAGAGACTGCAAGCCACAACTACTGAAGCCGAAGTGCCTAGATCCTGTGCTCCACAACAAGAGAAGCCACCGCAATGAGAAGCCTGCACACCACAACGAAGAATAGCTCCTGCTCGACGTAACTAGAGAAAGCCCATGCGCAGCAACGAAAACCCAACACAACCAAAAATAAATAAATAAATAAACAATATATTCCTTTGTTTTAAAAGTTAGTTTGACAGTGGGTCCCATCATTCTACTTCTCCCTGTTTAAACATGAACAGGAATTTTAGCAGCTATCTGAAAAGTTGAATTTTCAGTAAAAGAAGTAAACATTATTTGAGTATTTGCTATGGTCTAAGTACCTATGTTTTGTATTTTCTCATGTTAACATATTTAATCTTTCAGTATCTCAAATTTTACATTTTGAATATACTGATTCTCTTCCCTATGGGAAGTTTCTATTCTTGCCTCCTTGACCAGGAATCAGTTCTTCTCCTCATTCACTACCATTCTAAAAAATCTCTAATAGATTCTTCTCAGGAATAAGTATTTTATTAAAGATTATTAAAATTATTAGTCGAAGGGCTTTCCATAACTCAGGGCATAAACCTTTACTTCCAAGTTCCTGTTTTCAAGTTAGGTCCACAGCATCCAGTTCCTCTCTCTTTTAAAGTCTCCCCTTGATACTTCTCTTACCCCATCTCCCAACATGCTCCACTTCTACTTTGGCCCCTTTACATCTTTCTTTTTTTCAGATGTGGATTAATTTATCTCCTCCAATCTATCACATCCCACAGTCATCATTTATACTCTCTTCAAGTCGACAAAAGGGCAGCAAATAAAAGATTCTCCAATTTATCTTGATCCATCCTCCTTACAAAGTGACTATAAAATTATTGCATCACATTATTTTCTATTACATATTTAACACTTTTCAAATGCCTTTTATGTGCAAGACTTCATGTGACGCATTAGGAAGATAGAAAGAACTAACATACAGTCACTAAAAAGTTGCTTTCCACCTATAAATGCACTTACAGATAAATGTATAACCAGGTGAATAGGACGTAGAAGGACATATATTCAAGTGATACAAAGAGATAATTAAGATTTAAAAGATGAGCGATGGGGGTTCAAATAAGATGCCAGTCAGCTACAGAGTTCCAAACTGAAAGTTTGGTCAATGAAGTTGCCCCAATTCTAGGTAGGAATAATTTTTGAGGTCTTAAGCTCAAAGAGCATGCCTAATGGAAGGAGACAATGCTGAGTCTTGCACCATCAAGCTCACCTGTAAGGTGTTCCTTGTGTTCCACTGTAGTGCCCAGCACAATCTTGCTTGGTCTCAAATCCATGCTTTGCTCCCAAACCGTGTCCAGTCTCACTATTCCAGTTCCCTTTTGTAACTATCTCATCCTCACCACTTCCTCCATTTTAATCATCTTATCAGGTCATTCCCAATGTTTTCCATAAAAATATTTTACAGATTTCCCCCATCCAGATTTTGAAGTTTCATTTTGAAGAGGTCTGGATAAATATCTCTTGATAAAGATGCAGTTCATCTTCAGGGAAAAAAAAAAAATCCCCTCTTGCAATATTTTAAGCCACGATCAAAAAGAGGCAAAATTTATGCTTCAATAAAGTATATATAACCAGTCATCTTCTCCCACATTCTCCCTTCTCTTCCAAAACCCCACGCTTTATGAGAAAGAATGGAGAAAAATGCCTCCCCAATTTCCAATTCCTTCCCTTATTTCCTGAAGTAACAGATATAACATAGACTTTAGTATCTCCTGATCCCTTACTCACCTTACACTTTTATATGTCATAGTATTCATTCAACAAGTATTTAAACAAGTCTTTGATAGTCCAGTATTCTGGAAATACTGAATATAAAAGATAATCTCAATGAACCTGAGTCAAGTGGGAAAGGCCATGAAGTATGATGACTAGTGTGGATAATGTTGTCCTTGGGTTGCTATAAAGTAGATGCCTAGAGAACAGGCATCTACTTCTCAGTTCTGTAGTGGAAGACGTGTGTGGAGGAAGCAGATACAGAAAAGGCCTCCAAGAGTACTTAAGACTTGAGCTACCATTATTGCAATCGGTAGTGCTATCACCTATCAAAATGTTTAAACTGGAAGCCAAGAACTCAGCCATTCCAACTTATTCCTCAACATTTCCCTCAATGAGTTCTCTTGACGCTTCCTCTTGTCTCCTTAATATCATTCAAAATTTTCCAATTTTCTCCAATTTTCCAGTTATCTTAGCTACACTTCAATCTTTCTCTGGAATCTCTGCCACTATCTTAGTTATACTCCTATCTTTCCCTAGAATCTTAAAATAGCATCCTGATTGCAGAATAATTTCCCTCCAATCTTGTACTCACTCTTTCTTATTGGTTTTACTTTGCTAAAATTCAAGACCTAAAACTCTTCAGTGGTTGCCAAATGCCCTGTAAAGTACAAACTTCTCAACGTGTCTCAACTTATTCCTTTGAAGACACACAGCATAGTGATGAAGAACATGGAGTCTAGAGCTTCAGTTTGAATTCTGTCATCTAATAGATGGGGGTGTTGGGCAGATACATAATTTCTCTAAGTCTCCAAATTCTCATTTTTGCAATGGGGATATCTCTCCATATGATTATGGTGAAGACTAAATAAGGTAAATCCTCTAATGTTCTTAGGATAATGCCTGGCCCATAGTAATAGAAAAGAATACTAGCTGTAATTATTGTCTGTCCAATTTCATCTTCCCTCCTAATTCCCTTTCTATGCTTGTATATGACAAATCTCCTTCCTGTTCCTTGAGTCACCATATTTTCTCATCTACGTGTCTTTCATTTGCTTCTTTCTCTACCTAGATCTCCTTTCCAAGCCTCCTCCAAACTGTCTAATACCAACTCATCTTTCAGGTCTCATTGTTGGCGTCATTTTCTGTCTCCAATTCCCCTGTGCTGAGTTAAGTGCTTTTCCTGTTGGTTTCCACCACTCCCTCGCATACTTTATCCTAGTACTAATCACTCTGTTCTCCTTCATTGTCTTATAAATTCCTTAAGGGCTTATTCCTCTAATACCTAACACTTCCAGTGGCTTATTTAGGTATAGCAGTTTTGGGGAGCAATCCATCTAATTTTCAATTTCATATGCAAATTGATCTGATCAGGAACTACATCATTATTATAATTTCCAGAATAGTCAAGCTTTAGAAACTGTGCTTTCTATAATACTTTTTTCTTTATGTCAGGGTCTGTGTCTCATTCATTTTTACTTCCATTCCTCATTGCTAGCAACTAGAGGAGTGTCTTCTATAGAATAAATATTCAGATGTGTTAATTAAGTATAAAGGCAGCATAATAACTTTAAATTACACAATTTAATGAAGCATGGAAAAATAAGTTTGAGACCCAATATATTTTTCTACAAATGAATGCCACTGGGTCTTATGTCTTTAATCTTGGTGGTTTATGTTATTTTAAAGTGAACATTAAAATAGCAAAAACAGAAAAACCTAATGGATACAGCATTATTCAAAGAGAAATTTTGAAAGGAAGAAAATCTGAGGATTAGGGTCCTTAATATTCATTTCTGACAGTCTACGTTTAAGTTTAGGTTGTCTGGTCAACATTTAGGTCTGGCTTGTAGTTTCCAAATCATGGTGTGTTGTGTTCTAAGTCAATTCCTTAGAAGAGACTTAGGGATAACTTTTCCACAGGTTTTCTCATTTAAAGATGCATCTAGCTCTTTGCCCACATCACCCACATCTGCTCATAAAAAATGAATAATGGAACACACATGTGTCAGCTTGTGATTCATTTCAGCCTTTTGCAGGTGCAAATGCAAGTTTTAAGGTGCAAAGTGGAGCCACAGACGTTGTGGGCTTGTCCAGCTGAAATTCTAGGCTTAATCACATCTAAATAACTCCTCAGGTGATGCAATCACAAGATTTTGCTCACAAAAAGGGTGTAATAAATATTGTAGATTGAACTGGTGTACATTAACAGATGAGGTTGCATTATTTAGAGAAAATGAAATCCAGCTAATTTTCACCAATCTGGTATTTGCTAAAGCATTCTTTTCCTTTATTAACCCCAAATTCACCTTGAGTATGTTTCAAAGCAACTTCGACCAAATATAATAGGAAATAAAATACTTTTATTTGTATACATAACTGATTCAGGGATTTACATTGACAGATATCTCCAATCTACTATAACTACTACATATCCTTGCAGTTGGAGTAGTTCTAGCAGACAAACTAAGTCAACACTCTGTTACAAAGAGTAAGGGAGGGGCTCACTGGTGCAGATAATCTTAAACAGCAGAAAATCCCCAAATCATTTATTTTCAGCTCGGATATGCATTTAAGAATCTTTTTTCAGCAGACATCCATTCTTTTTTTTTTTTTTTTTGCGGTATGCGGGCCTCTCACCGCTGCGGCCTCTTCTGCTGTGGAGCACAGGCTTCGGATGCGCAGGCTCAGTGGCCATGGCTCACGGGCCCAGCCGCTCTGCGGCACGTGGGATCCTCCCGGACTGGGGCACGAACCCGCGTCCCCTGCATCAGCAGGCGGACTCCCAACCACTGTGCCACCAGGAAAGCCCCAGACATCCATTCTTAATTTCATTTTCCTTAGGTTAAGGTTCTGTGAATTATACACCTTACTAATGAGTAAATTGTCACATACCTTTCATTAGTCAATATATACAAGAGTGTGTCCCTTGCCAGAGAAGATGATATAGGTAACAGAGCTGTTTGAAGATGGAGAATAGAGTATTGTTTTCCGAGGAGAGAAATATCTCCGTAGTCACTCTCTTGTGGCCAGATTTCCATGAAGTTTATTTTATTTTAATTTTTTAACATCTTTATCGGAGTATAATTGCTTTACAATGGTGTGTTAGTTTCTGCTTTATAACAAAGTGAGTCAGCTATACATATACATATATCCCAGTATCTCCTCCCTCTTGCACCTCCTTCCCACCCCTCTATTTACAATAGCCAGGACATGGAAGCAACCTAAGTGTCCATCGACAGATGAATGGATAAAGAAGATGTGGCACATATAGACAATGGAATATTTCTCAGCCATAAAGTTTATTAAACATGGTATGCTCTGCAGCTTCTGATGCCCACCTATACTTTAACTGTTATTTTGCTTCAGTAAGGAGGATACCTTTCACTCTACTCTGACAAGAAAAAGAAGTACAGCTTCCTTGTTTCTTTATGCACTAGAGAAACCCAGGTTATAAAGAACATACACACACACACACACACTTGCTTTCATTTCAGCACTGTAAATATAAAATTGTATCATAACAATGGGAATGTTATTTTAATAGCAACAGATATGAACATGTCATTGCCCCATGGAGTATAATAGAAAGGATAATTTTCCAGGGATCTTTGTTTTGAAAAATATAGTGATACTGGGAGAGAGTTCAAAAGTCAGGGAAAGAGAGAAAGGAGATTTCCCCATTGGCTTCATGCTTAAATATATTTATCTCCTCTCATTAACCCTGAGGCAGAGAAGAATGAAAACTAAGCTCTGCCTTTACACTTTACTTCTGTTACAACACTTCTCAACCCAACCCTTCTTGCTCTGTTTATCCAAATCCTGCCCATTTTTCAAAGTGCAGCTCAAATCCTGCTTCTCTTGTAAAGTATTCCCTGAAAATTTCATCTGGAAACAATTTTTCCTTCTTCTAAACTTCCACAAGACTTATTTTCCATACCACTCATTCAGTACTTATTATTTACTGACTGGTAGAGATGTAATACTTTCTGAATTGTTGCAGCTATTGTAGAGACTTTTATTACCCTTTTGTATAGACTACAACAACATAACTAAAAGGAAGCACATCTGTAATGCTTACAGTATGCCAGATACTGTTTTGAGAGCCTTAGAGATATTAAAAGCTCTAACTACTTTATGAATATTAGGTACCTAATAATAGATATTTTACGTGCGTATATGTATTTTTGTGTGTACCCAAGTACAATATATGTATGTATATGTATATGTGTGAGGTATATGTATATATGTATGTGCATATATGCATGTACTATATATGTATATATGTATATGTGTGTGATTATATATGTATATATGTATGTGTGTATACTTATACATACACGTATAAAATCTTGTTTTTCTCATGTGAATATCATATTGTAAAATTGGAATAAAACAATATTTATTCAGGAGTTTATTAAAAGACATCAATAAATTGCTAATAATTACAAATTTATTATTGAATTTGTTATTTTTCTCACTTCTGTAATAGATAAGGGTACAGACTGATAAACAACAAGAACCACAGTATATCTTAGTATTTTCCATCTTTGATGAAAATTTTAGAAGGGGAAAAACCCCATATATTATGTTTAGAGTAATACAAAATTGGATTTTGTTTCTGAAATGAGCACCCTCTTCTTTTTATTCAGCAGACAAAACATGTTGGTTTTATTTTTCTGAAGGAAAAATATGTGTACACAAAAAAAAACATACTTGACAATTACCTAACAGTCCTCCTAGATTCTAGTCCAGCATCACCATCAACTAGCTATAAGTATTAACCTTTCTGTTGCCTGGTTTCTTCATCTGGAGATGAGGGGTACCGGTTCAATTAACAGTATTATCTCCATTTCAAATTTCAAAATCCATGTATGGTTTTGTCCATATAGAAGACAGTCTATTCAAAAGGATTTTAAACCATATCTATCATTAGTTTCTACAGTTATACAACTTAATGTAATCCGGACAAAAATTTCCATTTCCAGAAGCTGATAAAGATGAAGTGATTAAAATAAAATTATAGGAATCTATCTATACCTACATTACCCTTTTGTAGGTAGAAATATTTCCTGAATTGACATCATGCTGAAGATAATGGAAATTATTTAAAGCAGATAAGCAGGAAAATGTCTTTTAAAATGCTTGCCTCTGTGCTAGGTATATCCTTGGAAAAATCCCACATTTATTCTGGACTAATGGATACTCTACTTTTTTTAGGTGCCTTTTCAACATCCAACAGTGAATGTATTGCTTTCTGTGCAGTGCAGTCAAATACAATCATACTTATACCGCTATTATTCCATGCTTCTGGATTATGTGGCTTTGAATTTGAAAGATATTTGTAAAAAACATGTTATGAAACAAATAGATGGCAAGAACATATCTCTATATCAAAAGTCAGCCCACAGCAAAGAAGTCATCAAACTCATTTTTCTTTTTTTACATTTTTTGTTAAAGTAACAGTGACTTATGAAAAAGGAATTAATTTTTTAAATTAGTAATGTTCTGTGTTGTGCTATGAACGAATCATCTGGAACTATAGATTATTTCCAATGAAACAGAAAATCCAGAGTGAGGGTCTAAGCTAGATGAACACTGTAAGAATATATATATATATATATATATATATATATATATATATATATATATATATATATATATATATATATGCATACATAAATACATACATATATATTCTTAGCATAATATATATAGTAGGGTATATTATATTTCATTATATATTATATTTTTAGAATTTTGAACATATATATATATATATATATATATATATATATATATATATACACATACACAGACAGCCCCAGACTTAACGATGATTCAACTTAAAATTTTTTGACTACTATGGTACAAAAACAATACACATTCATTAGAAACCATAATCCGAATTTTGAATTTTGATATTTTCTCAGCTATCATGCAATATGATATTCTTCTAATGCTGGGCTGCCACAGGGAACCTCAGCTGTCAGTCAGTGAGGCAATCACAAGGGTAAACAACCAATACACTTAAAAACATTCTGTACCCATACAACCATTCTATTTTTCACTTTCAGCACACTAGTCAATAAATTACATGAGATACTTAGCAATTTATTATAAAACAGGCTTTGTGTTAGATGATTTTGCCCAAGTGTAGGCTAATGTTAAGTGTTCTGAGCACATTAAAGGTAGGCTAGGCTAAGCTTTGATGGTCAGTAGGTTAGGTGTATTAAATGTATTTTCACCTTAAATATTTTCAACTTAACAATGCGTTTAACAGGATGTAAACCCATTCTAAGTCGAGGAAGACCTGTGTGTGTGTGTGTGTGTGTGTGTGTAGAGAGAGAGAGAGAGAAAGTCCAAACAACTAGATATATGGGTATATATATATATATATATATATATACACACACACACACACATACATACACTTTGGCAAGCTGATCCTACTAAAGATTAATTTTAAAGAGAATTGCAATAAGCCTCATGTATATGGTGATTTACAGGCTAAGAGCTAACCCACACAACCCCCCAAAATGGAGGTATTCAGGCTGTTGAGGGACAAAGCTCCTCTCTCAGCTACCCAGTCACTACAGTGAATAGAGAAGGAACTTTACTTAAAAGGAAAACTTAGTTAAGGGATAGTCTTGATCGAGAACAGTGACCCAAGGTAATGTTTCTCAGATTATCCTCTAACCCAAACTCAAGGATCTCAGGGATTTTAGGAAGTGAGAGAATATGTAAATTTACAAATGCAAGATTTGATAAGAAGCTAGGAGCAAAGAACTATTGTTTTTCACAAATTTCAGTAATGAATGTTCTATTTACTTTGGGGACTATAGGAGTAAAAAAAGGAAGAACAATACTCCTTACATAAAAGCAGAGGGAATTGTCAGAGCAAGCAGACCCAGAGGTCTTTGGGGAAGCATGGAAGTATCTCATTTTACTAAGTTTGGCTGTGGGCAGAAGACAGAGATGCTATAGATGGAAGGTAAAAAAAAAAAAAAAAACACTGCAAGGGGGTCCCAAATCCCACATGAACTAGAAAGAAAAGATCGGGTGTTGTGTTATAATCTATTTTTGTGATGCTTTGCACTAACTCAAAAGATTATGAAAACTGAGGAAGTAGAGTTAACATGTAAAAATCTTTATATTCCATAGATTCAAAGAGTCAATTGCAGGTTGTAAATGTTGTGTAACAAAACATAATTTGCTCATCTTAAAACGTGTTTTTGTTTTACATTTAGTAAGAAGAATTCCTTATAAAACACTTTAAGTTTTTGCTTAACCAAAAGTCATTTTGTACTATTTTTATTTCCTAGTATTCAAGGCCTTCAAGTTGTTACCTACTGTTAACATTAATTATTTTTAGATATACTGATATCTTCACTTGAGCTGGGTTACAAGTTTCTTTGAAAGGAAAAGAAACATATCTTACATTTATTTTATTCCCTCTCAGTGTGTAACAGAACCTAGAGTACAGGTTTGATATATGGAGGTGCAAACATAACAGGGCATTCATTTGAATGCACACATTAACTACGTCTCATTCACCAATGAGAAATGTAAGACAACAGCTGACACTGCTGCCATTAATCTTAAGTAAGATTTATTATGGTGTCAAATTAGATTCTAAATTTCGATTATCTAAGAAATTGGAAAATGAGTGAGATATCAACTCAAAGCGTACTTTTTTTTCCCTATTTTATGATGTATGTTTCCTTTACAGTAGTCTTCTTATTGGCCATTTGCAAAACATGTATCTTTCAAAGTTATTCAGACACAAGTCTATTGTTATGATAAGATCTAGCAAATTTTTTTCATCAGCTCCTTTTCCTGGCTGCAACTGAGGATATGAATTGGAAGAGGGGATAACGGGAAGGGGACAAAATAATTTGAGAAAAAAGAGAAAATGTCTTGCGTAGAGAAAAGTAGGAGAGTAGCTGTATATAACTATACCAAAGCGGGCATACCCAAAACTGAGACCAGCTCCCCCAACCTTCCTTATATGCAAGGTTTAGCAAACTCGTCTGTGGTTTGCTAATTTTATTCATTTTTTATTGCAATTCAGTAAGTAAATGGGAATTCAAAAAGTTATTTCCTACCCTTTGGTGCCATCATGAGGCCAAAATGACAAAGTACTGAGAAAAGTAGATCTGCAGGGTAACCCAAGGTTTTGATACTTTCTTTTCATTCAAAACCCAGAGAATGAAAGTTTATTTCAGAAAGAAATATAATTACCTTTACTACCAACCTTCCAACCAACAAATCGTAGCTCATATGTCTACATAGGTAGTTCATTGAGTGGAATAAAAATGTGCCTTAAATTTTTAAGCAACTGTAAAATTACAACTGTGAATTTAAAATTAATAAAATATTCATGTTTTGAAGTTACACAGCTATGACCCAAAGCTTTCAGAGTGTTTTAAACCAATCATAGCAATATCTCAGCTTTATGTATTTATTTATTTTTTTACTCTATGGTGTTATAGGGTAGCATATAGGGTAGTATGATAAAGTACCTCAGAAGTCTCCAACACAATATTATGATACTACAAGAAGAGAATATGCTATTTTAGGAATTGGACAAATGAAAGAATATGGCAAAGCAATGCTTTAGAAAGAATAGTTAATGAATAGCTAAGAACTTCTTACCCAGATGAATCAAAGTACAAATCACTCTCAGGTGATTCAGTATTTGAAATCATCACTACAAAGTACACCTAAAATATTACAAAAAGATGTTTTATTAAAAGTCTCAACCAAATATATTTTGTTTTACTATTTGTGTTATATCTGTGTTATTATCCCTGGTTCATATTATGTCCATTCTTAGACTAATTTTACAAATACATCAATAGAGGTACAAAATATTCATTAATCATCTACTTTCTCAATACATATAATTTTGTGTGTGTGAATTGTTAAAGTTTTTTCATATGATGAAAACATCACCCCTAAATGATGCCTGATGATGCCTAAATCTGATTTCTTCCCATTGGTCCTCAAAATTCCATCCACTTCGCTCTCTTTTTGCCCTTCATGGCATTTACAAACTGAAAAGTCCCACAAATTTTAAGGGTAAGGTGTGGATTCTCTGTCTCAGGGATAGGAAGTTTCACTATGCATATGTCTTGCTTAGCTCAGCTTTTCTTATTTACAAAAAAGCCACAGACAGACAAAAAATAAAACTGCCGAACTGGCTTTTACCTGCTTTTGTTCTTACAGCGTCCTCTTCCCATCTTGTTCATACTTAACACTTTTATGCAGTATTTCCATATTTTCAGAATTACCGTCATATTTTCAGAAATACTGTCATCAATTTCAGTTATAATAAAGGCAGCCTGAATTGCCTTCTTTTCTTTCTCTTGTTTCAGAGACAGATCTTATATGTAGAAATGTAATAATTTGCTCTCATTTAAAGTAAGTGGTGATCTCCTTTTGTGACCCAGCCTCCAGCATTCTTTCAGTAAAATCACAGTGCTAATCCCAGCTTGGCTTTGGGCATATGTTGCCCTCATTTGGCCCCTGTAACATTGCTCAGGATGGATCATTATCTTTAACATTATCCCAGGGATGAAGAGAAGTTAAATCTTCCTCCACTGTAATAGCATCAAAGGCCCCTTTCACTGGCAAGAGTTACCAAAAAAGACATGGTTTCTGCCCTGATAAAATTCTGAAAGGCCCGCAGTCTGAGGGAGGAAACTTGGGAGCCACCGTCATTCTATATGAAAAGGAGTACTCTGATCACCTATAACATCCTTGGTGCAGGACGAGACTATTCCTGGGTCAAATGTTATACAATGTTCAAATATTTAAATGCCATCTCATCATAATTCGATTCATCTCACATGCTGAGATGGTATCTTTCCATTCCAATGACATCATCTCTTGCTTTTACTTCATTATGTACTTTGAGGGAAGGGAAAGAAATTTAGGAAAGAACTGAGTATCTGATTCAGTTGGGATCTAAGAAAAGAGTCTAATTATAACAGAAAGTATTTAATGCATAAAATTAGTTACACAGGTTATAGAGGGAACAGTAAAGAAGCTCAGAGATTGTCAAAAACAGAGAGCCACTACTAATCCCTAAATTTATTTCTTCGACATGTTGCAATTAAGGATAATATATAATTTATTAATATTAATTTCTCTTTTTAAAAGATAAACTATTCTTTCTCTCTGCTTAAAATGAAGTCATTATGGAAATAATTTTCAACTAAATTAGCTTTCCATTTTATTCCCTGCTGCTAATAATGAAAGCACATCTTCCAGCAGTGATGAAAGCACAGTTTCTAATGGTTCACAGCAAAGAGGGTTTTGACTTTTTGATAAATTAGGAGTAGTCAAAAGCAAAATCATAACTCTGAGGCTATTTTATTTCAATTGAATAATCTTTAAATGACATTATTCAAGAATTTTTGTCCTACCAATAATCATACTTGATTTTTTTTAATTTTAATTGATAAATTTAGTAAATGTTTAGCCTAAGAAAACAGACCCATATTTCTAGTGCACTGTTTCTATAACCTATTAACTAACTGTATAAAATATTCTGTTTTATTTCTACCATCAAAATAATCACTGATTTTGACTATTATCTTTTGATGGAATGATACTTCACATAATGCAATGTAAAACACATATCTAGCCTTGCAAACATACATTCTAAATAGAGCCAATTCCAATTTCCTATTACAATTTTTTCAGGTTTTTTTTTTCATAATTCCTGTGACGTTTAAACTTAATATAAAGATTTAATTATTTTGGTAGTAATCTCTCTAATTTTCCCTCTAGACTATAAATTCATTAAATAGAAACCGTAACAAAATTGTTTGCTTCCCTTTTCACAGCATGAATGAAATATCTCTTTCCTTTTAGCATGAAAAATCTGTAATATGGGCTCTCTATAATATTCATTCTCCAGTATATTACTCTGTATGGCATACTTCCCTATTCTATACTTAAATTGTTTTTAACACAACCTGAGGATAGTTAAGGAAGTGAGTTATGCTCTATTCTGACACTATCCATGGTAGTTAACATTTTAAGTTATAATAGGCAAATTGTATTCTCTGATCTCAATACAGGGCAGTTTGGGATCTGTCTTCCTCCCTTCTTTAAGTCACCATCCTTTTCTTATTCTGTATAGTACCTGTGTTTTTTCACAGAGCTTCTTCATTGTTACCTAACTACCTAAGCTCCTTGTTTTTTATTGTTAACAGCCTTGATAGTAACATAAACATCAGTAATCCATTGGCTCCCCATAGACTTAAAAAACAAAATTTAATATTGTTAAAATAGCATAAAAGCTCTTCATGATCTGGCTCCTATCTGCCTCATCTCTACTGTTCCCCTTTCACATTTTTACTAAAACATTATCAAATTGCATACTGCCCTCAAAATGTCATTAATTATATTGACCATGTTGTGTCTTTTACCTGAATGACTATATCTCTACTAATTCTTGTGGATAACTTCTCATTCTTCAACACATGTAAATGACCATTTCCTCTGGGAAGTCTTCTGTATACAGTTAACTCATCCCTCCTTAGACTACCAGACAGTATGATAATTACTCATTCAGATGTAAAGTTTTCCAGTGAGCAGCATAAAGACACAGACAATGTGCTCATCATTGTTCCTGCACTTCATAGGTGCTCAACAAACCTTCTCATGAATTAACTATGAAATTTCTTTTGTAAGCTCCTAAAACAGTGCATTTTAATTTGAAATGATTTAACACATATTAAATGTATTTTATAATGGTTTTTGATAGGTCTGATCCTGAAAGTTTACTAAATAAGAAATCACTGTATCAGTAGTCTAGAAAAAAATGGAGTTACAAAGTTTCAGCAATTTAGCAATAATGCCTAAGCCAAACATAAACTGCCACCTTTGATGCTATGGATTTTTATGCTCTTCTCCTAGTTGAAATTTGAATATGAGCCATTTTTAAAAGACCAGTAAATAAGCAAGGAAACACTAACCAACTTTCATCTGACATACTGGAATTATTGAGCTGATAAGAATCTGAGAGACACATGATTCTCTACAAATCAAGGAACCTTCATTACTATGATAGATCTTCATCACCCCTCACTGAATATTTCCTATAGCAGCCAGCTCACTCCTTTGTCAGTTCCAATTGTTAAAGACATTTCTTCCTTATACGTAACCTAATTCTACCCCGTATGAAGTCCCACATCTGTTTGCCCCTCAGTAACTACAAAGAGGTCAATAATTTTCGTCTGATTCTTTACATCTTTGAAGTTAGCCTCATGCATTCTTGTTTCCAGAAGAAGATACTTCTAGAATTAGAGGGCACCCCAATTGGTTTCCAGGATCTTTTGGGGATCATCTGTGCCTTTCTTAGACACATGTAGTTTACAAATCATCACTGTTTTTTGTAAATAATTAGATCATAACTTTTGAGCATTTAATATCTGAGCCCAGGCATAACTCTCTCCACACCCAAAATCCCACTGAATAAGCCACAGAGTATATAGCGAGCAAATTATCATCATCAAAAATTACATGATGATAAAGTACTATTAACATGCTAGAAAACTGGAGGAAATTCTAGATAAAATGTCCAAGAGACAAAAAATGAACATCGGTTCTTGATTCATTTTGCTTTTTAGATTTTGAGGAATTGCAACACACATCCGCCATCTCGGCTTCATGTAAATCTACTATAGCCATTTTCCTGTGGTCTTCAGCTACCCACTGGAGGGTAGAGTTTGAAAGAAGTAAGCAATCTCTTGGTTCTAAAAACTTCAACCTCACAGTTAAAACTGGAACTCCATTGAAAGTAAGCATGGTCACATATACCAATTCTAATTAAAAAAAATAGCTTTCCTTTTGTGACTCTAACTGATCTTAAGAGTGAGAGACGTTTCAAAAGACTCTTGCTTTTCTTTTCATTGCTCTCCTCCACTCCCAGGAAAGCAGAACAGGAAACAGGTCATAGTATCAACCCTGTCCTTTAATATTCTAATTTCTTGAACAGTTTAGGGGTTTTGGAGCTGGAGAGGAAGTTCAAGGTCCTGGATGGGACTTTCCAGGGGCAGGCAGTACAAGTTTTGAAAGGTCTCCGAGTCTGAAACTCAGGAATGTGATTTATCTGGCTTATCTGAAGTTACCTTATATGAACACAAGGTCGGGGTATGGAAATGTAGGAGAGAAAAAGCATTTCTAAAAGGGATTTTGTGGTCCAGAGAAGTAAACCTAGGTTCTGAGATGGGGCCTATGTACACAGACAAGATATCACAAAGTAAATTTGGGAAATACAATATGTATACATGAACATATCCCCAGGATGAAGCTGAAGTGTGGCAAGGCCAGAGAATAATATGAGTACTGAGAAAATCAGACAAGGTTTTATTAGACAGGCCCCTTTCATTATCACTGTCTCTCTTCAGTGTCTGATGCTCATGTCATAGTGGATCTTAATGACATTATACTCAAGTTTTATTACTCTAGTCCTTGTTCACTCTTCCTTCAGCATCTCAGACCTAAGATTATATAACAACCATATACAGCATTGGTTTGTGCCATTTTAAATGATTCTGTTAAACTTGAAACATTTATTGAGGGCCTACTGTGTCATTGCATTCGTTTAAAATTAGACACAGGTCATCGCCTTCTAGGAATATAAGCTATAATGGGGAGTTATATCATAAAATAAAAACTGATAGACTGAGATAAATATTATACTATTTTTTTAAAAAAAGGAAAAGAGCTATGGGACCATGGGAATACTATCATTGCTTAAACCTCTATAGTGATTTATAACACATTACTTACATTGTAAAATGGAGCTAGTAGGACCTCACACATCAGGATTCAATGAAATAATACTCAAGGGATTAACACTGTTCCTGGACCAAACGATCAACTAATATCGGTTTTTATAATTATTTTTTTGTGCATTTTTATTTGGAAGGGTTTTTAGAGGTGGCTCTTCTGTTTTTGGAAAGATAAGCAGATTTGGGGGCTTTCTCCTTTGTGTTTCTGTAACCCTTTGTATATGATTTCATTATAACACTTACCACACCACTGTAATTGTTTAATTGTCTGTTTCCACTGATGGAATGGGTGCTCCTGAAGGAGAGGCATCATGCTCTATTTGTTTTCAATCTCCAAAGTTTAGCACGGAGCTTGGTACACAGTAAGAGTTTAATAAATGTTAAATGAATGTTATTTAACTTCTGTAATTAATTGTGTGCTGTTTTCATACAGAGAGGGCCAGAGTGGCATAAGTTGAAATGTGTCTCCAAAGCTTATTGGTGTTGTTGTTTTGCTGTCATCTGTGGCAGTGTTTCAAAGATTCAGATGTGTTTTCACACTTCATTTCACCCTGTGAACAATCTATTCTTTATTAGCTCGCCATAAAGAAATAAATTTGGAATGCAGCTGTTCTCCATTAGTCTCCTATATCCCACTCACTGAGGCTGAATCTCTGTGAATGTTGTCCTCCTATCAAAGGCAGACAAATCTCTGGAGCCTGATTAGTGCAGAGATAGAGAGCAGGCAGCAGTGTCAGAGAATGGGAGGCATGAGACAGGAGAATCCAGTCCTGTTCCTGGGGAGACACTATGAAGCCTCATGATTCTTGGCTTAAATGAGAAAGCCAGGCAATTCTATCACACTCATACCATACTGAATCCTTACTCATTGGTAAAACTGGAGAAGGTGACCATGCTCATTTCTATAGACTGTTTTAATAAAACAGCACATATAAAAATATTTTGTGAAATATGAAACAGTAGACAACACAATATAATATTAGTTGTTATTACTCTACCTACATATTGGTTCCAGTCAGCTCCTGAAGAAAGTGTTGTCACTTGTGAAATTTAAAACTTACTCTGATTATTTTTAAGGTCCACAGCTTTCCTGCTGACACATTATTTTTGAGGTTCTGCAGGGCAGAGTGATTGGCCTACTGGCGGCTGTTGCCCTGGTCACAGAGGCGTGGCCTCTCTGCGTGCTGTCCCGGGTGCTGTAGGTCACCTGCTGCACAGCAGATTGGTTGGTATTGGTGGCTGAGCTCTCTTGATGCCGTACTGGATAATGATGTGTGCTGGGACTGGAGAAGTGACTTTCTCCCTTTTGAGTTCCACTTTTGTTAGAGGGATTTTGAGGTGGCAGCTCGTGCCCCAATGTGTTGCAGTTTCCTAAAACACTCAGAGTCGAGATCAAAGTTCTGTGGACAGATTTAGGTAAACAGAATCTTTCTGGCTCTGAATTCCACTTCCTCTTTTTTTTTTTTTCCTGAGACAAGCTGTTTATCTCTGGATCGTTTTCTACTTAATGATGAATGGTTATGTCCCAAGAATCCCTTCCATCCCATGCCTAACCTTCTCCACCCTCTAAAAATATTGGAAAGAGACTTTGGTTGGACAGTGTTGACAGGTTATATCTAGGTTATATCTGACTACTTTGCAACTTTTCTCTGGAGTCATTTCAGGAACTGTGTGGTCTTTGTAAGGCCTATCCTACCAGTTCATCTAACATATCTTAAACTTCAACCCTGGGCTTTACAAAATTGTGGCCGATGGCTGTACACTGGAGCATATAAAAATGTGTAAGGATTTCTAATATTTTAAGAAAGTGATGTTGTACATAATTATATTCATCCACACCAAAGGATGTGAGGAATAGTCATTAGAGAGAAGTCTGTATATTAGAGGAATTGACCAACTCTATACCTTTTGAGAATCTTCAGTGCTGCTTGTCTGACTCTGTATGTATACACAAGGAAGGTAAGCAGTGGTTAGGTATGGTTAATCATCTTTATTAATGACAGACAATCCTAAACAAAATCTCAGGACTTGGTGAAGTTAATGATGAAGGTAATCTCCCTCTGTGAGATCCTGTTGCTCCAAGAACTTGCTAATATGGCCTTTATACTAAGAATATTGCATAACTAACTTCTGATACATATGTATTGATCTTTTCTACTTGCCTTGAATATAAAGTGAAAGGAAGAATTCCATTTCCCACTTCTGTGTCTCCCAGATACATAAAGCATTCTATATAGAGTTTTGCTTACTAGAACCTGACCTGGTGAATAAAGTGTCCTAGAAAAGTATAAAAAGCACCTATCGACATTTTGTTATTGATGGTGTCCTGAATACATTGAAGGTTTCTTAAAAGACCTAAACCTAAGACCACATTCTTATGGGGAGAAAAAAATGTTTTCTTGGGATTATGTCATCCTACCCACAATGGTTAGAGGATATTAGTATTCCAAACTCACTTGTGTTGCTATGTAGAACAGTTGCACCTGCAAATTTGCTGTTTTGGTGACACTGGCCATTTTAATGAACCTGCAGGAAGGAAAAAAAATCATGCCAAATAGAGTACAAACTCTTATACAAAATGTACTTCAGAATTATCAGTTTGACTTTGCTGTCTTTGCTTTCAGATGAGAACAACAGCAACCCAAACAATTGAAAAGGTAGATACATTTAAAAAATTGTTTTTTTTAAGGATTTGTGTCAATCCAACTGTAAAAGTTGTGTAAGACAATATTAAATGGAGAATTTAGGGTAATTTTTATTTAAGACTGAAGGAAAACACATCTTTGTTAATTACTAACCAATGTGCAATCTATTGGGGACTGATTACCTCTGAACATTTTGTAGATCATCCCTTTCTTCTGAGCTTCTAATTAACTGCCTCTGTGGGGTAGCGACAGTGACTCACACAGTAAAGTTGTTTAGCATTGAAAGATTATGTCACATTTAGATAAGTGCCATTTGTTATAAGCATAAAAAATCACTCAAGATGAATACAACTTGCACATTCCAGTCACAATCTTTTCCCAAACAGTAAAGCTAACCCCTGAACTGGAGTTATGGTGACTTTTCTAAAATGTTCTAGAGAAAAATATATATCCTTTCTTAAAGGCAGCCTTTGTTCTTAGAGAAGCACTTTATGGGATAAAGGACATTGTTCCACACTTGAAAAGTCCTTTTAAATATTATTAAAAAAATATATAGCTGACCACTTAACAAAATTTTTCTACTTCAATTTATGAGTGTTGATATAGTAAAAGCAAATTGTTTAAGGATGCTTCAATATTTGTGTATTCAACTTCACAAGCTGTCTAGGAGGATAATATAACTTCATGCATTTAAATTATGCATTATATCATAAAAACTGGGAACGTTCTGAAGAGATGGTAAGTGAAATGTTAGCTTCAGCTCTTGGATAATGAGGTCATTGAACAGAGAAGATAATTTGAACAAATTTTCTTGAGAGTTGAAATGATGAGAATTTGTTTTTTGTGTATGAGTCAATCCTTTTCGGGCAGAACAGAAAGTACCTATCAGAGATTTTTAAGAACCTGTCAAATAATTGTAGTGATATGATGTATAAGCCTAAAACTGTGAATCTATTATATATAGTGGACTCTGTTAATGTGGTTAACTAACCAGTAATAGTATTATTTTTCTCTTAAGCAGCATAGGTGCTTTTGGACATATTTATTTGTAAATATATATATATTTAAATTAATTAATTAATTAATTATTTTTTTGCAGTACACGGGCCTCTCATTGTTGTGGCCTCTCCCGTTGCAGAGCACAGGCTCCAGGCGCGCAGGCTCAGCGGCCATGGCTCACTGGCCCAGCCACTCCGCGGCATGTGAGATCTTCCCGGACCGGCACACAAACCTGTGTCTCCTGCATCGGTAGGCGGACTCTCAACCACTGTGCCATATTTTTAATGGTATTTTAGATGTCCAGCTCTACAGCAGTATTGAGTAGTACAATTCAGTAAGTTATTTGGAAAACATACTACAAGAGGCTAAGCACTGTGGTTGGTAGGTAGGTAGGAAATTTAAGGTTATCGACACAAAGAAAACATACACTTGTCCTAAAGAGATTTGTGATCTTAAATGGGAGATCTACAGTGCATTGCAAAGGAGAGTGTACTATAGAGTACACATAGAGCACAGAGGAAGGGGGATATTATCTGAATTTTTCAGAATACTTTATCTTCCATCTTAATTTGAGTTATGCAAGGTTATCCTTTGGAAACAACTTTCATTTCCTTTGATATAATGCTGAGAACATTTTGGGCACGGAAGAAAATTCCCCCCACAATTTTCATCTAAAACATCTATTGCTAGCTTTACTGAAGACTTTATTAACTAAACTACCAAATCAGCTTTCCATTTTATTTGCCAGAGTAATCAGGTGAATCATGTATTTGCTAAAATCACTGCTCCATAAGTGTTTCATAAGAAAGCACCTAAAATAATCATGAAACATATATATAGCTTTGTACAGTTCCTAAATATACAGTTGTCAGAATTAGTTTAACGTATCACTGATCTCTTTCTTCATTTAATTCTCAACTTTTCTTCATATTCCTTCCATCTATTCCTTCCATCTCTTGACATTAAGTAAAACAAGTTTGAACACCTCCTCTCTGTCCCCATCTACTTTTTCTGTATTTTGGTGGCTCCTCGCCAGCATCTGCAGCTCTGTCACAGTTGGGCTGGATTCCCGGCAGGTGTTGATCATAAGCTGACATGGAATTTTCTCTGAAGTGCTTGGGTTATTAGAATGTGGACCAAATGGACATCACACACCACGGTGTGGTACAAGTCCTAGTTCTCCATTTGATCTTACTTTGATACGAAGAACAGCTTCAGAGAAACATACAAAAAAGACTCTCCTGAGAAATAGGCACACAGATTGTTCAGGCTGATTCAGTACTAACAACTGTGGTTTAATTTCAGGCTTGCCATATTACCTTAATTTATTTGTCTTGATATGTTTTTCATGAAGCCTGAGCTGTTTTTCCATGTTATATAATAGAGTTGGTTTTAATTAAGTCACTGAACAGTATTGGTCATATGAGAATAAGATATTTTTCTGGTCAAAGATTCATATTTCATTATCATCTGTATTATTATGAACTAGAATTTTCTTTTTAGTATGTCCTTTGTTGTAGTTTTTACAATACTACTGGTTTTTAAATTTTATTTATTTGTAATATTAAGGGCTGAGTAGGCTAAGATTGATGTGGGATGTAGCTAAAATAGTGCTTGGAGAGAAATTATAAAATATCGGTAGATGCTTTATCAGAAAAGATATGATATATATATATATATATATATATATATATATATATATATATACACATACACTAGGTACCACTGTTCTTTGCATCATGTTTCTTAATTTTAATGACATTTATGAATTAAGAAGTAATATCATATCAAATTTAAAGATGAGGTACTGAGGATTGAAGAAACTGAATAGTTTGCTTAATGTCACTCAGCTAGTAAGTGGTAGAAATATGATTCAGACTCATCAATAACTATTAAAAATGCAATAATAGATATGGCCTAATGATTCAGGAGTCAAATGGCATCAACTTGAAAAAGCAGCATTGGAAATCACTGATTATAATGTTAGGAGAGAAAGCAGATAATATAATTCTGAGGCATGATGCAGAATAGTTTTGATAAACACATCTAATTCACTAATAGTGTGTTATGTTGACATGTTCAAAGCTGTTTCTTGAGGCTTTTCTTTTCATATTTCAAAATTGTATTTGTTCTGCTTTCTTGAGCCATCACAAGGATTTAGAACACTTACAGTCCTCCATTCTACTTTCCCTATCTTCATCCATCCAACACATTTATAGCTTCACCAACAATTGTCCATAAAATTAATGTATGATGTTTATAATTTTAGGACTATGTTCCACCATTTTGTTCTGCTTTTTTTTTGGTTTTATTTTATTTTTCTACTAAATTCTCCCTTCTACTTTTCTTATGGCTTCCCTTCATTGTAAAAACTATTTTTCCTATTTTCTCTGTTTGGAATATTCCCCCTTCCTTTTCCAACTCTGTCTCCCTACTGTTTCCTACCACCTTAACTTTATCTATGGCTTCATAGGTATCCTTCATGTCCTGACTTACATTTCATCTCAGTGAAATTTTCTCTAACACTCTGCAGTTTCCTAACCCTATTGTTAGCTGTCATTTCACCTCCTTTCTTTTCTCTATTTCTCTTATAACTGTGCTCATTTATACATATGTATATAATGATATACATCCTAGAATCTGGCACATATTTATACCTCAGGAAGAACCAATAAACTGATGAGTGAATGAACAAAGGAATGCATGATTTAAATTGCTTGATACATTTCAAAGAACCATGGAAAGAGTAATACATCAGAATTAAGGTGCAAGAACACTGCAGTTGCACTGGCAGGTAAGAGTGTAATATAATGATTATAATTTGCAATATAACATGAAAAGCTGACTAAATTTTTTTTCTCAAGAAAATCTGCTTCTTATTCTCTCACCAAAACATATAATTATCTTTCCTCTGCCCCAGATCTAATGTTTTAAGTCTCTTTAAAGTTGCTGAGGTCTGAGAGAGATGATTTTCTGGCAAGACCGTGGTAAAATAAATTGAAGTTAGGCTTTGAGAATTCTCTGAACATCAATATGGTCAAAGCTCTGTCAGCTGGGGAGAATTTTTCTTTCCCTCTGAGAAGTGCTTTGGATTATTTTGGATTTAACTTCAGCCACAATTTCATTAAGTTGCTCTTCAGCAGTTTCTGGTAAATTGTGCTGAAAATTAGCAAACATTTCAATAAGGCAGTCTGGGAAATTCAGTACGTAACTTAAAAGTATTTTATTTCAATAATAAGGTCTTGACAATTTTGATTTTGCTTAGCCATCATATTCTTTGTTGGTTTTAATTGAACACTGACATGCTTGATTGCAGGTCAGTGCAGTAAGTCCCAGCAGCAACGGACTGAGTGATTTGGAAAATTATACCACTGGAAATAAGGAAATATAAGAAAGAAGCCACTGTAGAAATCCATTAAAGTCATATAAAAGGAAAATCTAACTGTATTAACTTTTATTGAAATACAGCATAAAAACAAATACATGTAAAAATCATACTGTATAACTCAATGAATTTTAACAGGTAAATACACCTATATAATAAGCAGGTGGTTCAAGTAGTAAAACACTACTACTACCCAGGAACCTCCTTCCTGAACTCTTCCAGTCATTATCTCCACCTAATATAGCTACCATTGTGCTTTATATCAAAATAGATTAGTTTGCTCATTTTTGATCTTTGTGTAAAAAGAAATTATAATAGGTAACGTTCTGCTGACTTGTTTCACTCAACATTATGACATTGTGCAATTTATTGCACAGTAAATGATGATAGTAGCAATTGCTACAAATTGCTATGATATAGTAGCAATTTATTTTCATTGCTATGTAGTATTTAATTGGATGAATATACCATTATTAATTTAGTCATTCTACAGTTAATGGGCATACAGGTTATATGGTTATTTCAGTTTGGGGAAATTATAAATACTGACATCAACCTTTTCATATATATCTCTTGCAGTTCACATTAGTCATATTTAGGAGGAGAATTGTTTCTTAACAGGTTACATGGACATTCAGTTTTAAGAAATTCTGCCACATAATACTTCCAAAATTATATACTATTGGGTTGGCCAAAAAGTGCCTTTGGTTTTTAAGTAAAAATAAAAGACACATTTTTCATTTTTACCAAGAACTTTATTGAACAATATATTCACTGTTTTGTTCCACTACCTTCTGCCATTTTTCAGTCAACTTCATAATTCCATCTTCCCAAAACTTTTTACCTTTTTGAGCAAAGAACTGTCCCAGGTGCTTTTGCAGTCTTCCAGGGAATTGAAAATTTTCTATTAAAAATTTTTGTAAAGACAGAAATAAATGGAAATCCAAAGGTGCAATATCTGCTGAATACAGTGGATGAATTAGAACTTCTCAGCCAAGCTGTAACGGTTTTTGCCTGGTCATCAAATAAACATACAGTCTTGCATTATCCTGATGGAATATTATGCGTTTTCTGTTGACCAATTCTGGATGCTTTTCATCATTGCTGCTTTCATTTGGTCTAATTGGGAGCAGTACTTGTTGGAATTAATCGATTGGTTTTCCGAAAGGAGCTCATAATAGAGGACTCCCTTCCAATTCCACCATGTACACAACATCACCTTCTTTGGATGAAGACCACCTTTGGTGTGGTTGGTGGTGGTTCATTTCGCTTGCCCCACAATCTCTTCTGTTCCACATTATTGTACAGTATCCACTTTTCATCACCTGTCACAATTTGTTTTAAAACTGGAATGTTTTCTTTACATTTAAGTAGAGAATCTCATGTGGAAATACAGTCAAGAAGGTTTTTTTCACTTAATTTATGTGGAACCCAAACATCAAAGTGATAAACATAACCAAGCTGGTGCTTGGTTGGATATTTTCAGTATGGTTATGTTTTCAATGCTTGATTTGCATATTTTCACTATGTTGGCTCTCTCCCGCCTGGCATAATGTTGATTGTTCTCAGTTAATATCCCGATTTGATTACTATCAACTTCAATTGATCTACCTGACCGTGGAGCATCGTCCAGCGAGAAATCTCCAGCACAAAACTCCGCACACCACTTTTGACATGATTGATCAGTTGCAACACCTTCTCCACACACTGCACAAATCTTTTTTTTTTTTTTTTTTGCATTTCTGTTGCGTGTTTACATTTCTTGAAATAATAAAGCATATTATGCCGAAAATGTTGTTTTTTTCTTCCGTCTTTAATATTAAAATGGCAACACAAAAATTCACCAAATTTTGGTAAGTCTCTTTTTAAGTGCAACTGATATGACAGCTGTCACATTGTCATTGTTTTGAGTGAAGTTAAAGACAACTAAGTGCTTACCAGAGCCATCTTACAGAAAAAATACTGAACAAAACTTTTGGCCAACTCAATATTTATTTTTTTGCCAGCAGAGCCTGAGAGCTCCAGTTGCTTCACAGCTTTGCTGAGATTTAATAAGTTTCATAGATTTTACTTTTGCCATTTAGGTGCATGGGTAGTTATAACTCATTGTTGTTTAAATTTTGCACTGATAAACTTTTTATAAGTTTTAAAAATAGGATTGTCTGTCTCTATCTTGTTGGCTTGAGGAGTTCTTTTTATATTCTGGATCTGTGCTGTCTGATTTGGCAGACACTAACCACATGTGGCTATTGAGCAATTGAAAATAGCTTCTCTGAACTGAGGTTTCACATTATATTTCAATTGCTCAGTGCTGTTCTTAAAGAAAAATCTTCATCAGCTATATGTTCTACAGCCATTTTCTCCCACTACACGGCTTTCGTTTTCACTCTTACTGGCTTCTTTGTTCAACAAAGATCTTTCATTTTAACAAATCTAGAGTTTCAATTTTTCCTTGGTGATTATTGCTCTTTGTGCCTGTTTAAAATTTTTTGCCTACTTCAAGAACATAAAAATATTTTGCAATTAATCTTGTGGAGGTTTTATTGTTTTACTTTTTACATTAAATCTATAATCCATCTGAAAATAACTTTTTGCTTTCATGTGATTTTGGAATCAAAATTACTTTCTTTTAAAAATTAATTTTTTTAAAGATAATTATAGATTCACATGCAGTTGTAAGAAATAAGACCCTGTGTACATGTAACTCAAACCATTTTTCAAAACTATAGTACAGTATCATAGTCAGGATATTAACAATGATGCAGGTAAGATACAGAACTTTTGTCACACCAAAGGGACCCTCGGGTTGCCCTGTTATAGCCATCCCCTGCATGTCTACCTCCATTCTCATGCTCCTAACTCTTTGCAACACTAATTAATTCCCCATTTCTATAATTTGTCACTTCAAGATTGTTATATAGATGGAATCGTATAGTATGTAACCTTTGGGATTGGGTATTCTCTCTTAGGAGACTTCTCTGGAGATTCATCCAGGTTGTTTCATGTAATTATACAGGTTTTTGCGTGAACATAATTTTCAAGCTCAACAGTGCAATTGCCAGGTTTTATGATAGTTGCAGGTTTACTGTTTTTAAGAAACACCCAAACTGTTTCAGAGTTTGACATTGTCCCAAAAATGTATGAGTGATCTAGTTTCTCCACATTATCACCAGCATTTAGTGTTATTAGTTCTTACTTTAGACATTTTGATGGGCGTGTAGTTGTACCTCACTGTGATTTTAATTTGCAATTTATTAATTGCTAATGAGTTGACATCGTTTCATGTGCTTCTTGGAAATCTGTATGTCCTCTTTGGTGAAAAGTCTGTTCATGTCTCTGTCCTTCTATTTTTTCTTTTTTTGTTGTTGTTGAGTTTGAGAGCTATTTTTAAGTTCTATATATTTGTTGCTTTAGGGTTCCCTAGAATAATAGAATGAATAGAATGTGTATATATATACATATTTGTGTTTGTTTGTTTATTTAAAGGAATCATCTCACATGGTTACAGAGGTTAACAAGTCCCAAGATCTGCAGGGTGAGACAAACAGCTGGAGACCCAGGAAAACCCATGCTGTAATTCCAGTCCTAAGGTTAGCAGTTTGTAGATCTGGGAAGAGACGATGTTTCAGCTAAAGCCCAAATGCAGATATATACAGATGTCCCATTTCAAAACCAGTCAAACGGAAGGAGTTCTCTCTTACATGGGGAAGGGGTCAGGCTTTTGGTTCTGTTCAGATCTACAACTGATTGAGTGAGGTCATCTTAGGGAAGAAAATTTGCTTTACTCATTCTACCAATTTAATGTTAATCTCATCCAAAAAAATTGTCACAGAAACACCCAGAATAATGTTTGACCAAATATCTGGGCACCCCATGGCTCAATTAAGTTGACATATAAAATTAACTATCACGTTTGCCTTTCATCAGATACGTGGTTTGTAATAAATGTATACCAGTCTACAGCTTATATTTTCAATCTGTTAGTAGATTTTTTTTTCTTTTTCTTTTTCTTTTTTCTTTTTTTTTTTTGCGGTACGCGGGTCTCTCACTGTTTTGGCCTCTCCCGTTGCCGAGCACTGGCTCCGGATGTGCAGGCTCAGCGGCTATGGCTCACGGGCCTAGCCGCTCCGCAGCATGTGGGATCTTCCCGGACTGGGGCACGAACCCATGTCCCCTGCATTGGCAGGCGGACTCTCAACCACTGTGCCACTAGGGAAGCCCCTGTTAGTAGATGTTTTGATCACAATGTTTCCTCTTAGCATTATGCTATTGGTGTCAAGTCTTTGTTGTATGAGTTCCTTATATTTTGGATATTAACCCCATATCAAGTATGTAGTTTGCAAATATATATCTCTTTCATTGTGAAGGTTGGCTATTCATTTGGTTGATCATTTCTTTTGCTGTTGAGAAGCTTCTTATTTTGATGTATTTCCACCAGTTTATTTTTGTCTTTGTTGCTCTTGATGTTATATACACAAACTTACTTTCAAAATCAATGTCAAGAAGCTTTTTCTTTATTTTTTTCCTAGGAATTTTACAGTCTCATTCTTACATTTGAGTATTTAATCCATTTTGAGTTAATTTTTGTGAGTGGTGTAAGGTAGTTGTCCAATATCACTCTTTGCAAGTGAATACCAAGTTTTCCCAATGTCATTTATTAAAGAGACTATCTTTTCCCCATTAAGTAGTATTGGCTTCCTTGTTAAATATTAGCTGACTGTATAGGCATGCATTTATTTTTAGGCTGTCAATTGTGTGCTATTTGTCTATGTGTGTTTTTCTGTCCATACCATACTGTATAGATAACTGTAGCTTTGTAGTATACTTTGAAATCTGGAAGTTTAAGGACTCCAACTTTGTTCTTTTGCAGGATTATATCTGCTATTTGGGGTATTTGCATTCCATAAATTTTAGGATTTATAATTGAAGTATAGTTAATTTACATTATTGGCATTAGTTTCAGGTATACAACATAGTGATTCAGTTTTTTTTTCAGATTATATTCCATTATAAGTTATTACAAGATATTGGATATAATTCCCTGTGCTATGCAGTAAATCCTTGTTGATTATCTATTTTATGTATAGTAGTTTGTACCTGTTAATCTCATACTCCGAATTTGTCCTTACCACCACCCTTTGCCCTTTGGTAACCATGAGTTTGTTTTCTATCTCTGTGAGTCTGTTTCTGTTTTGTATATAGATGCATTTAAAAAATTTTTAGATTCCATATACAAGTGTTACCATACAGTATTTGTCTTTCTCTGATTTATTTCACTAAGCATAATAGTCTCCAGGTCCATTCATGTTTATGCAATTGGAAATATTTCCTTCTTTTTATGGCCAAGTAATAGTCCATTGTGTGTGTGTGTGTATATATATATATATATATATATATATATATATATATATATATATATATACAACTGATATTCCTTTATCAATATTCTTAAGCCAGTTGTCTGTAGATGGGCACATGGGTTGTTTCCATGTATTGGCTAATGTAAATAGTGTTGCTATGAACACGGGGATGCGTGTATCTTTTGAATTAGTGTTTTTATTTTTTCCAAATATATACCTAGGATTAGGCTTGCAGGATTATATGATAGCTCTACTTTTAGTTTTTTTTCAGGGAAACGCCATGCTGTTTTACATGGTGGCTGTACCAATTTATATTCTCACCAAGATGTAGGAGGGTCTTCTTTTCTCTCCAGAATTTAGTATCTGTAGACTTTTTGATGATACCATTTTGACAGGTGTAAAGTGATACCTCATTGTGGTTTGATTTACATTTCTCTAAAAATTAATAATACTAAGCATCTTTACATGTGTCTGTTCACCATATGCATGTCTTCTTTAAAAAATGTCTATTTAGGTCTTCTGCAGATTTTTTGATTGGGTTGTTTGGTTTTTGGATATTAAGTTTTAAGAGCCACTTGTATATTTTTAATATTAATACCCTATTGGTCACAAATATTTTCTCCCATTCCCTGGGCTGTCTTTTCAATTTGTTTTGGTTCTTTTTTTTTTTTTTTTTTTTTTTTTACATCTTTATTTGAGTATAATTGCTTTACAATGGTGTGCTAGTTTCTGCTTTATAACAAAGTGAATGTTATACATATACATATGTTCCCATATATCTTCCCACTTGCATCTCCCTCCCTCCCACCCTCTCTACCCAACCCCTCCAGGCCATCACAAAGCACGGAGCTGATCTCCCTGTGCTATGAGGCTGCTTCACACTAGCTATCTATTTTACATTTGGTAGTGTTTATATGTCCATGCAACTCTCGTGCTTTGTCACAGTTTACCCTTTCCCCACCCCATATCCTCAAGTCCATTCTCTAGTAGGTCTGTGTCTTTATTCCTGTCTTACCCCTAGGTTCCTCATGACATATTTTTTTTCTTAAATTCCATATATATGTGTTAGCATGCGGCATTTGTCTTTCTGTTTCTGACTTACTTCACTCTGTATGACAGACTCTACGTCCATCTACATCACTACAAATAACTCAATTTCTTTTCTTTCCATGGCTGAGTAATATTCCATTGTATATATGTGCCACATCTTTGTCCATTCATCTGATGATGGACACTTAAGTTGTTTCCATCTCCTGGCTATTGTAAATACAGCTGAGATGAATATTTTGCTACATGAATCTTTTTGAATTATGGTTTTCTCAGGGTATATGCCCAGCAGTGAGATTGCTGGGTCATATGGTAGTTCTATTTTTAGTTTTTTAAAGAAACTCCATACAGTTCTCCATAGTGACTGTACCAATACACATTCCCACCAGCAGTGCAAGAGTATTCCCTTTTCTCTACACTCTCTCCGGCATTTATTGTTTCTAGATTTTTTGACGATGGCCATTCTGACTGGTGTGAGATGATATCTCATTGTAGTTGTGATTTGCATTTCTCTAATGATTAATGATGTTGAGCATTCTTTCATTTGTTTGCTGGCAACCTGTATATCTTCTTTGGAGAAATGTCTATTTAGGTCTTCTGCAAATTTTTGGATTGGGTTGTTTGTTTTTCTGTTATTGAAAGCATGAGCTGCTTGTAAATTTTAAGGATTAATCCTTTGTCAGTTGCTTCATTTGCAAATATTTTCTCCCATTCTGAGAGTTGTCTTTTGGTCTTCTTTATGGTTTCCTTTGCTGTGCAAAAGCTTTGAAGTTTCATTAGGTCCCATTTGTTTATCTTTGTTTTTATTTCAATTTCTCTGGGAGGTGGGTCAAAAAGGATCTTTCTGTGACTTATGTCATAGAGTGTTCTGCCTATGTTTTCCTCAAGGAGTTTGATAGTTTCTGGACTTACATTTAGGTCTTTAATCCATTTTGAGCTTGTTTTTGTGTATGGTATTAGGGAGTGATCTAACCTCATGCTTTTACATGTACCTGTCCAGTTTTCCCAGCACCACTTATTGAAGAAGGTGTCCTTTCTCCACTGTACATTCCTGCCTCCTTTATCAAAGATAAGTTGACCATATGTGCGTGGGTTTATCTCTGGGCTTTCTATCCTGTTCCATTGATCTATCTTTCTGTTTTTGTGCCAGTACCACACTGTCTTGATTACTGTAGCTTTGTAGTATAGTCTGAAGTCAGGGAGCCTGATTCCTCCAGCTCCGTTTTTCTTTCTCAAGATTGCTTTGGCTATTCGGGGTCTTTTGTTTTTCCAAACAAATTTTGAAATTTTTTGTTCTAGTTCTGTGAAAAATGCCAGTGGTAGTTTGATAGGGATTGCATTGAATCTGTAGATTGCTTTGGGTAGTAGAGTCATTTTCACAATGTTGATTCTTCCAATCCAAGAACATGGTATATCTCTCCATCTATTTGTATCATCTTTAATTTCTTTCATCAGTGTCTTATAATTTTCTGCATACAGGTCTTTTGTCTCCTTAGGGAGGTTTATTCCTACATATTTTATTCTTTTTGTTGCAGTGGTAAACGGGAGAGTTTTCTTGATTTCACTTTCAGATTTTTCCTCATTAGTGTATAGGAATGCCAGAGATTTCTGTGCATTAATTTTGTATCCTGCTAATTTACCAAATTCATTGATTAGCTCTAGTAGTTTTCTGGTAGCATCTTTAGGATTCTCTATGTATAGTATCATGTCATCTGCAAACAGTGACAGCTTTACTTCTACTTTCCTGATTTGGAATCCTTTTATTTCCTTTTCTTCTCTGATTGCTGTGGCTAAAACTTCCAAAACTATGTTGAATAAGAGTGGTGAGAGTGGGCAACCTTGTTTTGTTCCTGATCTTAGTGAAAATGGTTTCAGTTTTTCACCATTGAGGACGATGTTGGCTGTGGGTTTGTCATATATGGCCTTTATTATGTTGAGGAAAGTTCCCTCTATGCCTACTTTCTGCAGGGTTTTTATCATAAATGGGTGTTGAATTTTATTGAAAGCTTTCTCTGCATCTATTGACATGATCATATGGTTTTTCTCCTTCAAATTGTTAATATGGTATATCATATTAATTGATTTGCATATATTGAAGAATCCTTGCATTCCTGGAATAAACCCCACTTATCATGGTGTATGATCCTTCTAATGTGCTGTTGGATTCTGCTTGCTAGTAATTTGTTGAGGATTTTTGCATCTATGTTCATCAGTGATATTGGCCTGTAGTTTCCTTTCTATGTGATATCCTTGTCTGGTTTTTGTATCAGGATGATGGTGGCCTCCTAGAATGAGTTTGGGGGTGTTCCTCCATCTGTTATATTTTGGAAGAGTTTGAGAAGGATAGGTGTTAGCTCTTCTTTAAATGTTTTATAGAATTTGCCTGTGAAGCCATCTAGTCCTGGGCTTTTTTTGTTGGAAGAGTTTTAATCACAGTTTCAATTTCAGTGCTTGTGATTTGTCTGTTCATATCTTCTATTTCTTCCTGATTCAGTCTTGACAGGTTGTGCATTTCTAAGAATTTGTCCATTTCTTCCAGGTTGTCCATTTTATTGGCATAGAGTTGCTTATAGTAATCTCTCATGATCTTTTGTATTTCTGCAGTGTCAGTTGTTACTTCTCCTTTTTCATTTCTAATTCTATTGATTTGAGTCTTATCCCTTTTTTTCTTGATGAGTCTGGCTAATGGTTTATCAATTTTGTTTATCTTCTCAAAGAACCAGGTTTTAGTTTTATTGATCTTTGCTATCACTTCCTTCATTTCTTTTTCATTTATTTCTGATCTGATTTTTATGATTTCTTTCTTTTTGCTAACTTTGTAGTTTTTTGTTGCTCTTTCTCTAATTGCTTTAGGTGCAAGGTTAGGTTGTTTATTCGAGATGTTTCCTGTTTCTTAAGGTGGGATTGTATTGCTATAAACTTCCCCCTTAGAACTGCTTTTGCTGCATCCCATAGGTTTTGGGTTGTCGTGTCTCCATTGTCATTTCTTTCTAGGTATTTTTTTATTTCCTCTTTGATTTCTTCAGTGATCACTTCTTTATTGAGTAGTGTATTGTTTAGCCTCATGTGTTTCTATTTTTTACAGCTGTTTTCCTGTAATTGATATCTAGTCTCATAGCGTTGTGGTTGCAAAAGTCACTTGATACGATTTCAATTTTCTTAAATTTACCAAGGCTTGATTTGTGACCCAAGATATGATGTATCCTGCAGAAAGTTCAATGAACACTTGAGAAAAAAATACATTCTGTTGTTTTTGGATGGAATGTCCTATACATATCAATTAAGTCCATCTTGTTTAATGTATCATTTAAAGCTTGTGTTTTCTTATTTATTTTCATTTCAGATGATCTGTCCATGGATGAAAGTGGAGTGTTAAAGTTCCCTAGTATGAATGTGTTACTGTCGATTTCCCCTTTTATGGCTGTTAGTATTTGCTTTATGTATTGTGTTGCTCCTATGTTGGGTGCATAACTATTTACAATTGTTATATCTTCTTCTTGGTTTGATCCCTTGATCATTATGTAGTGTCCTTCTTTGTCTCTTCTAATAGTCTTTATTTTAAAGTCTACTTTTTCTGACATGAGAATTGATACTCCAGCTGTTTTTTGGTTTCCATTTGCATAGAATATCTTATTCCATCCCTTTACTTTCAGTCTGTATGTGTCTCTAGGTCTGAAGTAGGTCTCTGGTAGGGAGCATATATGTGGGTCTTGTTTTTGTATCCATTCAGCCAATCTGTGTCTTTTGGTGGGAGCATTTAATCCATTTACATTTAAGGTAATTATTGATATGTATGTTCCTATTCCCATTTTCTTAATTGTTTTGGGTTCGTTACTGTAGGTCATTTCCTTCTCTTGTGTTTCTTTCCTACAGAAGTTCCTTTAGCATTTGTTGTAAAGCTGGTTTGGTGATACTGAACTCTCTCAGCTTTTGCTTGCCTGTAAAGGTTTTAATTTCTCCATGAAATCTGAGTGAGATCCTTGCTGGTTAGAGTAATCTTGGTTGCAGGTTTTTTTCCTTTGTCACTTTAAATATGTCCTGCCAGTCCCTTCTGGCTTGCAGAGTTTCTGCTGAGAGATCAGCTGTTAACCTTATGGGGATTCCCTTGTGTGTTACTTGCTATTTTTCCCTTGCTGCTCTTAATATGTTTTCTTTGTATTTAATTTTTGACAGTTTGATTAATATGTGTCTTGGCATATTTCTTCTAGGATTTATCCTGTATGGGACTCTCTGTGTTTCCTGGACTTGATTAACTCTTTCCTTTCCCATATTAGGGAAGTTTTCAACTATAATCTCTTCAAATATTTTCTCAGTACATTTCATTTTCTCTTCTTCTTCTGGAACCCCTATAATTCGGATGTTGGAGCATTTAATGTTGTCCCAGAGGTCTCTGAGACTGTTCTCAGTTCTTTTCAATCTTTTTCTTTATTCTGCTCTGCAGGAGTTATTTCCACTATTTTATGTTCCAGGTCACTTATCCGTTCTTCTGCCTCAGTTATTCTGCTATTGATCCCATCTAGAGTATTTTTAATTTCATTTATTTTGTTGTTCATTGTTGCTTGTTTCATCTTTATTTCTTCTTGGTCCTTGTTAAATGTTTCTTGAATTTTGTCTATTCTATTTCCAAGATTTTGGATCATCATTACTATCATTATTCTGAATTCTTTTTCAGGTAGACTGCCTATTACCTCTTCATTTGTTAGGTCTGGTGGGTTTTTATATTGCTCCTTCATCTGCTGTGTGTTTTCCTGTCTTCTCATTTTGCTTACCTTACTGTGTTTGGGGTCTCCTTTTTGCAGGCTGCACATTCATAGTTCCCGTTGTTTTTGGTGTCTGTCCCCAGTGGTTAAAGTTGGTTCAGTGGGTTGGGTAAGCTTCCTGGTGGAGGGGACTAGTGCCTGTGTTCTGGTGGGTGAGGCTGGATCTTGTCTTTCTGGTGGGCAAGTCCACGTCTGGTGGTGTGTTTTGTGTCGTCTGTGGAGTTATTATGATTTTAGGCAGCCTCTCTGCTAATGGGTGGGGTTGTGTTCCTGTCTTGTTAGTTGTTTGGCATAGGGTGTCCAGCACTGTAGCTTGCTGGTCGTTGAGTGAAGCTGGGTGCTGGTGTTGAGATGGAGATCTCTGGGAGATTTTCGCCATTTGATATTATGTGGAGCTGGGAAGTCTCTTGTGGACCCGTGTCCTGAAGTTGGCTCTTGCACCTCAGAGGCTCAGCAGTGAGTCCTAGCTGCAGCACCAAGAGCGTTTCATCCACACAGCTCAGAATGAAAGGGAGAAAAAGTGGAAAGAAAGAAAGAATGAAAGAAGGAAAGAAAGAAAAAGAAAGAAAGATGGGAGGAAGGGAGGGAGGAAGGAAGGAAAGAAAGAAAGAAGATAAAATAAACTAAACATAAAATAAAATAAAGTTATTAAAAGAAAAAAATAATAATTCAGAAAAATTAAAAAAAAAGAGAAAAACCAGAAAAACAAATGTATGTTGGACAAATGGTGGAAGCAAAGCCATACAGAAAAAAATCTCACACAGAAGCATACACATACACACTCACAAAAAGATGAAAAGGGGAAAAAAATCATAAATCTTGCTCTCAAAGTCCACCTCTTCAATTTGGGATGATTTGTTGTCTATTCATGTATTCCACAGATGCAGAGTACATAAAGTTGATTGTGGAGTTTTAATCTGCTGCTTCTGAGGCTGCTGGGAGAGTTTTCTCTTTCTCTTCTTTGTTTGCACAGCTCCCAGGGCTCAGCTTTGGATTTGGCTCTGCCTCTGTGTGTAGGTCGCCGGAGGGCATCTATTCTTTGCTCAGACAGGACGGGGTTAAAGGAGCAGCCGCTTAGGGGACTCTGGTTCCCTGAGGCTGGGGGGAGGGAGGGGCACAGAGTGCGGGGCGAGCCTGCGGCCACAGAGGCCGTCATGACGTTGCACCAGCCTGAGGTGCGCCATGTGTTCTCCCGTGGAAGTTGTCCCTGGATCCCGAGACCCTGGCAGTGGTGGCCTCACAGGCTCCTCAGAAGGGAAGTGTGCAGAGTGACCTGTGCTCACACAGAGGCTTCTTGGTGGCGGCAGCAGCAGCCTTAGCATCCCATGCCCGTCTCTGGGGTCCGTGTTGATAGCCGTGGCTCACGCCTGTCTCTGGAGCTCCTTTAAGCAGTGCTCTTAATCCCCTCTCCTCCTGCACCAGGAAACAAAGGGGGAAGAAAAATTCTCTTGCCTCTTCGGCAGCTCTAGACTTTCCTGGACTCCCTCCCGGCCAGCCGTGGTGCACTAACCCCCTGCTGGCTGTTTTCACACCGCCAACCCCAGTCCTCTCTCTGCGCTCCCACTGAAAGCTGATACCCCAGCCTCAGGTCCCAGCCCTGCCCACCCCGGCGGGTGAGCAGACAAGCCTCTCAGGCTGGTGAGGGCCGGTCGGCACCGATCCTCTGTGCAGGAATCTCTCCGCTTTGGCCTCCGCACCCCTTTTTCTGTGCTCTCCTCCACGGTTCTGAAGCTTTCCGCCTCCGCCACCTGCAGTCTCCGCCTGTGAAGGGGCTTCTGGTGTGTGGAAACCTTTCCTCCTTCATGGCTCCCTCCCACTGGTGCAGGTCCCATCCCTATCCTTTTGTCTCTGTTTTTCCTTTTTTCTTTTGCGCTACCCAGGTACGTGGGGACTTTCTTGCCTTTTGGGAGGTCTGAAGTCTTCTGCCAGCGTTTAGTAGGTGTTCTGTAGGAGTTGTTCCATGTGTAGATATATTTTCGCTTTCCTTGATTCTTAACTCTTATATGCTATTTTCAAAGGAGCTTATTGAGAGGTAAGGTCTCTTTCTCTTTTCTCTATTTAAGAAGCTCTACAGTAAAAGAACAAGTCAATAGTGCTCTGATTTCTCAATTACTGTTCGAATATTTATAGATATTCTCAATGTGCTAAGAACTGTGGCAGATACAAAGGCAAATCAGATAAAAACCAAAGCTGCAGAGAACTTATAGTCATGGAGGTATAAAGGAAAATATAAAATAAGACTAGAAGTGACATGTGGCACAGGAGAGACAAAGGAAAATCACTGCCCTCTAGAAGGAGTCTCTCCCTCTTTTGTGTTTCAGTGACCTGTTTGGTTGTGGCGGGAACCATCAATTGTAATTTATTGTGAAACATTCCCTCAGTTGTGAAAAAGTCACTTTATAATCTAAAGCTGGTATTAAAAATCCATTGCATTATATTTTTATTCTATTGAATATCATTAAGCCTATGTGTTTATTATACAGTGATCTTTCTCTCATACACACACACACATACACACACACACCATGGCCATTCCTGTTATATATTTCCTGAAGGTTTTAGCATTAATATCTTAATGAGTCAAAAGATGCCTATTTTATATTGAATATGTATATATTAAAAATGCAGACAGAAATTAGAGCCAAGAAAATTTACTAAGCAATGCAGGTATACACTTAAAATAATTAAGATCTATTCTTTGTTTTGCAATTACCACATGCCAAATTCTCTCTCTATATTTTATTAATGCCTATATTTTATTTTATTAATCCTCTATATTTTATTAAGACCTCAGAGGAATGATCTGAGAGGTTTTGCCATCACCATTTAACATTATACAACTGAGGTAGAGAGTAACTCATACATGGGCAATAGGACATATAAGTGGTAACCAGGTCTGGGGTTCTGACCCAAGCCATTTAACTTTGTGTCTTGTGTTTTTAACCACATCAATGTACATTTGGTCATGAGCTGTACAAACCATGGTGTATGCAGTAGAGTACACCAGATTTGGATATTTCATTCTCTATTCTATTCTCCTTTTAGGAAATAACTGAATCAAATTAAAAAAATATATTATATCACAGTTGCATATGTCTTATAGCTTACAAACTATTCTTATTGTCCACTTAATTTTCAAAGTAACACTAAAAAAGATACAACACTTATTTATACTCTCTTAATCCAAAGAAATGAGACTCATTATTTAGCCTTTTTAGTGGTGTTTTTCCAGTCTAAAATCAGAATAATATCTACTTCACAAGATATAATACAAAATACTGATTACAGATAGGTCTCAGCAAATTTTTGTCTCTCCTTTTTTTGTTGCTCATTCTTATTTGTACCATATTATATGTAATATGTACATCTCTCTCTTTTCAGAGATCCTTAGTTTTTTTTCTAATATGATTTTTTCATAGTGGCTAACAGCAATTAGTACTTGTAAACAATGAACGTCTATAGTGAAAATATGTTGAATCTAGAAAAATTACTTGCACTATTTAAAGTCTTTATTTGCAAAGGTTTTGTTCACCAGATAAGCAATTAAGGGTATAATATTTGTACTTACCCTTCCTGGAATATGCTCCATTGAGGTAGAAAGAATGAGCAGCTGTTTACTGCCAGAAATTTCACTATTAAAAATTCCATTCTCACTTAAAAAGTATTAAGTTTTCTAAGTTCAATGATGAATACATGTACTATCTCTGTGAAGGTAAACTAAATTATTTTTTACTGTTAAAATTTCAACATGAATTTGATTATATTTTTCTTGCAGTACTTATGATACAAGGACTTTGAACAAATATAAACAAATGTAGTAATTTCTAAGGATAACCAAGGTCAGACTCTAAGATTACAACATGATTTCTTCTCAGGGGAAAATGGTGGAGATGCCATGAAATAGAAGGGTGCTGATAAGAAAAGTGGAAGACATACACACACACACCCCTCAAATCTATGCCAACTGCCCAACTGTGCTTACAGCATGACGTTGCAGTTTTCAGTGGTTGGTGCTCTCATACTGTTTTCTAGATTATTTTATATTTAATAGATAACCATCAATAATTTAACTTGATGGTGAACTTCATCAGCTTCAATAGTTATGAGCTATTTATTCATTCAGGACACGTTTATTTAGCAGTTTTTATATAACAAGTATTGAGAGCATAGAAATGAGTCAAAATTGTCATTGTTCTCAAACTACTCAGAGCTACTGGAAAAGAAGCACTGTGTTTTTACCTTTTGTCCATAGTGGTGACAATGGCACAATAGGAATATTCCAAAAACCAACTCAGGAAGGAACAATGAACTATTTTGGAATAGCAGATAGATTCTAACAATTTGTGATGTATGTTTAATGTATCAGTAGCTAGAATTCATAGAGAAACTCCTGAAATAAAATTGTCAACAATTAAGACCAAGTGCATGCTATCTTCTGCAATTTTGGAAAGAAAATGATAATTGGAGATAGATTAGACCATAGAAAAGCAAAGATTTCAAATAAATTTCTTCTTGAATACGTTCATCTACCAGTGAAGGAGCTGATACTGTGGTCAGAAGCCATGTAAAATATACTAGTTTACAATTATGTGTAATTGACAAAAAATTCAATTTTAATTTTGGTTGAAAGCTGTGCCTATTTTCACACTTCCAGAATCCCTATTGCCATGGAGTTGTGATTGAAGAAAACAGCTCATAAATGACATTTTGTTGAAATTTTTCTAAAAGGATTTTCATCCCCAGTGAATTTTTCTGCCAGATGTTATGCACATTTATTTTGAACAGATGTTCTGTGATCTGTTATTCTCAAATGTCAGTTTCTCTGGGCATCCTTCCCTAAAATTACTTTTTCTCTGGCCTGGGCCTCCCAGCTAGGAAGTGGTAGAGACGGGGTTCAAACCTATTTTTGGAAGGACTCTGAAGTCTTTTCACTGGAGCCTAGCAAATTTTCCAAATGATATCAATCTCTTTCCTTGCTCTTGGTAAAACTGATTCTAAGTTCTTTCTGTCCTCTTTAATGTCGGGTAATGTATTATTTCCAGGATTATTGTAAGGATCAAGTGAGGAGGAGCATGTTTATATTTATGTACATATATACACATACATGCACAAATTTATATAATACCATATAGTAGTACTCAACACATATTAAATTTTCTATAATCTTCTGGGTTATCTGGCAGTGTTTCTTGAAGTGATGGCTCCTTCTAAGAATATTGGAAGGAATTTGAGGAGCAGACTAAATTGTTCATTACCATTTTTGTTATGGAGAGAGTAACATCTCCCCAAGACACATTGAGAGTTCCATAGATAAGCACTGATTCTATCTCAATGAAGATCTGTTTCTGAGGACTTATCCAGAATTAACAGAAGTTTTTGAGTTGTAATTGGATGAGGGTAGTTTCCATTTGTATAATCGTATTATGAAAAACATTTCCTAAAAAGAAAACTATTAGAAATGATGTGTCACCCATATCACACATCCTTTCACACTAGTCAGAATTTGTGAGAACTTTCTGTATTCCCTATACTTCTCCAAAAACTTTCATTATTAACTTTGTACTTAGTTACTCTCAAATAGCATACAGTCTTTTAGAATCAAGTTTTAAAAAGAATGACTCAGTGGGTTGACCAACTGGGTTAATTGTTAAACAATTATTTTGTAAATAAGCTCCTGAAGCTTTTCCAAAACTGAAAATAGGAAATAATATTAGTGAAATACCAGTTAAGAAAGAGAAAGTTTCATTTGGAATGGCATATTCGTGTAAGAAAGAAGGTGAGCTATATGTCACTATATTCATATTGCTAAATTGTATGATTCTCACTGTTTAGATATGATTAAAATTTATTATATTTATGGTAAATATTCAAAATTATTTGTACCTTAATCCCAAGTTGTATTTATATACAATTCAAAGAATTTATATATAATTCAGTTTTACTCATCCAGTGTCAAGATTAAACAAATTTGTCACTATTATTAAATAGTACATTACATTTAATTAAAATCACTTAATTCAGTAGTATTTTAATTTAATCAGTGTGAGATGAAGATAGTTCTATTATTAGGAAATGTACTATTTTATACTCCAAATTAATATCGAGGCAACAGTGCCAGTTGATTTCAGTCTCATGTAGAGGCAACTTAATTTCTAATAAAATTCCAACTTGATTTGCTGAAAACAGTTTATCTTCAATGCAGAAAGGTTAATTGTTGGTACCAAGGGTTCCTGTTTACCTGTGTGGATTGTGAAATCTTTGTGCTCAGGGTCCTCATATGGTGAATAAAAGCCCTCTACTGGTTGGCTATGGATTAACTCCAGAAGGTATAGTTTGTCTCTACAGATGCTAATGTTATGAGCAAGGTCTTTGGGGTCAAATATCAACTCTGCCCTGACCTTCAGACAATTCAGAGACCTCAGTCTCCTAATTTATAAAATGGGGGTAATAATACGGCCTACTATATAGAATTGCTGTGAGATCATTCATGTAACGCACTTAGAATAAAACAAAAGAATACAAATGTCTGAAATTATTATGATTGAATTTATCTCAGGGCTCATTCAAGTTTCTAATTCCTGTATATGCGTGCTGCTAATAAATGTTACCTGAAAATAAAAAGGTGTGTGTGTAGTGGTAACGAGGGTGAGAAACTCAATTCTGTGTCCAATGAACACACAGGGTCTTAGAATATTCCAATTTTTGAGAATATTTCTTCAGTTTTTTTTTTCTAATCCAGTGCCAAGATAGCTTACTACCTTAGGAAATACAAGTTATGTCTTAAATTTGCATAGAATGAGTTAGCACCAGCAGAAGAGATGTTTATCCTGAAGACTCTATCGTCCAAGTCCATAGTACTGAGCAGTATTGAAATCTCTAGCAGTTGCTCTGATTTTAAGACCTACATAGCCACAAGTATTTCCAGGGTCATTTTACAGATGCTAAACCCCCCACGAAATGGAAGAAATTAACTACTTTTCGAACATGAGCACAGAGCCCCCAGACCTACTGGAGCCTGTGGATTGATAATGTTAATCCCTGTGACGCTGCCCTGTTAACTCTCCATCAACCCATCAGAGAATTGTGCATGAGCTGATCACATACCCTGGGACTCCCCTCCCTCAACTGACCTTTAAAAATGCTTTGCTGAATCCCATAAGGGAGTTTGGGCTTTTTGAGTATTAGCTATCCAGGACTCCTTGTAAGGCACCTCAAAATAAACACTGCACTTTCCTTCACCACAACCCAAGGTCAGTAGTTTGGCTTTACAGCAAGTAGGCAAGTGGACCCAAGTTTTGGTGTGATAACAGTATGAGAAAGATAAACCCTACTTTTTCTCATTTCAATAATGTCAACATTTCACCATTGAAAATTAATTGCTTTGGATAAAACTGATTTCTACTCTTAAAATATGGGGGGTGGTTCTATATACAGTAGTATGGTATGTCACATCCCATGAACTTGTCTTTAAGTAGTGGTTTTACAACTTTTTTTTTTAACATCAGCAGCAGCCGTAGTAGAACCACCCTCCTCTTTCCCCACCTCACCCCTCAGAAGATTATAAGTGTAGCCTCTCTATACATGGCAGATGAAAGTTGAACAGCTCTGTTTGAGTCAGGATGGAAAGCCTGGAGCCTCTTACTATTGGTTTCACTCTCATTATTCACAGTAGCCCGTGAAGTAATAAGTGGGACCTTGGGCTCTGGAAGCATTGTTTACAAATCTCTCCTTTAATGTTGATGATTCTATTATTTCGTTTTATGATAGTGACTTTAGGTACAGATGAGGCAGAGTGTGAGGGCCTGGCCAAATGAGAGAAGTTCACTGGCAGAGTAGAAAAGTGAAGTGGTTCAGAAAATGGTATGAAAGAAAATCAGGACTTTCTGTCTTAGTGATGTTTTCTTTTCTTTTCTTTTCTTTTTTCTTTCTTTCTTTCTTTCTTTCTTTCTTTCTTTCTTTCTTTCTTTCTTTCTTTCTTTCTTTCTTATTTTTAAAATCTTTATTGGAGTATAATTGTTTTAAAATGGTGTGTTAGTTTCTGCTGTATAACAAAGTGAATCAGCTATACATATACATATATATCCCCATATTTCCTCCCTCTTGCATCTCCATCCCACCCCTCTAGGTGAACACAAAGCACCGAGCTGATCACCCTGTGCTATGTGGCTGCTTCCCACTAACTATGTATTTTATATTTGGTAGTGTATATGTGTCCATACCACTGTCTCACTTTGTCCCTGCTTAAGCTTCCCCTCCCCATATCTTCAACTCCATTTTATACGTCTGCATCTTTATTCCTGTCCTGCCCCTAGGTTCTTCAGAACCATTTTTTTTAAGATTCCTTATATATGTGTTAGCATACGGTATTTGTTTTTCTCTTTCTGTCTTACTTCATTCCGTATGACAGTCTCTAGGTCCATACACCTCACTGCAAATAACTCAATTTCGTTTCTTTTTATGGCTGAGTAATATTCGATTGCATATGTGTGCCATATCTTCTTTAACCATTCATCTGTCGATGGACACTTAGGTTGCTTCCATGTCCTGGCTATTGCAAATAGAGCTGCAATGAACATTGTGGTACATGACTATTTTTGAATTATGGTTTTCTCAGGGTATATGCCCAGTAGTGAGATTGCTGGGTCATATGGTAGTTCTATTTTTAGTTTTTTAAGGAACCTCCATACTGTTCTCCATAGTGGCTGTATCAGTTTACATTCCCACTAACAGTGAAAGAGGATTCCCTTTTTTCCACATGCTCTCCAGCATTTATTGTTTATAAATTTTCTGATGATGGCCATTGTGACCTGTGTGAGGTGATACCTCATTGTAGTTTTAATTTGCATTTCTCTAATGATTAGTGATGTTGAGCATCCTTTCATGTGTTTGTTGGCAATCTGTATATCTTCTTTGGAGAAATGTCTATTTAGGTCATCTGCCCAAATTTGTATTGAGTTGTTTTGATAATGAAAAGTAAGGTGTGATCCTAACATTTACAGCTACATAATGAATGCTTGAAACATACCTTTTGTTTAGTTTCAACAGCTACTTTTATTGCATTGTTTTCTTTGTTTATGAAGTTTCACATGATGACAATACATATAAAAAACTGTCTAAATATTTTATAATACTTCTATTAAAAGTCTGTCACTTATGTTCAGTATTCCTTATATGAATATTCTGAAGCAAATTCCTCTTAAAAGTACCAGGAAAAAGGCTTTTTTGTTGTTGTTGTTGTTGTTTGTTTTGAGAGTTTGTTTTAGTTCATTTGTTTTGCTTAAGGAATAGGCATACTTCCTATAAGTAGACAATGAAAAGTATGAGAAATATCTGTTTCCCTTTCTGCACTAGCTGCCAGGAGACCCTGAATTAAATGTGTGATTCCATACATTTAGCCTAGGGTTTCTAGCACAATAGATCCTCTCTGACTTTTTAAATTCTCTTTACAAATCTTCGTAACCCAGATACGTTTTCACTGCATTTCTATTCTTCTTTATCTTATTTTAATATTTTTACTGCTATAGGTCTTTTTTATAAGCAGTCTCTGGAAGTAGGAAACCTATAAATAATTGATAAATAAAGGGCTGCATAAAGCTTTGTTATAAAGAGTACCTCATACTCTTTATCAGCTGTAGTTCCCAGCACAGCAGGGCAGTGCTACTTTGCTTAAAGTCATATTCAGGGTGTCTCTATGATATTTATTCCATTCACATGCTCAGTTTAATAATTTTACTTAAATCCAATTATACACAAGCATCTGTGGATATGGTCATGATTCACATGTGCCAAGACATTATTCTTTTTATCAGGACAAGATTTTTGAGGTAAGCCTTTTAGAGTACATATGATGAAGAAACTTAAAACCTCCTATTCATCTGCTTCTAGTTCATAATGACAGAAAGTAACCCTATGTGTTGGAGATGTTTGTGAAGCAACATTTTAAACTTACCTACATTGTGTAAGGTAGGTCTAGACTTTGACCCTGGAAGAATTTAAAGGGAAAAATAAAGATGGGAGAGTAAAAATAAAAATAGAAAACAAATTTTGAGCTACTTTACTTCAGTGAGAGTGATTGAGCTACTGACTAACCTGAGCTTTTCCGGCTAAAAGTGGAGTAAATATGACAGGCAATCTCAGCTCTTAGTGCACAGGAACCTTATCAATCAACTGTGAAAATAACACAGCCTTATATTTTAGGGTCTCAAGTAAAATGAGTTTTACCTAGTAAAGATCTGATAATAGGCCCAAAGAAAAGCCTTGCAGGTAAGGTCCTAAAATATATGAAAGTTGTACTGCTCTATTATTTTACTCTCTCCTTTTCTGAAAATTTAACTGGAATCTTTGCAAGAGAACTAAAGTCCATGTTTACATGAGTTCAAATGTACATTTTTGATGTGGATAAATTGTCAAAGTATTCTTGAGAACCAGTGTCTTAGTATCTGAATGGCAAGAAGCATTTCTTGAAGCCCTGCCTTGTTTTTACACTCGTGTTTAAATAACTATATGTATGATTTTTGCTCTTAGTGTTCAACCCAATATTTTAGGCCCACTTTAATTTTGCCATAAGAACCCTCAGTTCAACGTGTCATTGAAGTGGAATTCTAGTGCAATGTCAAACCAGAGATATTTATTGCTTCATGGTAGTTTCAGTGAGAAGGCTCAAATACATTTACATGATGGGGCTGAGATTATCAAAAAGAAAGAAATTAAAGGTTAAATGTAGATATATAAGGCATATTTTATAATAATAATTATTACTCATTATAACTATATTATCACCCATATTTCCATCTTACTTTTACACACCAATGAGTTCCCATATTACACATTTCTTTTTTTTATATTACATATTTCAATTCTAGTCTTTATATGCTTCATCCCAGCTCTAAATTACCTTTCATGTGCAGAATTCAGTCTTTCATACAACATGTGTGAAATTGTTGATTTCAAGCTATTGTAGGCTAATGTTGCCTGCTGGCAGTGCTATAAAGGTGAGGTGTTCTCATCACCTGGCAAGTTACCATGGTCCAAATGTTGCAGAACTGTAGAAGCCACATTTAGGATTTTATAATTTTTTTAGCTCTTTGATAAATACATTTTCTAAATATTGGATCTGTTACTCAACTTTCGTAGATTTGATTTTTGCTGCTAATTTTCTGAAATAAATTATATAACAAATAGAAGGACATTGATATTTAAATGTTTTTAACATTTACTTGGCACTAATTCTAGGAGAATACAGTGAAAAGTAAAAGGGTCAATCTTTGAGAAGAGAGGTAGCATACATATGAAAAAAAAGTGGAAAACAGTTGAGCATTCAAATATGTAGATGAATATGAGGAAGTGCCATTAACATTGAGTAACAGAGACAAGATATGGTTTGTGAGAATTAAGAAGTTGGTAAATGATTGGAATAAGTGATGCAGGGATTTTATTAAACAAATAAAATTACTTAGTCATTAGCACTAGTTGAAGGTGACTATTGTACATTTGGATATAACCACTTGATGAAGCTGTGGCAACTTATATTTATAGTACACCGAAATTTGAAGGCAGGAACAGAGAAAATGGATGAAAATTGATGTCTTATCCTTGGAAAAATCAAGAATCAGCAATGTACGTAAGGTTTAAAAAATCAGAGAATATTAGGGTTCCAGCTAAATGATCACTAGATTAACTGATTTTCTTCTTCTTTAAAATTTTTTTTTGACAAATTCTTTTACCTAGGGATATCAAATAAGAACTTGAGAAAATTCTGATGGAGCCCTAGTTTTGTCCAATATTAAACTGTTTTGTGAAATCATGATATTGAATATAGTTTGATATTGGTATAATAATAAAAGATAATAATCAAACAGTATAACAAACCCAAAAAAGAACATTCTAAACAATAATTTAATATGTGATTGGCTACATCAAAGACAGTAGAGAATAGAAAAAATGTTCAGTAAATGGTGTTGGAACAATTAGTTTTGTTGTTTTAATTGTTTACCAATGTTATGCATGTATATATTTAAAAATTCAGATAGTTCTTTAAGAATTTTTACATGGAAATGAATTATCTTCTTCCTGTTCCTCATCATGATCCATTTCCTAAGTGGTTAACATTTTAAAATTTCTAAGCTCTTTTTTTTTTTTGGTATTTAACTTCAATTTCTAAATTAAATTCTATTTAGTTAGTTATATTGGAGTATAATTGCTTTATAATGTTGTGTTAGTTTCTGCTGTACAACGAAGTGAATCAGCTATATGTATACATATATCCCCTCCCTCTTGAACCTCCCTCCCATGCCTCATCTCACCCATGTAGGTAATCACAGAGCACAGGGCTGAGCTCCCTGTGCTATACAGCAGGTTCCCACTAGCTAACTATTTTACACATGATAGTACATATATGTCAATCCTAATCTCCCAATTTGTCCCACCCTCCCCTTCACCCCTGTGTCCACACATCCATTCCCTACGTCTTAGTCTCTATCCCTGCCTGGCAAATAGGTTCATCTGTACCATTTGTCTAGATTCCACATATATGCATAAACCTATGATATTTGTTTTTCTCTTTCTGACTTACTTCACTGTGTATGACAGATTCTGGGCTATCCACACCTCTACAAATGACCCAATTTCATTCCTTTTTATGACTGAATAATATTCATTTGTATATATGTACCACATCTTCTTAATCCATTTGTCTGTGGGTAGACATTTAGGCTGCTTTCATGTCCTGGTTATTGTAAACAGGGCTGCAATGAACATTGGGATATGTGTCTTTTGAATTATGATTTTCTCAGTAGTACAATTGCTGGGTCATATGGTAGTTCTATTTTTAGTTTTTTAAGGAACCTCCATACTGTTCTCCATAATGGCTATATCAATTTACATTCCCATTAACAGTGCAAGAGGTTTTCATTTTCTCCACACCCTCTTTAGCATTTACTTTTTGTAGAATTTTTGATGATAGCCATTCTGACTTGTGTGATGTGATACCTCAATGTAGTTTGATTTGCATTTTTGTAATAAATAGTGATGTTGAGCATCTTTTCATGTGCCTCTAGGCCATCAGTATGTCTTCTTTGGAGAAATGTCTATTCAGGTCTTCTGCCCATTTTGGGGTTGTGCTGTTTGTTTTTTTGAGTTTGAGCAGCACGTGCTGTTTGTATATTTTGGAGATTAATCCTTTGTCAGTTGCTTTGTTTGAAAATATTTTCTCCCATTCTGACAGTTGTCTTTTCAAATTGTTTATGGTTTCCTTTGCTGTGTTGTAGCTTATAAGTTTAGTTAGGTCCCATTTGTTTATTTTTGTTTTTACTTTCATTACTCTAGGAGGTGGGTCAAAAAAGATCTTGCTCTGATTTATGTCAAAGGGTGCTTATCCTATGTTTCCCTCTAAGAGTTTTATATTGTCCAGTCTTACATTTAGGTCTTTAATCCATTTGGATTTTATGTTTGTGTATGGTGTTAGGGAGTGTTCTAATTTCATCCTTTTACATGGAGCTGTCTAGTTTGCCCAGGACCAGTTATTGAAGAGGCTGCCTTTTCTCCATTGTATATTCTTGCCTCCTTTGTCATAGATTAGGTGACCATAGGTGTGTGGGTTTATCTCTGGGCTTTCTAGCCTGTACCATTGATCTATATTTCTGTTTTTGTGCCAGTACCATACTGTCTTGATTACTGTAGCTTTGTAGTATAGTGTGAAGTCAGGGAGCCTGATTCTTCCAGGTTCATGTTTCTTTCTCAAGATTGCTCTGGCTATTTGGGGTATTTTCTGTTTCCATACAAATTGTAAATTTTTTTGTTCTAGTCTTTGAAAAATGCCATTGGTGATTTCAAAGGGATTGCATTGAATCTGTAGACTGCTTTAGGTAGTATAGTTATTTTCACAATATTGATTCTTCCAATCCAAGAACATAGTATATCTCTCCATCTGTTGGTATCATCTTTAATTTCCTTCATCAGTATCTTATAGTTTTCTGAGTACAGGTCTTTTGTCTCCTTAGGTAGGTTTATTCCTTGGTATTTTATTCTTTTTGCTGCAGTGGTAAATGGGATTGCTTCCTTGATTTCTATTTCTGATCTTTCATTGTTAGTGTACAAGAATGCAAGGGATTTCTGTGCATTATTTTTGTATCCTGCTACTTTACCAAATTCATTGATTAGTTCTAGTAGTTTTGTCGTGGGATCTTTAGGATTATCTCTGTATAGTATCATGTCATCTGCAAACAGTGACAGTTTTACTTCTCCTTTTCCAATTTGTATTCCTTTTATTTCTTTTTATTCTCTGAATGCCATGGCTAGCACTTCCAAAACTATGTTGAATAAAAGTGGTGAGAGTGGACATCCTTGTCTTGTTCCTGATCTTAGTGGAAATGCTTTCAGTTTTTCACCATTGAGAATGATGTTCGCTGTGGGTTTGTCATATATGGCCTTTATTATGTTGCAGTAGGTTCCCTCTATGCCCACTTTCTGGAGAGTATTTTTTCCTAAATGGTGTTGAATTTTGGCAAAAGATATTTCTGCATCTATTGCTATGATCATATGGTTTTTATTCTTTAATTTGTTAATATCATTTATCACTTTGATTGATTTTGTGTATATTGGAGAATCCTTGCATCCTTGGGATAAATCCCACTTGATCATATTGTATGATCCTTTTAATGTATTGTTGGATTCAGCTTGCTAATATTTTGTTGAGTATTTCTGCCTCTGTGGTCATCAGTGATATTGGTCTGTAATTTTCCTTTTGTTGTGATATCTTTGTCTGCTTTTCATATCAAGGTGATGGTGGCCTTATAGAACGAGTTTGGAAGTGTTCCTCCCTCTGCAATTTGTTGGAAGAGTTTGAGAAGGACAGGTGTTAGCTCTTCTCTAAATATTTGATAGAATTCACCTGTGAAGCCATCTGGTCCTGGACTTTTTTTTCTTGAAGACTTTTAATTACAGTTTCATTTTCATTACTTATGATTAGTCTGTTTATATTTTCTATTTCTTCCTGGTTCAGTGTTGGTAAGTTGTACCTTCCTAAGAATTTGTCCATTTCTTCCAGGTTGTTCATTTTATTGGCATGTAGTTTCTTGTAGTAGTCTCTTAGGATCCTTGGTATTTCAGTTGTAATGTCTCCTTTTTTATTTCTAATTTTATTGATTTGAATCCTCTCCTTTTTTTTTTTTTTTTTTTTTTTTTTTTGGCTGTACGTGGGCCTCTCACTGTTGTGGCCTCTCCTGTTGCGGAGCACAGGCTCCGGATGCGCAGGCTCAGCGGCCACGGCTCACGGGCCCAGCCGCTCCGCGGCATGTGGGATCTTCCCGGACCAGGGCACGAACCCACGTCCCCTGCATTGGCAGGCGGAGTCTCAACCACTGCGCCACTAGGGAAGCACCCTCTCCTTTTTTTTTCGTGATGAGCTAAAGGTTTATCAATTTTGTTCATCTTCTCAAAGAACCAACTTATAGTTGTATTGATCTTTGCTCTTTTTTTCTTTACTTCTATTTCATTTATTTCTACTCTGATCTTTATGATTTATCTCCTTCTACTATATTTGGTTTTGTTTTGTTTTGTTTTTCTTTCTTTAATTGCTTTAGGTGTAAGGTTAGATTGTTTATTTGAGATTTTTCTTCTTTCTTGAGGTAGGATTTTATTGCTGTAAACTTCCCTCTTAGAACTGCTTTTGCTGCATCACATGGGTTTTGGGTCATCATGTTTTCACTGTCATTTGTTTCTAAGTATTTTTTTATTTCCTCTTTGATTTCTTCAGTGATCTCTTGGTTATTTAGCAGTGTACTGTTTAGCCTCCATGTGTTTGTGTTTTACTGCAGTATTTTTTTTTCCTGTATTTGATTTCTCATCTCATAGCGTTGTGGTCAGAAAAGATGCTTGATATGATTTCAATTATCTTCAATTTACTGAGGCTTGACTTGTGACCCAACGTGTGATCTATCCCAGATAATTTTCTGTTTGCACTGGAGAAGAAAGTGTATTTTTCCACTTTCAGTTGTTATCTCCTATAAATATCAATTAAGTCTATCTGGTCTATTCTGTCATTTAAAGCTTGTGTTTCATTATTAATATTCTATCTGGATGATCTGTCCATTGCTGTAAGTAGGGTGTTAAAGTCCCCCACTATCACTGTGTTACTGTCAATTTCCCATTTTATGGCTGTTAGCATTTGCCTTATGTATTTTTTTAACATCTTTATTGGAGTAAAATTGCTTTACAATGGTATGTTAGTTTCTGCTGTATAACAAAGTGAATCAGCTATACATAGACATATATCCCCATATCCCCTCCCTCTTGTGCCTTCCTCCCACCTTACCTATCCCACCCCTCTAGGTGGTCAAAATGGACCAAGCTGATCTCCCTGTGCTATGTGGCTGCTTCCCCCAACTATCTATTCTACATTTTGTACTGTATATATGTCAGTGTCACTCCCTTACTTCATCCTAGCTTGCCCTTCCCCCTCCTTGTGTCCTCAAGTCCATTCTCTATGTCTGTGTCTTTATTCCTAATCTGCCCCTATGTTCTTCAGAAACTTTTTTTTTAAGCTTCCATATGTATGTGTTAGCATACTGTATTTATTTTTCTCTTTCTGACTTACATCACTCTGTATGACAGACTCTAGGTCCATCCACCTCACTACAAATAACTCAATTTTGTTTCTTTTTATTTGCCTTATGTATTGAGGTGCTATGTTGGGTGTATAAATATTTATAATTGTCATATCTTCTTGGATTGATCCCTTGATCATTATGTAGTGACCTTTCTTGTCTCTTATAGCAGTCTTTATTTTAAATATATTTTACTTGATGTGAGTATTGCTACTCCAGCTTTCCTTTGATTTCCATTCACATGCAATATCTTTTTCCATTCCCTCACTTTTAGTCTATATGTGTCCCTAGGTCCAAAGTGGGTCTCTTTCAGATATATGTATCTTGTTTTTGTATGCATTCAGCCAGTCTGTGTCTTTTGTTTGGCACATTTAATCCATTTACATTCAAGGTAATTATCGATATGTATGTTTCTATTACCATTTTCTTAATTGTTTTGGGTTTGTTTTTGTGGGTCTTTTTCTTCTTTTGTGTTTTCCACCTATAGAAGTTCCTTTAACATTTGTTGCAAAGCTGGTTTGGTGGTGCCAAATTCTCTTAGGTTTTCCTTGTCTGTAAAGTTTTTGATTTCTCAGTCAAACCTGAATGAGATCTTTGCTGGGTAGAGTAATCTTGGTTGTAGGTTTTTCCCTTTTATCACTTTAAATATATCCTGTCCCCCACTTCTGACCTGCAGAATTTCTGCTAAAAAATCAGCTGATAACCTTATAGGTATTCCCTTGTACGTTATTTGTTGTTTTTTCCCATGCTGCTTTTAATATTTTTCCTTTGTGTTTAACTTTTGTTAGTTTGATTAATATGTGTCATGGCATGTTTCTTCTTGGGTTTAAACTGTATTTGACTCTCGGCTTTCTGGACTTGGGTGGCTATTTCCTTTCCCATGCTAGGGAAGTTTTCAACTATAATCTCTTCAAATATTTTCTCAGACCCTTTCTCTTTCTCTTCTTCTTCTAATACCCCTATAATTTGAATTTTGGTGTGTTTAATGTTGTCACAAAGATCTCTGAGAGTGTACTCATTTGTTTTCTTTTTTTCCCTTTATTCTGCTCCTCAGCAGTTATTTCTACCATTGTATCTTCCAGCTCACTTATTCACTTTTCTGCTTCAGTTATTCTACTCTTAAATCCTTCTGGTGTATTTTACATTTCAATTATTGAGTTGTTCATCACTGTTTGCTTGTTCTTTATTTTTTCTATGTCCTTGTTAAACATTTCTTACATTTTCTCAGTTGGTGCCTCCATTGTATTTCCAAGATTTAGGGTCATCTTTACTATCATTACTCCGAATGCTTTTTCAGGTAGATTACCTATTTCCTCTTCAGTTATTTGGTCTTGTAAGTTTTTACCTTGCTCCTTCATGTGTAACATTTTTTTCTTGTTGTTTTCTCAGTTTTTTGATGGTTCAGGCTGTGTTCCTGTCTCACGGATTTAGCCTGAGACATCCAGCACTGGAGTTTGCAGACAGTTGAGTATAGCTGGGTCTTGGTGCTGAGATGAGGACCTCCAGGGGAGCTCATATAAATTAATATTCCCTGGGGTCTATGGTTCTCTGTTAGTCCATTGATCTGGACTTGGCGCTCCCACCACAGGAGTTCAGGGCAGACAGCTGGCCTGGGAACCAAGACCCCACAAGCCATGTGTCACGGTAAAAAAGAAAAAAAAAGCAACAAACTAAAAGGAGTAGAAGAATAACAAAGAATAAAAATAAAATAAAATTAGAGAAATAAAAAATATATTAGAAAAGATAAGAATAAAATTGAAACAACAAAAGCAGAACAGAACCACAAATAGCAAAAAACAACCCCCCCCAAAAAAAAACAGAAAGAAAAATAAAGGCTGGAAAAGGCCTTGGCAGCAGTGGTGGCAGGGATGGAGCTCAGGCCTGGAAAAGGCTTTGGTTGGGGGATGCTTAGGCTCAGTACCCATGCTGCCAGAAAAGGCCTTTGGGTAGGTGGTGCTTAGACTCGGGATACTACAGCTGGAAAAGGCCTTGGCAGTGGGGAGGATGTTGGGCTTAGGCTCAGGACTTTGTACTGCCTAAGCAGTACAAAGGCCCTGGGGGGAGGGGCTTATGCTTAAGACCCATGTGGCCAGAAAAGGCCTTGACTGTGTGTGGGGTCTTAGGCTCAGGGCCCGTGTGGTCAGAAAAGTCCCTTGTTGTGGGGGATGTGGGGTGCTGGAGTGCTTAGGCTCAGGACCCAAGCAGCTGGAAAAGGCCCAGGGGGGCTTAGGCTCAGGACCCGTGTGGCTTGAAGGGTCCCCGGAGGGTGGAGGTTCAAGCCTGGGACCCAATCAGGCTCACCGGGACCCAACCAGGTGGGGGAGACACTGGTGATATTTACCTCTGATCTCCTGATCCTCCTAAGGTCTGTCTCCATCTCTGCTGATCCCCTTACCATGAGTGGGCCCCTCCAAGTGTGGGACCCCCTCCACTCCTCCAGCTGCCCTTCAGGTGTGTTGGTCCCATCCCACCTCCACTAAATTAAATTCTTTATTTTCCTCAATTTTTTCAGGTTTGCATTTTGTCTGTCAGCTTCTTCTTACAGTCCATTAGAATAAGCTTTCACATGGCATCCTACCCCTAAACACAAGCAACCTTCCCCCACCTCTTCCCCTATCCTCTCAACATCTTTGTATCATAATGAGTTCTTACATGATCATGATTGTGTAAATACTATTCAGAACAGAATCATGGTCATATTTTCTTTCTTTTACAACTGATGATTTTACCTGCAGTTAATAACTGATATATTTTCATTTGTTTGGTTTTTTAATGAACTATTATCAGTTAATTTCTAAACTCTCTTCTTATAGTACAAGATCAGTTCAGTATATTCAAACCTATTAGATACTCTACTAACGTCCTCCAAATTTTCTTTTGATCTAGATTGCTTTTGTCCTAGGCCTGCTGAGAACATTTCATCCCTCATTAGCATTTGTGCAATATATTCATTTTTCTGCCATGTTTAATTCTCTACTTCCTACCTCCCACAGCTTTCTTACTCTTAGTTTACTTCTGTTTCTGATGGAGCGTCTAGTAATTTATGTATAAAAAGTGTACTGAAAGTGAATTTTTTGAGGTTTTCCACATCTAAAATATCTTTATTTTGACCACATACTTGACTACTAACTTGGATTGATAAATAATTCTTATTTAGATATCACTGTCTCTCCGATTTTAAAGGTGTTTCTTGCTTGTCTTCTTGATCCCAGTATTACATTTCAGAAGTCATGTGAAATTCTAATTCCTAATCCATCCTTTTCATGTGCTCTCACTCAGGTAGCTTTTGGAGTTTCTCTTTTATTTAAAGTGTTATGAAGGTTCATGAAGTCCCTTGTCATAATCTTTTTTAAATTTTTTCATCCACAGTGTTGGCAATGGTGAATTTTTACTTTTTGTTTTTTATATTTTGTTTGCTTTTGGACATATTGTGCAGGATGTGGGATTTTAGTTCCCCAACCAGGGATCAAACCCATGCCCCCACAGTGGAAGGATAGAGTGTTAAACACTGGACCACCAGGGAAGATCCAGCAATGGTGAATTTTTAATTTGGACATTCATATCTTTCAGATATGAGAAAATGTTCTTGAGCTAATGGTATTAGTTCTTTTAGTCTTTCCATAACAAAGTTCCACTGACTGGGTGGCCTAAACAATAGAATGTATGTTCTCACAATTCTGGGGGTCAGAAGTTCAAGATTAAGATGTCAGCAGGGTTGGTTTCCTCTAAGGCCACTCTCCTTGGTTGGCAGATGACCATATTCTTCCAGTGTCTTTATATGGCCCTTCTTCTGTGTCTTAATCTTTTTTTTTATTCTTTTTTTTCATTGAAGAATAGTTCACCTATAATATTACATTAGTTCCAGGTGTATAGCATTGTGATTCAATATTTTTATAGATTGCACACTATACAGTTATTATAAAATATTGACTGTATTCTCTGTGCTGTACATTACATCCCTGTGATTAATTTATTTTATAACTGGTAGTTTGTACCTCTTAATCCACTTTACCTATTTCACCACCCCATGCCTCTCCCCTTGGACAACCACGAGTTGGTCTACTGTATCTGCAAGTCTGTTTTATTATATTTGTTCATTTGTTTTGTTTTTTTCATATATAATTGAAAACATAGAGTACTTGTCTTTTTCTGTCTAACTTATTTCTCTAATCATGATACACTTCAGGTCCATTCATGTCTACACAAATGGAAACATTTCCTCATATTTTATGGCTGAATAATATATATATATATCACATCACATTTTCTTTACCATTCTTCTGTTGATGGGCATTTAGTTTGCTTCCATATCTTGGCTATTGACATTAGGGTGCATGTGTCTTTTCAAATCAGTGTTTTCTTTTCTTCAAATAAAAACCAGAAGTGGAATTGCTAGATCATATGAAAGTTCTATTTTAAATTTTTTGATAAACCTCTATATTGTTTTTATAGTGGCTGTAACAATTTACATTGCCACCAACAGTGTACTAGAGTTCCATTTTCTCCACATTCTCACAAACACTTGTTATTTTTTGTCTTTTTGACAGTAATCATTCTGACAGCTCATTGTGGTTTTGATTTGCATTCCCTGTTGATTAGTGATGTTGAGCATCTTTCCAAGGGCGTGTTTGCCATCTGTACATCTTCTTTTCTGTTGCATTCTTATACACTAACAATGAACTGTTAGAAAGAAAAATCAAGAAAACAATTCCATTTACAATTCAATGAAAAAGAATAAATACCTAGGAATAAATTTACCAAAGAGGTGAAATACCTATGTTCTGAAAACTATAAGACATTGGTGAAAGAAATTGAAGATGATACAAATAAAGGAAAAGATATTTTCTGTTCATAGATTGGGATAATTTAATATTGTTAAAATTTCCATACTGCCCCAAGCAATCTACAGATTGAATGCAATCCCTATCAATATACTCATGGCATTTTTCATAGAACTAGAACAAATAATCATAAAATTTGTATGAAACTATAAAAGACTTCAACAGCCAAAGCAATCTTGACAAAAAGGAACAAAGCTCAAGATATCATGCTCCATGACTTCAAACTGTACTACAAAGTTATAATAATTAGAAAAGTATGGTACTTGCACAAAACCAAACACATAGATCAATGGAACAGGATAGAGAGGCCAGAAATAAACCTACCCACCTATGGTCAATTAAGCTACAACAAAAGAGACAAGAATATATAATGGGGAAAAGAGAGTCTCTTCAATAACTGTTGTTGGAAAAACTGGACTGCTAGCTGCACGTGAAAGAATGAAACTAGGCCATTTTCTCACACTATATACAAAAATAAACTCAAAATGGATTAGAGACTTAAATGTAAGACTTGAAAACATAAAGCTCTGGGAAGAAAACATATGTAGTACACTCTTTGACATTTGTCTTAGAATATTTCTTTAATATGTGTCCTCAGGCAAGGCAAACAAAGGCAAAAATAAACAAATGGGATCAAATCAAACTAAAAGCTTTTGCATAGGGAAGGAAACCATCAATAAAAGATAAAAGCAGGCTATTGAATAAGAGAAGGTATTTGCAAGCTCTATGCCTGATAAGATGTTAATTTCCAAAATGTATAAAGAACTTATATATATATCAGTATTGAAAAAACAATCTGATTAAAAAATGTGTGGGGAACGTGAATAGATATTTTTCCAAAGAATACATAATCTTCTCTTCTTAAAAAGACATTAATCATTTCGGATTAGGGCCCACACATACAAACTCATTTTACCTTAAATACCTCTTTAAAGACTCTTTCTCCAAATACATCACATTCTGAGGTACTAGGGGTTGGGACTTCAACATATAAATTGTGGGAGTGTGGGGGACAGCTACTATACTATTTTTTGGACATTTTATATTTCTGGTTTTGTTTTCTTTCTTTTTTTTTAAACTTCTGTTACTTAAAAGATGTAAACTCTAGACTGATTCTGTAATAGCTTTTTTCACTACCAACAATCTTTTAGTTATACTTACTAGGACATTTTCTCAGGCTTATCTTCCCTCCCTTACATTTCTACCATTATGTTTTCAATTTCCACAGCTCACTCACTCTTTTATTTTAATATGTACTACTTTATCTTTTTATTGTTGCTAATAATGGATTTTAATATTTTTAGCATCGTCTATTTGTCTTTAAATTTCCTCTTTGATTTTATCTCCTCTTTAAATCTAGAGGTGTCCCATTTAATCCTCATGATTACTGACTATGGGCTCATGTTTAAGAGTGAATTACTGAATAGCTTTTTATGACAGGAGATTGTTGAGAATGATTTTCCCTGTAGTATTAGCTGGTTCAAATGAGAGAATTTTTACTTTCAGTATTTTTAAGTCTTGGTCTCCTCAGCTGGTCAGATTCATCTGAGGAAAGTTTTCCTGTTTCTTGTCTGGAGAGTTTAAAATAGTATGCCAAAATTTGGGGAACTATGTGGTAGAAGTGGGCTAGGGTCTTGTCACTTGATATATAGAAAATCCCATAACCTTGATGATGGTTATTTTTATGTGTCAAGTTGACTGGGCCATGAGGTACCTAGGTATTTGCTTAAACCTTATTCTTAGTGTGTCTTTGAACATGCTTCTGGATGTGATTAACATTGCCCTCTTCAATGTGGGTTGGATTCATCCAATCAGTTGAGGGCTTCCACAAAAAGTGGAGAATTGTACACTCTTTCTCTCCCTCCTTCCCTTGCTTTCTCCCTCTTTCCCTTTCCCTGACTGTCTTTTAGTTGGAACACTTGTCTTCTCCTGAGCCTCCAGACTCAGGCTGAAACTATACCATCAGCTCTCCTGGGTCTCCAGCTTGCTGACTTCAGTCTTGAGGCTTCTCAGCCTCCATAATTGAATGAGACAGTCCCTTATAATAAAACTCATATGTACATATGTATACATCCTGTTGGTTCTGTTTCTCTGGAGAACCCAAAATAATACAATCCCATGTTTTCATGAGAGTAGTATCTATCACCAGTTCTGCTACATGAGCCCTGGTATAGATTCCCTCTGATTCACTCTTGCCAAAGAGAAAATGCTGTGGTAGGGAAACAAGCAGTTATCCAAGTTGTCTGGAAATTTAATTATTACCTAATATAGAGCTTTAAACATTTTATCCTAGTTTATGTATCTCTGCCCTTGCCACTGCTTTGTACTATGTCCTGCTACCATTCTAAAAATTTTTGGGGGGGGGGGTTAAGAGTAAAGTGAGGTTTACATCAAAAGATCCCCAATTGCGCATCTGGGTTTCAGCCTTTCAGACTTGCTAATTTAATTAACAAATTTGATCTGCTTTTTAGATTCCAAAATTTTCTTTTTTCCTTCCCTTTCCTGTCTATAGATTTATATTTTTATCCCTTTGTTTTCACTTTGGAAGGGTGTCAGAAGGATATGAGGATCTGTATTCAATCCAACATCTTTAACTGAACTGCAATTAGTTTGACTTTTTTTTGAAAAGAATCATCATCTCATATTATATAACAAAATAAATTTGAGGCAAATTCTAGAGTTAAAATTAACAAATAAAGCCATATTGAGTAAAATAGGAATGTTTACTATATCTCTGGATTTGGAAACACTTTCAATACCTAAAAATCATTATATAATTAAGAAAATTATCATATAAATGTAAGGCTTTCATGTGAAAATACTCTAAAATAAAAATCAAACAAATTATAAAAATTGACAAAATATTATGTTAATATGGGCTTATATAAATTATAAATATTAAAATTTACATTGAAAAATGAGTAAAGCATAAGATCAGGCTACTGATCTACAGAAGTAGAATTATAACTGATTATATCCTAATAAATATAAATATGTATTTATAAGTAAGATATAATTTCAAACAAAATTTAAATTAAGCATTACAAGTTAAAAATAAAAATATATTTTGAGCCTGTTAAATTATCAGAGGCTTTATAAATTTAAATATTAAATGATATTGATGATAGAGTAAGGCAGAGCTTCATATATTATTGGTGAGAAACTAAAATTCTATTCATTTTTTAAGAAAGCAATCTGGAAATATGTATCAAAATCTTTAAGAACATTAATTTTTATAAAACACAGTCTTAGAAATTTCTTTCTAAAGAAAATTCTAAAATAGTAAGATAGATTTTATTTAAGATATTTTTAATAACAAACAAGTAAACAACTCAAATATCTGATCGAGCAGAAATAAACTTCAGATTATTAAGCAGTCATTAAAAATATTCCATTCTAGAAGCACCTTTTGTTCTCATGATGGTTAAGTCCAGGCTGGGAGTAAAAGTTTCATAAAACAACCATAAAAATGGTGCAAAACAAGCACCAAGATATGTGCTGGGAAGGACAAACAGAAAGGTGTTATGAGGGGTGAGAGGAGAGGAGTCATAATCAGAAACTATTTTAGTAATAACTTAGAGACATTGGGGATCATGGGATCAATAATATGTAGAGATGGGCTCATAAACAGAAAAACATGGATGATCTGAAGTAATAGAGAAGTGCCAGTTGACTGAAGGTAATGACGTAAAGGAACAGATGGCAAGAAGGAGTGGGAGGAGAGTAGAACTGAATGGAGCAAGTTTCAGAGTTCAAATCAAGGAGCTGGAAAACTAAGGCATTAAATGGTATGCTATTTATCAAACGACTATAGTGGCTCTGAGAGCTAACAGAGTGAGTGCAAATCATTAGCAGCAAGAGTGTGAGAATGATCCTGAAAACCAGTCATCTTTATAGGGATGAGAGTGAAGAAAGTCAGCTAGTGTATAATTCTCAATCTAAATATGTTTCCTGCAAGCCACTATAGGCTTTGAGCAGGAGTGACACTGTGTTAGACGTGGCAATGAATCTATTGTCCAGATGTTTTTTTTCTGTGCTTAATTATTTTTATGTCATGTTGAAGGATCAAAATATATATCAGTTTTGCTATTTATTTAAATAGTGGTTAGAAATTCAAATATAGGAATTTACTCAGGTTTTCTTCTGGGTGGAAAATTTTTGTTTCCCTGTGTTGATTTTTTTGTTTTGTTTTGTTTTTTTGGTATGTCTAGAAGAGATGAAATATTCTGTGACACTGGAGTAGAAAAAAGAAAACTGTAACTTTCTTTTTAGTTCAGTTATTACAACTTGAATTGACATTGAAAAAATAGGCAGAGTCTAGGCATTTAACCTTATGTCTTCAAATCTCTAAGATCTCCAAAAGTGAGCTGTGCTATTATGTTCTTTCACAATTAAATTTAATACATTTTGTCAAATAAACTATGACATATTGACAATTTTATATGAATTTCTAATTCAGTAATGTTAAAATACTAAAATGTGTACCTTTGACTTGATGAAAAATGCTAATTAAATATATTGTTGAATGGATTTATAGGGAAGATGCAATTTTGAAGTAAATGTGTGTGCATTGATAATCCTTGAAGCAGAATGGAATGGAGATCATGCTATATTACCTTTATGGGTGGTATCTTGAATCTTTTAAAAAGTGATATTAACTTTCCTGATTTGAAGTAATATTTTAAACTAAAGTCATATGTTTTAAAGTCAATTATAACGTTATCTCCATTTTTAACTTTGGTGCATATAAATAAAAGTTCAAAGCTCTATCTTCAATTTTCTTTTGATATCTTAACTATTTGTAAAGGAGGATTATTTTGCAGTTTCATAAAAGATTATTTTAAAACTGATATGCAAACTTTTATTTGGATGTTGTTTTGGGAGTGCCCTTAAACTAAAACTTTCCTTGTTCACTTAATATCAAGTCAGATAACAATCATAATTTCCTTTGAAATGAAAAGGGTAAAGAACTTGTGACTATATAAGAATTACACAAATATAAGCTTTCATCTATTTAAAAATATCATGTCACATTACCCTGACTAGTTTCTAATCCTCAAAAATATTCAAGCTCATTTGCCATCACAACTTTTCCTCTATATTGAGGGACTACATCTTGATTGATTCTGTTTCTTTTATGTAAATTCCTGGATATATTATTGGAATTCTATGATTATTCTCTTAATTATCAAACTCATTATAGATACATGTATTCATAATCATATTTTATTTATTACCTTCCTCTCTATAAAGTAAAAACCTATGCTTGTTTTGTTGTCTTTGTCAGAATAATTGTCAAAGTTACCTATATCCTTAAGGTAAAATTTACTCTAAAGGTATCCATCTATTCATTCGCATCCTGATTATGCAAATATTGGTTGAGCAACAATGATGGTGAGGCATTGGGGATACAAATAAGATCACACACACACACATATACCCTACACCAAGGTGTTCTGAGTCTAGAGGGGAATATAACCTTAAAGACTATTATATTTAACAAAACATTTATAAAAATGGAAGTATGGGTAAGACACAGTGGCTGCACAAAGGAGGAAATTATCACCTTAGCCTACAACAATCAAAGAATCCTTGGTAGATAGTGTAATGATTAATCTAAGGCTTCAAAGATGAATATAAATTCTCCAAAAGGGTAATTGGTTTCTGGTAGGAAAAAAGGGCAGAGCATTCCAGGTAGAGTCAAAATTTGTGCAGAGATATGGAAGTATAGGGTGTGGAGTGATTGAGTACTCCAAATATTACAAAATTCTGAAATATATTTTTTGAGAAAGGGAATGAGTAGTGATGATGCTAGAAGGAAGGAAGTCATACAGTAAGGGACACATGTGCCTTTTAACTAGTTTGGAGTTATTCTGTAGATGATAATTGATAATTGAAAATTATTATGTATATTTGCAATTTAGTCTATAGTAAGAATCAGAAAGGACAATTTAGGATAGTACCATTAAGAGGTTATTTTATAATTTTTGATTATGGCCATTCTGACTGGTGTGAGGTAATATCTCATTGTAGTTTTGATTTGCATTTCTCTAATAATTAGTGATGTTGAACATATTTTTCATGTGCTTCTTGGCCATCTGTATGTCTTCTTTAGAGAAATGTTTATTTAGGTCTTCTGCCCATTTTTTGATTGTTTTGTTTGTTTGTTTTTTTCATATTGGTACGCATGAGCTGTTTATAAATTTTGGAGATTAATCCCTTGTCAGTCACATCATTTGCAAATATTGTCTCTCACTCTGTGGGTTGTCATTTCATTTTGTTTATGGCTTCCTTTGCTGTGCAAAAGTTTTTGAGTTTAATTAGGTCCCATTTGTTTATTTTTGTTTTTATTCCCATTACTTTAGGAAACAGATCAAAAAAGTTATTGCTTCCACTATGGAGAACAATATGGAGATTCCTTTAAAAACTAAATATAGAGCTACCATATCATCCAGCAATCCAGAGAAAACAATGGTTCAAAAGGATACATGTACCCCAATGTTCATTGCACTGCCATTTACAATAGCCAAGACATAGAAACAACCTAAGTGTCCATCTACAGATGAATGGATAAAGAAGATGTGGTACATATATACAATGGAATATTACTCAGCCATTAAAATGAATGAAATTTGTAGCAGCATGGATGGACCCAGAGATTATCATACTAAGAGAAGTAAGTCAGAGAAAGACAGATATCATATGATATCACTTATATGCAGAATTTTTTAAAAAATGATACAAATGAACATATTTACAAAACAGAAACAGACTCACAGACTTAGAAATTGCACTTATGGTTACCAGAGAGTAAGGGGTGTGGAGAGGGATAGATTGGGAGTTTGAGATTGATAGATACACACTTCTATATATAAAATAGATAACCAACAAGGACCTACTGTACAGCACAGGAAACCTAGCTCAATAATCTGTAATAACCTAAATGGGAAAATAATTTGAAAAAGAATTGATACATCTATATGTATAACTGAATCACTTTGTTGTACACTTGAAACTAACACAACATTGTTAATCAACTATACTACAATATAAAAAAAAATTTAAAGAGGTTATTTCAGTAAAACCAGGTGAGAGCAAATGAGGTTCTCACCTACGAAATAAAATACATCCAACTTGGAAGGGAAGAAATAACACTGTCGCTATTTGGAGATGACATGATACATTATATAGAAAACCCTAAAGTCTCCAACAAAAACCTGTTAGGTGTAATAAAAAAATTCAGTCGAGTTATGGTATACAAGATTAATAAATATAAATATGTTACATTTCTTTACACTATAACAAACTATCAGAAAGTTTAAAAATCCCATTTAAAATCACATCAAATACAACAAAATATCTAGGAATAAACTTAACCAAAGAGGTGAAAGACCTATACTCTGAAAACTATGCAATGCTATTGAAGAAAACTGAAGATGATACAAAGAAATGGAAAGATATCCTGTGCTCTTGGATTGGAAGAATTACTATTTTTGAAATTCCATACTACCCAAAGCAATCTACAACTTTAATTCAATCCTTATCAAAATGCCCATGACTTTTTCATAGAACTAGAACAAATAATATTAAAATTTATATGGAACCACAAAAGACCCTGAATTGCCAACGGAATTTTGAGAAAAAGGAGCCAAAGTGGAGGCACACCCTCTCAGACTTCAGACTATACTACAAATCTACAGTAATCAAAGCAGTATGGTACTGGCACTAAGACAGACACATAGATCAATGGAAAAGAACAGAAGGCCCAGAAATAAATCCAGGTACCTATGGGCAATTAATGTATGTCAATTCAGTGGAAATTACATTCATTTGATTTTTTTGGGTTGTGTTGCATATTACTGCTCAATTAATCTTCTAATTCACAGGGAAACAAAGCAAAACAAGAGCAAAAAATAAGAAGAAATCCATCAGACAAAAATGCCTTCAAGTTCCTTTCTCTGCTCACCACTTTATCTACATTCTTAAATATTCTTTACCTCTTCTTTCTTATCTTTGTGTAGGTGTTGTCCCTCCTTGGATCTAGGGTAAAATATGCTGCTGTTGTTTTGCATCTTTCCTACCTCCTCTAATGGATCTCTTCCCTAGTCCACATCTTTATCTTCTCCCTCTTTATTTGTTCTTTTCTTCAGCATATAGACATGTTTAAGTCATTCCCAACTCATATTCTTCTAAACCACATTTCTTGCATTTCTCTATATATTTCCTCTTTGTTTGTTTTAAGGTCAAGCTCTTAGAAGAGAAATGTAGACCTCTGTCCACACCACCTTCACCCCTGTGAATTCTTAAGTTTTCTGTGACCTCCTGGGGTCATCTTGTATATTCCCATTTCAAAGCTTCCCAAGACCACATGCACATTCAGTAATTCACTAGAAAGACTCACAGGGCTAAGCATATACTCACTGCTGACTTTACTACCATGACAGAGTAAGGATCTACAGATGGATCAGTAGGGAGAGAAGAAACAGGTGGAGTCTGAAGGAATCCATGTGTAGGCTTCCTATGTTCTCCCCTTCCCAGAAAGGGTTACTAGAGTATACTCTCCCTCCAGCAGTGATAGAGCAGCCACATGTGTGTAGCATTCTTGCCCGGGAAAGTCCATTTGAGACTTGGGGTTTAGGAGTTTTATTGAGGACTGGTCATATAGACATTCTCTGCATAGCAGCTAGGAAAATTCCAGAGTCCCAATAGGAAAGCAGATGTTCATCATCAACACATTGTTTGTACAGTCTAGGCAGAGAGAAACAACCTAACTTATCAACTCAGCAAATGGCATCATCATTCTTACAGTTTTTATAGCAAGAAGCCTTGTTAGACATCCTAGACTGATCCATTTCCCACATCCAACACAAGTTGATCTGAATCAGATTCTACCTCCTTAATTTCCATATCATTTTCCTTTTCTTTACTGTTACAGCCTTCATTTGTGTTCTATGTTCTCCCATATCATTACTTGTTACCTGATTACTTTAGTAGTTCTCTAAATGTTCTGCCTGACTCCAGACCAGATCCCTGAAAATTCACACTTCATACCAGGTACCTTTCTGAATCTCATATTTCATATAGGTGAAATAGGAATGCTAGTAGTCCTGCCCTCAGAAAACTGTTGTGAAGAGTAATTGAGATAGTAAATATAAAATGCTTAGCACAGAGTAAATATAAATAAACATAAGTATTAATTATTAATGTTGTTGTTAACATCATATTTTTAAAAATTAAAGTTTTTAAAAAGACTAATTGATCTTGTTACATCACTGAATATTACCAATGGCTCAAGAAGATCATCAGGTGATAGTCATAACTGTTATTTTGACACCTAAAAGAGGTGCACTCTTAGTTTCAGCAGCCATTTGGGAAGTTCCAAATAATCAATTTTCTCATTCTTAAGCCTTTCTACATGCTGGTCCTTTCATCTGAAATTCTCTTACCTTATTCACTTCCTTTTCTGACCCCTTTTTACCTCAATAACTTCTTCTCATGAAAAAAGATTAAACTGAAAACATTATCTCTCTAGGAAGGCTTTTCTTCTCTTCGAGGCTAGGTTATGTACATTTACCACCACAACTTATGACTATCTCTACATACATATATCACACACTATTGTAATTATCTGCTTAAAATTGTCTATTTTCATAATTAAACCTGAGGATTTTGAAGACAGGAACTCTATCTGATTCATCATTGTGTCTTCCCCTCAGTTCAGGGTCTGGTATGAAAAAAACATTTAACAAATGTGTTCTGAACCAGTAAGATCAAAGGAGTGGGATATAACCGTAGAAACAGCTGCAAAGTTTAACAGAAGATTCAGTGATTCACATTAGAAGAAACTAAAGTACAGATAAAGTATAGCTTAACTTTCTATATAGCTGAATAATCTGTTTAGCTTTTTAGAAAATTTAAATAGGCTAGACTAAGTTAAATGGAGGTGCTTTTCTGGAGCAAGATTTTTCTGAATAGCCTAGAATGGTCTGATTTTTCTATTTCCCTCCCAAAGTCCTAAACCCTGTTTTAGTACTCACATCAGCATGGGCACAAAATATCTTACCTGTGCCAGCAGCAATAAAAATAGCATTTGCATCAATTCCTGTTCCAGAGCTGGTCTGGTACTCCACAGGTCTTTTTAGGTGAGAGCAGTAGCACCAAGAATGATTTTGCATGGGGGAAGAGAGAGCATTTGGGGAAAGAGAGAGTGACTGAGTTAACCCTGGACTTTTCACCATTCTGGTGTGGAAAGAAAGATGGGGGTTATACCTTTGTGTGAGGTATGTCGATACTTCTGAAGACTGCAGTAAGTATCATGGAATTTAAGAAATACCTGCCACGTCTGGCTTTCCATTGTGACATAAACAAGAAAGGAGTAAGGATGATCTTTGAATAAGTTGTCTTATAGGCAACAAACTTTATTTTGTACACCATAAAGTAGATCAGGTCAGTTAAAAACTGACTCGAAATCGCAACAAGTAAGAGTGACATTTAGCACCCAGTTCAGTAATCCCTATGTCTGTGTTCTCTTTGCTGTACTGAACTCTAGCACCTCTGGTGGACAGGTGTAGCAGAGGTATGGGGCACCTTTCAGGACTGGGCTTCATTCCCCCAACTGCAAGGAGTGTTGGTTGGTGATGGCTCAGAGCTATTTCTTTCTGTATTTGTACTCAGATAAAGGAAACTGCCTCGCCTTTATGGCCCCTGGATGAGACCAGCCTACATTCACTATTGGTTAAGGAATTATATATAAAGACTTTGCCCCGTGTTTCAGTTTGGGACACTGAATGAATGAACATCTCAGCTCAGAGCTCCCAGTGCAATTGGCTGAAGCTTTTCTTGCAAACATAGAACTACAATTTGTAGTAGAATTTCTTCTGCATAATAATGTTTTCCTTACTTCCTTACAGCTGCTGTTCCCTTGAGTGTACTTTCACTGCACTGACCAAAGATAGGTTACTTTCTCTATGTAATATAACATCCCAGATATCTAAATTCTATGGAGAACACTTAAGGAAATGATGGAATGGAAGTTTCACGGTATTTATTGATAGTTGTTCATCTTTATCTAGGAGATTGGGTAATAAAGATGAATAAGTAATTGAACCAAAATAACTTGCACTTTAGAATATACAATGATGAAGAAACAACTTGATCTTTTGTGGATAAAATATAATATCACATGTAACAATTCCAAGGAAAGAAATATAGCAAAGCTGATTCATTTAATTTGCTAATAACAAACACATTGCATTTTCTACTGTATTTTTGTTTTATAGTTAAATCACTATTTTGATGACAGTTATTCAAAATCACAGTTACAACTGAATTTTTATTGTTTTCCCTCCCAGACACTCCATTAATCATCTTGTGTTTTCCTTGGTTTATTCTCTTATTCTTCCTAATGTATTCATGGAATTTTGCATTAATTGTGGATGTAAGAGACTTTTCGAACTCGAAGAGGTTGTGAAATCCATTTTCCCCAAACTCCTCACTTTGTGAATGAGAAAAGAGAGTTCTGGAAAGATTATGAATCCTGACGTGATCTGACTCCTGCTTTCCTTCCTTCTTTTTCCCATTATGATCCAACTATACTGGCCGCTGGAACCTGCCAGCACATTTCCTCCTCTTGGAATGCTGAACCCACAGAAGCTGTAAATGGCCACTCAATTAAAGAGCCACTTAGTCATTTGATATTTGGATCTAATTCCCAGTTCAGTGTTCTGTTTCCTACAACTTCTTACTTAATGAGAATTCACTCAAATTTATGAAACACTGCCATGCACAAGGCATTTTGTTAGTCATTACAGGAAATTCAAATATTACAATATTATCTTTGCCATGTCTATAGTCCTTTGTTCATTGAAATTCTTCATGCTTTTAAGCACATTTGCATCTGTCCTGCTTCACTCTTTCCTGATGTTTATTCTTGTTCCTTTTTTTTTTGCTTTACTTCATTAATGAAAACGGCTATTTCATCTTTATATAACATATGCTGTCTTGCCTTTGTAAAAGTACCTTAAGGTCTTAAACCTCAGATACTCCTTGCTAAACCATTAAGTGTGGAGCACTGAGTTTATTTTTCGATGGCCATATCTTTACTGTTCTTATGGGAGGTATATGTTTAAACTGACCATCTACCTGAGAAATAGGTGAATATAACAAAACTTCCATATGTTATAAAACTCAGAAGTTACAAGGCAGAAATTTAATCAATTCTCAGCCCAGGTTCATAAATGACAAACATAAATGTAAAAATGGCAAAAATACAGGGCTCAATATCTCTCTAGCTCATTGTTCTCTCTCAACAAATTAAACCTACCAGTGTAAAAATGCTAAATGCCCATTGAACCATTTCCAAGTTAATAACACTTTGTATGAATCCATTTAGATTTTCCCCTCAATCTGGAACATTTAATATCATTTCAAACCCCATCAGTTTGATTATAAGTGAAATGTGGCATTTCCAGGGTTCAAACGCCACAAAATGGATCCAATTACCAAATTTGCAAATGGTGTTTTAGCATGAAATAACTTGAGTTTACCCATGATAATATTGCAAATGGATTTTAAATGAGGTAGGTAATTTTTGTGCATCTGAGACCACACATCTTTTCTTTAATTATTAAGATATTTGTTTTAGGTTTTCACAGTCAGGAATGTGTCAAACAACCATGGATAAAAAGTATAAAAAGTGGTTCATTATGTTTTATATATACAAAAATTTGAGACTGCCAACATTTTACTTTGATCAGCATTTCCAAATTATGTTCTGTGTAACACAGTTTCTCCAAGGTACTTGTAGATATTCTATGAGGGGAAAAAAAATTTCTTTGGAGTAATAAGTTAAGGAAATGCTGCACACAATACTTCCCTCTTGGGTTATGCGAATTCCTATAGGCAAGAAACTTGCTGAGATTTCTCTTTCTAAGATAGTTTTTGACTAATTCCACCAAATTTATAGAAACAGAATAGAAAAGTGGTTGTTAGGAGCTTGGGAATGGGGGAAATTGACAGAGTTTGGTAAAAAGGACTTTCAGTTGTAAGATGAATAAGGTTTGAAAATCTAATGTATAACATGGTCCCTGTAGTTGATAATATTGTATTTTATAACTGAAATTTGCTAATAGAGTAGTACTTAAAGGCTTAAATGTTGTCACAGTAAATAAAGTAAATGTGTTAGTGTTAATTAACTTGATGGGAGAAATCCTTTCACAATGTATACATATACCAAATCATTATGTAGTACACTTTATATAACTTCTAATTTTATTTGTCAATTTTGCCTCAAGAAATATGGAAAAAAATCAACACATTTTAATTCTTATGAATCAAATACAATCAAGAAAATAAAAAACACTTTACCGATTTTAAATGTGAGGAGTATTTTACAAAGAAATTTTTGCGTAGGTGAGAGAAAAGATAATAAGTCTAACATGAGACAATGAGGCAACCCAGAAGTTAGCAATTCAGAAAACTACTACCACCTCTAGGTGGGTGGCATAATTAGAGTCAGGATCAGAGGTCACCAGACAAAATTCAGAAGTATGGGAGACCAGCCTAGAGAACTGAGACTATGGAGAACATGTCTCTCCTGTTAAAGCCTGCAACTAAAGGAAAGTTCCATTTGAGGCTGGAAATACCATGTTCACAGAGAGAGAGGGCTAGAAATACTCCAGTCTCTCCTGTCCTAACACTTTCCAATCCTTACCAGACATCTTATAGCCAGAAGCCTGTTGGCAAAGGTGCTGAGAAACGAAGTCCCTTATGTTACAAAGTAAATTATGAGGAGGACAGGGGGTGAATCTGAAAGTAAACAGGCAAAGGACTAATATATGGAGTCAGTTTTATGGAACCGAGTTGGAAAATACTGACAGGTTGTTTTAATAATCAGTAATACAATCAATTTTCCAATAAATGTTTAATGATTATAATACTACTTTTAAGTAAATTTCATGATTAAGGCACATCCAATTTTCTAATTTTTTGGACATATATTTATATGTATGTGTATCAGCCAGGGTTCTCCAGAGAAACAGATCTAATTGGATTTAACTTTGTACCCATATCTATAACTCTACTATATTTCTCTCTTTCTCTATCATCTATCTGTTTATCTATTAATCTATCATTTACTTATCTATAGAGAGAAGAGAATAAGATTTATTATATGGAATTTGCTCATATGTTTAGGAGGCTGAGAAAACCCACTATCTGCCGTCTGCCTGCTGGAGATCCAGGAAAGCCTGTGAAGTAGATCCAAGTCCTGAGAGCTGGAGAGCTAGTGGTGTGGATTCCAGTGTGAATATGAAGGACTGAAATCCAAAAGTTCTGAAGATAGACGAACATCATGTTTGAGTTCAAATAGGCAGAGAGTGAATTCAACCTTCATCCACCTTTAAGTTCCATTCAGGCTTTCAACTATGTGGATAATGCCCACCCACATGGGAGAGGGTCATCTGCTTTACTCAGTTTACCAAGTAAGTGCTAATCTCTTCTGGAAACACACTCGCAGACACACTCAGAAATAATGTTTAACCAAATATCTGGGCATCCCATGGTCCAGTCAACCTAACATATAAAATTAGCCACCACAGTATCACATTAGTTAGAAAAGACTATAAGAGTGCTAATGGATACATATAAATTTAGGGCAAAAGTTATCAGAATCAACCAAAAAAGAATCGTGTTTATTTGCATACCATTTTAGAAAACTTTCTGGCTGACCAAAATAGGAAGTTTATCTCTTTGGATGACATTTTATGAAGCTCACTTACCTGTTAATAAAGAGTATACATGCAAACATCCTCAACAAAATACTAGCAATCAGAATCCAACAGCACATTTAAAAGGATCATGCACTATGATCAAGTGGGGTTTACCCCAGGAATGCAAGGATTCTTCAATACATGCAAATCAAACAATGTGATACACCATGTTAACAAACTGAAGGATAAAAACCATATTATAATCTCAATAGATGCAGAAAAAGCTTTTGAAAAAATTCAACACCCATTTATGATAAAAACTCTCAAGAGAGTAGGCATAGAGGGAACTTACCTCAACATAATAAAGGCCATGTATGAGAAACCCACAGCCAACATCATTCTCAATGGTGAAAAACTGAAACTATTTTCTTTAAAATCAGGAAGAAGACAACGATGCCCACTGTCACCATTATTATTCAACATAGTTTTGGAACTTTTAGGCACAGCAATCAGAGAAGGAAAAGAAATAAAGGAATCCAAATCAGAAAAGAAGTAAAGCTGCCATTGTTTGCAGATGACATGATATTATACATAGAGAATCCTAAAGATTCTACCAGAAAACTACTAGAGGTAATCAATGAATCTGGTAAAGTAGCAGGATACAAAATTAATGCACAGAAATCTCTTGCATTCCTATACACTAATGATGAAAAATCTGAAACTGAAATCAAGAAAACACTCCCATTTACCATTGCAACAAAAAGAATAAAATATGTAGGAATAAACCTACCTAAGGAGACAAAAGACCTGTATGCAGAAAATTATAAGACACTGATGAAAGAAATTAAAGATGATACAAACAGGTCTCCATCTGATATACCATGTTCTTGGATTGGAAGAATCAACATTGTGAAAATGACTATAGCACCTAAAACAAACTACAGATTCAATGCAATACTTATCAAACTACCAATGGCATTTTTCACAGGACTAGAACAAAAATTTTCACAATTTGTATGGAAACACAAAAGAACCCAAACAACCAAAGCAATCTTGAGAAAGAAAAATTGAGCTGTTGGAATCAGGTTCCCAGACTTGAAACTATTCTAGAAAGCTACAGTAATCAAGACAATATGGTACTGGTACAAAAATAGAAATATAGATCAATGGAACAGGATAGAAAGCCCAGAGATAAACTCACGCATATATCTTTGATAAAGGAGGCAAGAATATACAATGGAGAAAAGACAGCCTCTTCAATAAGTGGTGCTGGGAAAACTGGACAGCTACATGTAAAAGAATGTAATTAGAACACTTACTAACACCATACACAAAAATAAATTCAAAATGGATTAAAGACCTAAATGTAAGGCCAGACACTATAAAACTCTTAGAGGAAAGCATAGGAAGAACATTCTTTGACATAAATCACAGCAAGATCCTTTTTAACCTACCTCCTAGAGAAATGGAAATAAAAACAAAAATTAAAAAATGGGACCTAATGAAACTTAAAAGCTTTTGCACAGCAAAGGAAACCATAAACAAATCAAAAAGACACCCCTCACAATGGGAGAAAATATTTGCAAATGAAGCAGCTGACAAAGGATTATGCTCCAAAATATACAAGCAGCTCAATATCAAAAAAACAACCCAATCCAAAAATGGGCAGAAGACCTAAATAGACATTTCTCCAAAAGAAGATATACAGATGGCCAACAAACACATGAAAGGATGCTCAACATCACTAATCATTAGAGAAATGCATATCAAAACTACAATGAAGTATCACCTCATACCAGTCAGAATGTCCATCATCAAAAAATCTATAAACAATAAATGCTGGAGAGGGTGTGGAGAGAAGGAAACACTCTTGCACTGTTGGTGGGAATGTAAATTGATACAGTCACTGTGAAGAACAGTATGGAGGTTCCTTAAAAAACTAAATATAGAACTAGCATATTACACAGCAATCCCACTACAGGGCTACTACCCTGAGAAAACCATAATTCACAGAGTCATGTACTAAAATGTTCATTGCAGCTCTATTTACATTAACCAGGACATGGAATCAACCTAAGTGTCCATCTACAGATGAATGGATAAAGAAGATGTGGAACATAAATACAATGGAATGTTACTCAGCCATAAAAATAAATGAAACTGAGTTGTTTGTAGTGAGGTGGATGGACCTAGAGTCTGTCCTACAGAGTGAAGTAAGTCAGAAAGAGAAAAAAAAATACTGTACGCTAACACATATATGTATGGAATCTAAAAAAAAACAATGGTTCTTATGAACCTAAGGGCAAGACAGGAATAAAGACACAGATGTAGAAAATGGACTTGAGGACATGGGGAGGGGAAGAGTAAGCTGGTATGAAGTGAGAGAGTAGCATTGACATATATACCCTACCAAATGTAGAATAGATAGCTAGTGGGAAGCAGTAGCATAGCACAGGGAGGTCAGCTCAGTGCTTTGTGATCACCTAGAGAGATGGGATAGGGAGAGTGGGAGGGAGATGCAAGAGGGAGGGGATATGGGGATTTATGTATATGTATATCTGATTCACTTTGTTATACAGCAAAAACTAACAAAACTTTGTAAAGCAGTTATACTCCAATAAAGATGTTAAAAAAATAATGCTTGTTTAAACAGTGGGTTTTTTTTACATGTGTGTTTCTCTCACTTCTCACACAGAATACCTAGTTCCTGCCTTGGCTCCAAATCTTAGCCAGATGGAAAGTTATGTCTACTTGGTTAATTATGTCTGATTTACAATACCTGAAGTTGCTAAATAATTTAGACTAATGGTACCATAACCTAGAATTAAGTGACGGGACCTAAACAATCTTATTGGTAAATTGCATACAGGTTTACTTAACAAGTAACTTAGACACTTGGAGCCATTAGCAATATGGAGGTCATCTTTGTAACCTCGTTTAGATCCCAGTATATTCTTACCAGGTATTTGTAATCACCTCTCATCCTTCCTTAGTCTCAGGTATCTTTTTCTTCAATTACACCTAACCACTGACATTTACTGAAAAGTTACTATATGCCAGGCCCTATACATCCCAGATTTTCTTTACATTTTATCCTATTTAAAATGCTTGAGCTAAGAATTATTATCCCAGGTGAAGAAAATAAGACTCAAAGGAGTTGTGTTATAGCACACAACAAATATTAAATCTTATATTTAAACACATGTCCCCTTTTATACTGTGATAAATGTTGTCACTGTAGGGACTCTCAAAAATTCTCTTCATATTACTTGTATGTTATTACCCTCCATTTATTTACTTACTGAAGAAGCAATTATTAATTGCCTACTCTGTGCCTGTCTTGCTGAACTTACAATGACTTACTTTTGGCAGATACCAATGTTTTGGCTCCATTTTACTGTCTGCTTTGGACTTTTTTTAAGACTATTTTTTAGGGAAGAGTTTTAGATTCACAATAAAATTGAGAGTAAGGTAAAGAGATTTTGCAGAAATTCCCCTCCCCCGTGCCTACACATATGTATGCATGTAGATAGCTTCCCCCATTATTAACATTCCCCACTAGAGTGGTATATTTGTTATAATTGATGAACATACATTGATATGTCATAATCAACAGTTTACATTAAGGTTTATTCTTGGTGTCACACATTTTGTGCATTTGGACAGATGTATAATGATATGTATCCATTGTCCTAGTATCATACAAACTAGTTTCACTGCCCTGCAAATCCTCCATGTGCCACCTATTCATCACTCCTCCCTAATCCCCACTGCTTTGGATTTAAGAACATATGCATGTTACAACATGTAGTGCTTGTGTTTTTTTTTTTTTTTGTAATCAATTTCCTTTGTGGCAATTTGCATGCTATACTTAAATGTATAATTCCTATGACCATCTGTTCCTCTCCTACCCAAAATTCAAGTAACTAACTAAATACCCAATCACCTAACTAAGAGAGCTTGGATTTCCCAGTCCTCTATGGAAATCCTTTCTAAGTTTCATGGCTGAAGGATAAACACTGTCATTAGCTGCCTCTTTCTTGTTTGTATATTTTTGACCAACATGACTAGACTAGCTACATAACTAAAGTGGCACATGGTGATCATGGGTCTCATATCCAACTTATTGATAATTTAATCTTTCAGATCTTACTGACTTCCAGTGTCTGCACTGATTGTGTCTTTCTCTGATATCTATCACTAATGCAATACTTATGAGCCAAGCTGTGTCCTAGGCACTTTCTGTATGTTATCTGGTTTAATACTCCCCACAATAATCTGATGTAGATATTATTACTATTTCAATCTTATAATAAAGAAAGAGAAGGAAATTTGTTACTGGTATATAGTGAAGTTTCTTTCATTTGTTCAGTTTAAAATCCTTGGCGTCAACCTGAAGTTCTCTCTTTCTGTCATACTTATATCTAATCAAATAACAGATACACTGGTGTTACTTTCAACATATATCCAAGTTATAAATATTTCTTACTCCCTTTAGTCTTATCTCTCTGTTCCAAACTGCTATTATTTCTTTCCTGGATTACTAAAGTAGTCTTCTAGACAGTATTTTTACATCTGCCCACTTCCTTTACCTCTCTCCTTAATCTATACCACCAACTCCAGTTCTTCACCCTAAGTATACAAAGTAAACTTTAAAAAATTTGTCAGACAATATCATTTCTCTATTCAGACTCTGCAATGCTTCCTTTCATCTCATTCAAAGTAAAAGCTGAAGTTCTAACAATGGAGAAGTGGCCAAGATAGCAGAATAGAGCAAGTAATGATGAGAATGAGCTGAAGCCTAGCAAATAGTATTTTCCACAACTAAATATATAAAGAACTACACAACAGGGTGCAGTATAGTGAAGAAACCCCTCCTCCCAAATGTAGGAAACCCACAGATGGGAGGATAGTCACAACTGCAGAGGTTCCCCCCCAAGGAATGTGTGGTCCAAGGCCTACATTGACCTCCCCAAACTGGGGGTCATGCACCAGGTAAATAAGCCCTGATTATGTATGACTTTGAAGGCCAGTAGGCCTTGGTACAGGAGAGGTAGAGGTCTATAGAAAACAGAAATTCCACTCAAAGGCTGCATGCAAAATCTCACATGTTCCAAGACCCAGGAGGGAGGCATATTTGAAAGGATCCTGGGTCAAACCCACTCACTGATCTTGGAGAGATTCTTAGAGAAGAAGGAGGCAATTGGGATTTCCACTGGGGACACAGACACTGGTGACAGCCATTTTGGGAGACTTGTTCTACCACAAGAACACTGATGCTGACTAGTATCTTTTTGGAGTTCTCCCTCTAGCCTATTAGCACCAGGGGTTTACCTGTCCACCACCTGGTTGGTACCAGTGCCAGGACCCAGTAGACCCTGGCCTCAACCAACAGCAGAACAACACAAGCACCCTTTAGCCACTTCAGTCTGCTACCCTGGGCCCAGCCCCACCCACCAGCAGGACAGCACCAGACCTAAGACCCTACAGTCAGCAGTGCTGGTACCTGGCTCCACCCACCTATGGCCAGCACCAGCTCCAGAACCTCCCAGGTCATACACCTGGACACACTGACAGCCAGGCCCACCTCTCAGTAGCTGACAGCTTCTGTGCAAAGCAGGGCCTGACGACCAACTTGGCCATGGGCCAGGCCTCCTACCAGTGTGCACATAGCAGTTGGCCCTGCCAGTGGAAGGGTCCATGTGGTCCATAGGGAGGAGACTTAGAGGATATAGCTCTGTTGACAAGAGGGGAGTGTGCTACTGGGCCCCATAAGATGTCTCCTACATAAGGTCACTTCTCCAAGATCAGGAAATATAACTGACCTAATACATAGAAATAAAAACAGAAAATTAGGCAAAATGATGCAGAGATGAATACGTTTCAAACAAAATAACAACAGAAAAAAAACAGAAGAAGAACTAAGTAAAGTGGAGATTAAAAATCTACCATTTTAATCAAGGTAATGATCATAAAGATGCTCAACGCACTTGGGAGAAGAATGGATTTAAAACAGTGAGATATTTAAAAAAGAGTTAGAGGGCTCCCCTGGTGGCGCAGTGGTTGAGAGTCTGCCTGCCAATGCAGGGGACATGGGTTCGTGCCCTGGTCCGGGAGGATCCCACATGTCGTGGAGCGGCTGGGCCCATGAGCCATGGCCACTGAGCCTGCGCGTCCGGAGCCTGGGCTCTGCAACGGGAGAGGCCACAGCAGTGAGAGGCCTGCGTATAGCAAAAAAATAAATAAATAAAAATAAAAAATAAAAATAAAAAAGAGTTAGAAAATATTTTTTAATGAGGAATATAATAAATGAAATAAAAATGCAATCAAATGAATAAACAGCAGATTAAATGATACAAGGAATGAATTAGTAAAAAAGAAGACACGGTATTAGAAATCTCCCAAGCTGAACAGATAAAAGAAATAGAATTTCTAAAAGTAAGAATACTTTAAGAGACCTTTGGAACAACATCAAACATACTATAATTCTCATTACAGTGGTATCAGAAGGAGAAGACAGAAAAAAGGGAAGAGAACTTATTTGAAGAAATAATATCTGAAAACGTTCCTATCCTGGAAGAGAAAACAGATATCCAGGTCCAGGAAGCACAGAGAGTCACGAACAAGATGAACCCAAAGATGTCGACACAAAGACACCTTGTAATTAAAATGGCAAAAATTAAGGATAAAGACAGGATCCTACAAACAGAAAAAGCAGGAAAAGAAAAAGTTATGTGCAAGGGAATTCCCATAAAACAACTAGATGGCTTTTCAGCAGAAACTTAGCAGGCCAGAGGAGACTGGCATGACATATTCAAAGTGATGAAAGAAAAAAAATCCTACAGACAAGAATACTCTATCCAACAAGGCTATCATTCAGATTTGAAGGAAAGATCAAGAGTTTTATAGACAAGCAAAAACTCAGAGTTCATAAACACTAAGTTGGATTTATAAGAAATGTTAAGGGAAGAGCGGATCCAGATGACAAAGAGTAGGACGTGGAGGTCACTTTCACCACACAGATACATCAAAAATACATCTAGGGCTTCGTTGGTGGTGCAGTGGTTGAGAGTCCACCTGCTGATGCAGGGGACACGGGTTCGTGCCCCGGTCTGGGAAGATCCCACATGCCATGGAGTGGCTAGGCCCGTGAGCCATGGCCACTGAGACTGCATGTCTGGAGCCTGTGCTCCACAACGGGAGAGGCCACAACAGTGAGAGGCCTGCATACCACACACACACACACACACAAGCTACATGTGGAACGACTATCACAGAACATATACTGAACACTAGCAGAAGACCTCAGATCTCCAAAAAAGCAAGAAAATCTCCACATAACTGGGTAGGGCAAAAGAAAAAAAAAAAAGAGAGAAAAGAATTGGGACTGGACCTGCACACCTGGGAGGGAGCTGTGAGAGAGGAAAGGTTTCCACACATGAGGAAGTTCCCTCACTGTCAGGGAGCTTGGTCCAGGCAGAGGGGGAGCTTCAGAGCCTCAGAGGAGAGTGTGGCAACAGGTTTGCAGAAGGCAAAGCAGAGAAGGACTTACACAGACAACCAGTGCTGACTGGTGCTCCCCAGCCTGAGATGTTCGTTCATTGGGGTTAACAGGAGCTGGGTTCTGAGGCTAGGACTTTGTAGGTCAGACCCTGGGGAGAGAACTAGTGTTGTCTGTGTGAAGACAGCCTGAGAGGGCTAGGGTATGGTACACCACAACGCAGGGAGTCCAGGAAGAAGCCTGGGCCTGCCAGAGAGTCAAATCACCATTGTTGGGGGAGGAAGCAAGGAGAGGGGCTAGCCCATCATAGGAGCTTCTTTCTCTGCACAATCTCAGGTGGCAGGGCACCACCTATACAAGCTACAGGGGAAGGCATGAGCCGCTACTGCCATCTTGGACTCCAGAGGAAGGTGAAGTCTGCTGCTGTCACTGAAGGTCCTGTGAGTGGGTTCAGGGCACTGATCCTACCTTCCCAGGAGTGTGTGGGGCCGACCAACACAAAGTGTCCATGACCTAAAGCCAAATACTGCCCCTACTTCCCTGGGAGTACATGCAGCCAGTGACTTCTGCCAAGGGACCTACAATTGGGAACCAACAACTGCCCCCACCTTCCTTTGAGCATGCACATGGGCCATGTACCTGCACACCCCCATCAATGGGATAAAAGCCAGCACACACTGAGGAAAGATGCAAGCATCTAAACCAAAACCAACCCTCATGCCAAAAAAAAAAATATTAAAACCCACACAAGCTATGCAGGAATGCTCCCGCATATAAGCCCTCCAAGACTACAGTAGATAATTGTTTCTCCTAAACTCAGAGTGTAAGAGAAATATAAGCAAAATGAAGAAACAGAGGAACTGCTCTCAGTTAAAAGACCAAGAGAATTCCCCTGAAGGAACAAACAATGAAACAGACTTCTTCAGTCTAATGGTCTAATAGTCCAATAGTCCAATTTCAAAAAGGAGATACTGAAAGTACTGAAGAAATTAAGAAAGACTATTGATAGAAATGCAAATTACTTTAAAAAGGAACTAGAAACTATGAGGAGGAGCCAAGGAAAATTAGAAAATTCATTTGCTGAGAAAAAGGCTGAGCTGAAGGCAATGAATAGCTGAAAGAATAATGCAGAAGAAAGAATAAGTGACCTTGAAGATAGAATAATGGAAATTACCCAATCAAAAGGAGCAGACAGAAAGTCCCCACCCACCAAAAAAATGAAGGCAGTATTAGAGACATATGGAATAATACAAAGCAGACCAATCTATGCACAATAGGGATTCCAGAAGTAGAAAAAAGAGAAAAAGGGACTGAAAATGTATTTGAAGAAATTATGGCTGAAAACTTCCCAAACCTAATGAAGGAAACAGATATCCAGATGCAGGAAACACAGAGGGTCCCAAACAGGATGAACCCAAACAGACCTACACCAAGACATATTATAAGAAAAGTGGCAGATGTTAAGGATAAAGGGAGGATTCTAAAGGCAGGAGAAAAACAAAGAGTTCTTTACAAGGGCATCCCTGTAAGGCTATCAGCTGATTTCTCTACAGAAACACTGCAGACCAGAAGGGAGTGGCAAAATATTTTCAAAGTCTTGAAAGAGAAAAATCTGCAACCTAGAATACTCCACCCAGCAAGATTATTATTTAGAATAGGAGGAGAAATAAAGAATTTCTCAGACAAGGAAAAACTAAAGGAATACAGCAATACTAAACCTATGCTAAAAGAAATATTGAAATGCCATCTCTAAATAGAAAAGAAGCAAAAAGATATAGGAAGGAGTAAATCACAGTTGGAAAGTAAATCACTTAAATTAGTCAGTATACAGATGAAAAGAAAACTATTTGTGAAAGCAATGATAAACACAAGGAATAGCAAAAGGATAAACATAAAGATGTAAAAAGTGATATCAAAATCATAAAATGTGGAGGAGAGTAAGAAAATGCTGATTTTTTTTTTCTTTAGAATGTGTTTGAGCCTATATGGCTATCAGTCTAAAGCAAGCAGAAATATGAAAGTGGTAACATACTTGAAAAACAGGGCAACCACAAATCAAAAACAAACAATAGATTCAGAGAAACCAAAAAGCAAAGAACACAAACATAAAATAAGAGGAAACCATCAAACCACAAAAAGGAAAACAAAAAGCAAAGAAAATAATAAAGAAGAAACAAAGAATCAACTGGAAAACAAGGTTTGAAATGGCAATAAATACATATACATCAATAATTACCTTAAACATCAATGGACTGAATGTTTCAATCAAAAGATATAGAGTGGCAGACTGGATAAAAAACAAGAGCCTACAATATGCTGCCCATAAGAGACCCACCTTATGGCAAAGGAAACACATAGATTGAAAGTGATGGGATGAAAAAAAAATATTTCAGGCAAACGGAAATGTTAAGAAAGCAAGAGTTGCAATACTCATATCAGATAAAATAGACTTTAAAGGCTATAAAGAAAGATAAAGAAGGACACTAAATAATGATAAAAAGATCAATACAAGAAAAAGATACTACACTCAACACCTTATATTCATTTAATATAGAAGCATCCAAATACATAAAACAAATACTAACAGACAAAAAGGGAGAAATTGATAGGAGTACAATAATAGTAAGAGACTATAACACCCCACTCACATCAATGGACAGATCTAGACAGAGCATCAATCAGGCAACAAAGTTCCTGAATGATACAATAGAACAGTTAGTCTTAATTGATATGTTCAGGACATTACATCCAAAAAAAAAAAAAAAAAACAAACCCAGGATATACGTTCTTTTCAAGAGCACACAGAACATTCTCTAGGATTGACCACATACTTGGGCACAAAACTAACCTCAACAAATTTAAGAGTAAAGAAATTATTTCAAGCATCTGCTCTGACCACAATGGCATGAAACTAGATATCAACCACAGGAAAAGAAATGAGAAAAAAACAACTACGTGGAGACTAAACAACATGCTACTAAAAAAACAATGGATCAACGAGGAAGTCAAAAAGGAAATTAAAAGAGGGAGGGGATATGGGGATATATGTATATATATATATATATATATATAGCTGATTCACTTTATTATAGAGCAGAAATTAACACAACATTGTAAAGCAATTATACTACAATACAGATTAAAAAATTACCTTGAGACTAATGACAATGAAAACACAACCTTACAAAATCTATGGGATGCAGCAAAAGCAGTTCTTAGAGGGAAGTTCATAGTGATACAGGCTTTCATCAAAAACAAGGAAGATCTCAAATCAACAACCTAACCTACCACCTAAAATAATTAACAAAGAAGAACAAACAAAGCTGAAAGTCAGCAGAAGGAAGAAAATAATAAATATCAGGGAGGAAATAAATAAAATAGATATTAAAAATAGAAAAATATCAATAAAACCAAAAACTGGTTCTTTGAAAAGGTAAACAAAATAAGTAAAACTTAGGGCAGTCTCACCAGGAAGACAAGACAGAGAAGCCAAATGAATATAAGAAATAAAAAAGGAAAAATCTCAATTGATACTACAGGAAAGAGAAAAAAACAAAACAAAACTAAGAGAATAATATGAACAATTATATGCCAACAAATTTGACAACCCAGAAGAAATGGACAACTTTCTAGAAACATACAGCCCACCAAAATTGAATCAAGAAGAAATAGATGATTTGAACAGACCAGTCAATAGAAGTGAAATAGAATCTGTAATAAAAAAAGAAAAACTCCTTACAAACAAAAGCCCAGGACCAGATGGCATCTCAGATGAATTCTACCAAGCATACAAAGAATAACTTATAGCAATCCTTCTCAAACTCTTCCAAAAGATTGAAGAGAAGAGAACATTCCCAAAGAAATTCTAGGAAGCCACCCTGACCCTTATACTAAAACCAGATAAAGACACCACCAAAAAAAGAAAATTACAGGCCAGTATCTTTGATAAATACAGATGCAAAAATTCTCAACAAAATTTTAACAAACAAAATCCAACAACACATAAAAAAGATCATACACCATAACCAAGTGAGATTCATCCCAAGTTCACAAGGATGGTTCAACATTTGTGAATCAATCAACATAATACACCATATTAACAAAAGAAAAGTCAAAAATCAAATGGCCACCTCAATACATGCAGAAAAAGCATTTGAAAAATTCAACATCCATTCATGATAAAAACTCTTACCAAAGTGGGAATAGAGGAAACATATCTCAACATAATAAAAGCCATTTATGACAAACTCACAGACAAGATAATACTCAATGGTGAAAGGCTAAAAGTCTTCCTGCTAAAATCTAGAACAAGACAAGGATACCCATTCTCACCACTTTTATTCAACATAATATTGGAAGTCCTAGCCACAGTAATCTGACAAGAAAAAGAAATAAAATTTATCCACATTGGAAGGGAAGAGATAAAATTGTTATTATATGCAGATGACATAATGTTATGTATAGAAAACCCTAAAGACTCCACACAAAAACTACTAGATCTAATAAATAAATTCAGCAAAAGAGAAGGATACAAAATTAACATTCAAAAATTGGTTCATTTCTTTACACTAACAATGAAATATCAGAAAGGAAATGTAAAAAAAATGCTTTTTAAAATAGCACCCCCCCAAAAAAAAACCTGACCAAGAGGGTGAAAGACTTATATACTGAAAGCTATAAAACATTAATAAAGGAAATTAAAGAGGATTCAATGAAATGGAAAGATATCCCATATTCTTGGATTGGAAGAATTAATATGCTTATAATGGCAATACTATTGCTTTGGCAATACCGAAAGCAATCTACAGATTTAATGTGATCCCTATCAAAATACTCAAGACATTTTTCATGGAACTAGAACAAATAATCCAAAAATTTATATGGAACCATAAAAGATCAAGAATTGCAAAAACAATCCTGAGGAAAAACAAAAAAGCAAAAAAAAGCAGGGAGAATAACTCTCCCAGACTTCAGACAATACTACAAAGCTACATTTTGATTAATACATTTTGATTAAAGCTATATTTTGATTAATATCAAAACAATGTCGTATTGGTACAAAAACAGACCTAGGGATCAATGGAACAGAATAGAGATCCCAGAAATAAACGCACACACCTACGGTAAATTAGTCACCAACAAAGGAGGCAAGAATATACAATGGTGAAAAGACAGTTTTTTCAACAAGTTGTGCTGGGAAAGTTGGACAGTGGTATGTAAATCAATGAAGTTAGAACACACCCTCACACCACACATAAAAATAAACTAAAAATGGCTTAAAGACTTAAACATAAGACATGCCACCATAAAACTCCTAGAAGAGATCATAAGCAAAACATTCTCTGACATACATCATACCAATGTTTTCTTAGGTCAGTCTCCCTAGGTAATAGAATTAAAAACAAAAATAAACAAATGGGACCTAATCAAACTTACAAGCTTTTGCACAGCAACAGAAACCAAAAAACAAAAACAAAAACAAAAAGACAACATATGGAATGGGAGAAATTATTTGCAGGTGATGCAACAGAAGAGGGCTTAATCTCCAAAGTATACAAACAGCTCATACAACTTAAAAACAACTAAACTAAGAAGAAAACGTCAAATCTCCACTTTACTCCTGGCTAGGCAGACACAATTTAAGAACAACTTGCAGGTAAAGATCTCATTTGCAAAGCAAGCTCTTTGCATCTCAGTCTCAAAAGCTGTATGAGCCCACTTAGAGTTGACATCACAGTACATCACCTAGGGAAATGAAGATTTTGCAATTAAACTGTGGGTAGTCCAACCAGTTAATTCAGGACATGAACTCCACAGAGAAAATACCCTGAACACTGTGCTTGCTGAATATTTGTAACTTCTCTTTGTAAAACTTTATCAACACAACCCTCAACCTCTGAACTAAGTATTTTCTCTCCTTGGGAACAGAATGGATATATTTCTATCATCAGTGATATCTTAGCTGTGGAAGAAGAGGAGGAGGTAACATGTAAAGTACAGGGAATCCTGGAGGTACATGAAAATATTCATAGGCTTAAAACTTATAAAAATCTTTATTAGCTGTTCAATGTGGCATTTCTGATGTCCTGTTATAATAAAACAATTTAAGCTTCAGAAAATATTGGGGATTTGTTGTTGAAGAGTTAAAATTCTTCTAGGGTAGATAATAAAGTGAATACATTCAGTGTCTATAAAATATTGCAGAGCATGGAATGAGAAAGTAAATAACGTTAAGTAGCTCTGAATTAGTTACTTTATATACACTTCCTCAGAGTGTTCCAAAAAAAATACTACAAAGGAATTGTGATTATTCCCACATTATAGATGAAGAAATGGAGTTTAAGAAAGGTGATATAACTTGATCAGGTATGCAAGAAGTGACCAAACTGGACTTAAGTTCTTAGTAACTATTAATATTTAAATGTTAGAAACAGACATTATTCTTTGAATCTTGAAGGAAAAATGGAATAAATTACAATTGGCTTACATATCAATTTTATCTTAATATGACCAAACATGGAACATTTCTGTTCTTATCCCAAGTAAGGCTTTTAGCTTTTAATGACTGTATAATACATAAAAAATGTTATTAGAAATTAGGAGGTGATGGCCCTTTTCCATCCCCCTGTGCCCTCAAAATAACTACATAGTATAGTTTATTGGATTATATCTACAAAATATATCATGGAATAAAAAGTAGGATAATATCTCAGTAATTTATGAAGATGGTAGTAAAAATAAGATTTTTTCCCTTAATGGAAAAATTATAACTACACAACCCAACTCTTAAAAGCGGCTTGGAAACAATACTCAGATGGTTTGAATAAGCTTTATGCTTCAGTGTATTATACTTCATTAATAAAAAATATTTTATAGCTATGAGGGAATCAAAACAAACACAAAACCATTATTAAAATATTGCTATATGACGTTCACCAGATTTAGGAAATATAGATGGATAGATAGATATATTTACACACATACATACATATATATTTACATATATATATATAAATAAACTGATATTTGAAAATGGAAATTATTGAATGAGGATGGAACTCCTTTCACTATTGCTGGTGTGATGGAAAGCATAAAGGAATAGAAGTATGAAAAGTAGGGCTCCAGGTGCTGCTCTGAGATATACTTGATCTAGGACCTTGAGCAATAATTCACCTTTCCATGTTTCAGTTTACTAATGTAAAACCATGGATTTAAATTTTATGATCCTTACAGTTCGACTCAGATCTGTAAATCCATGAAATTTTTCCTGCTATTATGAATATTGTCCCTCTTTCCAAATCCTTATCAGCATTAGGAATAAGCTAATGTTCCAGCTGGCTGCCACAGAGGCTCAGGAAGTAAATGGAAAGAATCATAGAAGAGGATTAATTTTCAAGTCTGGATTTTCATCATGACATTCACTCTAGACACACTTATATGAATAAATGAAGCTACAAAGTTCAAATATGGCTTAGACAGTTGGATCACAGAGACTGACTATGTTTAAAAGATTTTAGACATTTTGAAATGTCTTCTTTATTTAAAAAAACACAAAAAACAAACAAAAACTAAACTGAAAGTGAATTTTAGTTTAATTTAATTAGGTTTAATAGTAAAACAGTTGATAAAATTGCCAAATGATGACATAAAAGAAGTAAATTTATCTTTTCACATATTCATCCCCCCTCAGTTTAAAACCATGGAGATCTCTCAAACAAATGCTGTGCATAATTACTTATAATAGTCAGTCCCCCAATTTTTTCTACTTTATATTTTGCTGGACCAATCATTGTGGTTAATAAGGACCTCAATTACTACAACTTTTATTCATTTATTCAGTGGCATAAACTGATGTTTAAACAGACAAATTGAGCAGGTTACACAGTTAAGAATATCTCACCAATATGGTGCCATGAAAAGCTGTTCCCCAAAATGCATTGCCCTTGAAATTCTGATCTATATAGTAATTATTTTTGTACTTACTATATTTTAAGAATATATTGGGTAAACATAGGAAAAATGCAAGATCTGTAGGCATATCTGGGTATTTAAGTTTGAGGCAAAATTTTAAAAAGGTTTGTTTTCTTATATATTAGATTGGCAAAAATTTAAAAGCTTGAAAATAGAATCTGATGGTAATGCGGCAGGGAAATTGTCACTCTCAAACATTTTTGGTGTGAGTTCTGGATATTGCACCACTAATGAAGAGGGATTTAGAAATATTCAACAAAATTTCCATTCATTTACTTTTTGACTCAGAAATCACATTTCTAGGACTCTACCCTGAAGATATTCCTCCATAAAAACAAAAATCTCTATATACAAAGTTTTCATTGTGGCATTTGTTATAGCAAAATATTGGAAATAATCCAAATATCTATTAAAGGAGGTTAATTGAATAATCTATGGAATATCCACACAAGTGATTTCCATATGACAGAAAAGAAAACATCATGAACTAACTGATTGTAAGTTATTTATAGTTAACAAATTTTTAAAAATAGTTACAGGACTCTCTATACAGTATTCTGCCCCTAATGTAGGAAAGGACTCCTCTCTCTCTCCTCATCCATACATCTGTCATCTATCTATATCTATATCTATATCATCTATCTATATCTATACCTATCTATTTTCCTTTTTGCTTATTTTTGCAAAGTGAAATGGAGTAGGGGGTAACCCAGTAAGGACGTGTCAACCAGAAACTAATAAAAAAAAAAGTCACCCCTCAGGGATGGTTGAAAAGGGAAGGAGAGAACAATTTATTGTTTAAAACAAAGACATAAAAAAGGATGTTAGAAAGAAAACCCCAAAAATGAAAAACATCAGAAACAAATTAACTTATTTATATAGCAAATTGATATTAGGTACACATAGAGAAAAACTATTCAAGTAAGATAAGTAATAGTCTGACTATATATTCATGGTAGGATATATTTTAAGACTAAAAAGATGTGCAAAAAAAAAATCTTGAACTTCTAATTAGTAGGTTTATTTTTCATAGAATTTGGTATTGGTAATTTTGAAACCATTTTGTGATTATTGTAAAGATGAATAAAATAAGTAAATGTATTAGTACAAAGAGAACTGAGATTTTTTTCAGTTTAAGAGAAAGCATGAAATCATATTGGAGTATGTAAGAGTGAAGTATTTTAATATACATAACTTCCTTTCAAGTTGCTCTGAAAAAAAGAGGATACTAGTTCCAGTGAAAGGTACACAGGTTTTCATTGTACATTTCTTTCAATTTTTTATTTGAATATTTTTTGTAATAGAATGTTGGAAGAAATGAAAAGTAAGAAATGTCTAAAGGTAACTTTCTTGATTTGGACATATTTTAACCAGGCCACAGAATGGCATAAACCTGGTGTCTTAAGTAAATTAGTTTTTTAAACGAAATATTTGGCAAGTATCATTTGTGTTTTGTGAAAGGAAGATGGTAGATATATGTTTTAAGAACTTTTCACAGAAAGGTGCTCAGAAATTGTATGTAATCATACCAAGATAGAATGGTAAAATAAGCCAAGCATTTCTAGATATATCCAGGTAAATCCATATAATTTTAATAGTATATTTCCCTTGCTCCTTCAAATGATTCAGGAAGTATAAATTTTCCTATATATCAGTGCCATATTTTATTTGATGGTTTAGTTTTAATTTGCAGGAATCATGCATCTCATGCTAAGCCATATTTGCATAGATGTCAGTTGAAAATAATTTTTGGAATTATTTTTATAAATTGACTTTTATAAATTGAATTCTCTTATATTAAATATAGTAACTAAATAAAACTTTTGGGGCAGTATGATCTAAATAAATAATGTCCACTAGAGATTGCCAACTTAGAATACTGTTTTGTTATTCACAATATTGATCTGAATCAAACTATCATCACTAGGTGATTGCTATCATCACTGGGGATTTAATGTTACATGACTAGAACAACATTTGTGAAATTGGCAGTGTGATACTGTGTTTTTTTAAAATTGAAGTATAGTTTATTTACAATGTTGTGTTAGTTTCAGGTGTACAGCAAAGTGATATGTTGTATATATATATATATATATATATATATACATATATATGTATATATATATGTGTATATATATATATTCTTTTTCAGATTGTTTTCCATTATAGGTTATTCCGATATATAGTTCCTAGAGATTATCATACTAAGTGAAGTAAGTCAGATGTAGAAAGACAAATATCATATATCATTTATATATGTGGAATCTAAAAAAATGATACAAATTAAAATATTTACAAAACAGAAATAGACTCACAGACATAGAAGACAAACTTATGGTTACCAACTGTGATATTGTGCTTTTGCTTTATGCTGTCTGTTGGAGACAACTCTCCATGGGTGGCTCACATTTCTGCATGTTTTGCAAACAAATACTGTCAACCCTTGAATAGCACAAGGGTTGGGGCCCTAACCCCCTAGCAGTTGAAAATCTGCATATAACTTATAGTCAGCCAACTTATAATCTGCTCGCTGTATCTGTAGTTCTACAACTGTTGATTCTCCCAAGTGTGGTTCATGTAGTATTATGTTATTTATTATTGAAAAAAACGCAGTGTATAAGTGGACCTTAGCAGTCCAAACCTGTGTTGTAATTAACTGTCCTTTGTTAACAAACTGTATTTTCAAGGATTTTGGTATACCTTGATAGAGAGAAACAGTGTCTCCTGTTGGAGCAAAAACAGGCATGCTTACCCTGCAGTAGGTTAAAGAGAACGTCTTCCTCCAGAGCAAAGGGCAACATTCTTTCTGCCCATTCAAATATACTCAGGTTTGGTCAGCTCAGAGCTCCTCTCATGCACTAAAGCTACTGCATGGGCAGGCATTCATCTGACCTCATTCACACCACCCCTGTGGAACTTGGGGACAAGGGGAAATTACACAAACATGCCATAAAATTAGAAATGCTTAACTTACTTTTAACATTACATAAAATAAATTTAATAGTGTTTCATCTGGGCTGATATAAATGTGTTAGCAATATAGATCCATCTTAATATTGAAATAGATATACATTATGTTTTTTTTAAAGGTTAGGCTAGAAAATTTATTCTAAAATGATTCCAGACTAGATAATGAAGATCAACCTGCATTTTGTCATCCATACACTTATCTTGCACAGTAAAAGTTGTATTATAAGTAGATGTAACCATGATTGACAGGTGTTCTCACAGGTATCTAATACAAATTAAATAAATTCCTTTCTTTACATTTATAGTAAAACTCTCCACATTCATATATATCTATAACCACATCCTCATCTCATTTATATAGCCTCTTATTCACATCAGATGAGTTTCTGAAATCCAGCTCCATTCCTTGGCACTTCCTTGATTTAGGCCTTCCTCTTCCTTTGGCTGGCTTTTCACCACCAACCTCTATGCAATTTGAACAATCTTCTATACCATTTTCATAATTATCATCTAAAAATTGTATTATTAATAGCACTTTTCTTTTTTAGATATAAGTCGTTTCTAATATTTAACTTTGACTGAGGTCCAGTCTTTCTTTCCAGTTTCTCTATGGCTACCAGACACTTCCTTAATATCTTATCTTACATTTGATACATTCTGTGAAAAATTTCCCACTCATGTGCACAGAAGCAGTTGCCCCATTAGCAATGTTCCCCTTATACTTTAGTCTTAGTCCATTCCATCCTTAATGCCATAGAATTCCATGGGTATTTCCAAGTTGGTCTCCAGACTAAGGGTGGTGCCTGGATACCAGAATTTTGGTAATGGTGGTTTCATCTGGAAATGGAATGAGGTCATTTGTGGGTCAAAGGACACTCTGTTTCTTTTTTTAAAAAGTGAATGTAGTAGCATATTTTGCCAGTACCAGTGAAAATAATAATTTTTAATATCCAAAGCAACTCATGTAAATCTTCTAAAGTAGGGGGTTTAACTCAATCCACAGGTTTCCTGGTAACCAAGAAGGAGAAAAACATTGAGCCCAGAGGACACCAATAAGAGATGTACCTAGGGCAGACCTGATGAGACTATTCTAAGACCACATCCTTGAATGTGCCTGCTGCTCATCTATCCCCTAAAACATTCTGAAATTATTTTTTAGAAAATATCTAACCTAGACAAAACTAAAATTTAGAAAAGAATCAACACTTATGCAGTTTGTACTATGTTCCAAGTACTATTGTAAGTCTTGACTTATATTAACTCATTTAATTTTCACAATATATCTACGAAACTGTTACTACTAACAGATTAAGAAGCCATAGAATAACCTGTCCAAGGTCACAAAAGAAGTGGCAGAGAAGAGATTTGAACTCAGATAATCTGGTTCCAAAGTAAACATCTTAGTCTCGAAACTATCTTGTTACAAGTTAGAATAAACACTGCTGAAAACAATGTTAGGGTAAGGGGGAAAAATCTTTAGAAAACTGAGCAAAATGAAATAGAAAATAAAGCAAAAGTAGCAGCATCATTCCCTTGGCAAATTTAGACATTAGCATTTAGGTATATCTTATTCTTCACAAAATATCCCATCACATGTGTGAATCATGATTAATATAATCAGTCATCTATTGATGGACACATAGTTTGGGTACTTTCATATATACTCTATCAAATAAATTGTTGGATGAATGGGTATAAACATTTAAACTTAGACACATTAATAATCTTACCTTTAAAAATGAACAAATTTATACATTATAAACAGTAAGTAAAAGTCTCTTTTTCCACACTTTATCAAGAATGGGCATCATGAGCCTTCAGTCTTTGTCAATAGGATGTGTGAATAATTATTTCTAATGTCTTATATTTTAAAAATTAAGAGGTTTATATGATCATCTCAATTGATGCAGAGAAAGCTTTCGAAAAAATTCAACACCCATTTATGACAAAAACCCTGCAGAAAGTAGGCATAGAGGGAACTTTCCTCAACATAATGAAGGCCATATATGACAAACCCACAGCCAACAGCTTGCTCAGTGGTGAAAAAATGAAAGCATTTCTACTAAGATCAGGAACAAGACAAGGTTGCACACACTCACCACTATTATTCAACATAGTTTTGGAAGTGTTAGCCACAACAATCAGAGAAGAAAAAGAAATAAAAAGAAACCAACTCAGAAAAGAAGAAGTAAAGCTGTCACTGTTTGCAGATGACATGATACGATACATAGAGAATACTAAAGGTGCTACCAGAAAACTACTAGAGCTAATCGATGAATTTGGTAAAGTAGCAGGATACAAAATTAAATGCACAGAAATCTCTAGCATTCCTATACACTAATGATGAAAAATCTGAAAGTGAAATTAAGAAAACAGTCCCATTTACCATTGCAACAAAAAGAATAAACTAGGAATAAACTTACCTAAGGAGACAAAAGACCTGTATGCAGAAAATTATAAGACACTGATGAAAGAAATTAAAGATGATACCAAAAGATGGAGAGGTATACCATGTTCTTGGATTGGAAGAATCAACATTGTGAAAATGACTACTACCCAAAGCAATCTACAGATTCAATGCAATCTCTATCAAACTACCACTGGCATTTTTCACAAAATTAGAACAAAAAATTTTCACAATTTGTATGGAAACGCAAAAGACCCTGAACAGCCAAAGCAATCTTGAGAAAGGAAATTGGAGCTGAAGGAATCAGGCTCCCTGACTTCAGAATATACTACAAAGCTACAGTAATCAAGACAGTATGGTACTTTCACAAAAACAGAAATATAGATAAATGGAACAGGATAGAAAGCAGAGAAATAAACCCACACACATATGGTCACCTTATCTTTGATAAAGGAGGCAGGAATGTACAGTGGAGAAAGGACAGTCTCTTCAATAAGTGGTGCTGGGAAAACTGGACAGGTACATGTTAAAGTATGAAATTAGAACACTCTCTAAAACCATACACAAAAATAAATTCAAGTTGGGTAAAATACCTAAATGTAAGGCCATACACTACCCAACTCTTAGAGGAAAACATAGGCAGAACACTCTATGACATAAATCACAGCAAGGTCCTTTTTGACTCACCTCCTAGAGAAATGGAAATAAAAACAAAAATAAACAAAAGGGACTCAAAGAAATTTAAAAGCTTTTGCACAGCAAAGGAAACCATAAACAAGACCAAAAGACAACCCTCAGAATGGGAGAAAATATTTGCAAATGAGGCAACTGACAAAGGACTATTCTCCAAAATATACAGTCCACTCATGCAGCTCAGTATTAAAAAAACAAACAGCCCAATACAAAAATGGGCAGAAGACCTAAATAGACATTTCTCCAAAGAAGATATACAGATGGCCAATAAACACATGAAAGTGTGCTCAACATCATTAATCACTAGAGAAATGCAAGTCAAAACTACAATGAGATATCATCTCACACCAGCCAGAATGGCCATCATCAAAAGATCTAGAAACAATAAATGCTGGAGAGGGTGTGGAGAAAAAGGAACCCTCTTGAACTGTTGGTTGGAATGTAAACTGATACAGCCACTATGGAGAACAGTATGGAGGGTCCTTAAAAAACTAAAAATAGAACTACCATATGACAGAGCAATCCCACTATTGGGCATATACCTTGAGAAAAACATAATTCACAAAGTGTCATGTACCAAAATGTTCATTGCAGCTCTATTTACAATAACCAGGACATGGAAGCAACCTAAGTGTCCATCAACAGATGAATGCATAAAGAAGATATGGCACATTTATAGAATGGAATATTATTCAGCCATAAAATGAAAAGAAACTGAGTTATTTGTAGTGAGGTGGATAGACCTAGAGTCTGTCATACAGAGTGAAGTAAGACAGAAAGAGAAAAAAAAATACCATATGCTAACACATATATATGGAATCCAAGAAAAAAAACAAAAGGTCATGAAGAACCTAGGGGAAAGATGGGAATAAAGACACAGACCTACTAGAGAATGGACTTGAGGATATGGGGAGGGGAAGGGTAAGCTGTGACAAAGTGAGAGAGTGGTATGGACATATATACACTACCAAACTTAAAATAGATAGCTAATGGGAAGCAGCCGCATAGCACAGGGAGATCGGCTTGGTGCTTTGTGACCACCTGGGGAGGGGGATAAGTAGGGTGGGAGGGAGGGAGATGCAAGAGGGAAGGGATATGGGAACATATGTATATGTATAGCTGATTCACTTTGTTATAAAGCAGAAACTAACACACCATTGTAAAGCAGTTATACTCCAATAAAGATGTTAAAAAAAAGAATTAAGAGGTTTATTAATTATCTATTCCTGTGTAACAATTAGTCTGAAAACGTTAGCAGCTTAGAACAACAGACATTTATTATCTCACAGTTTCTGTGGAAACAGATATAGGAAAACAGGAGCAACTTAGCTGGGACTGTCAAAGGCTCAGGCTCCAGCTCTCAGGCAGTCTGACATCAAAATATTGGCAGGGGCTACAGTCATCTCAAAGCTCAACTTGGGGAGAGTGTCCTTCCAAGATTGCTCATGTTGTTGCTGTCAGGTCTTGTTTCTTTGTCACATAGGGCTCTCCACTGGCTCCCTGAATGTCCTCATGACATGGCAGCAGTCTAAGGTGTTGAAGCCAGAGAAAGAAACATACAGTCCTTTATTATTTAATCATGAACATAACACCCATCATTTTTGCTTTTTCTATTTGTTGGAAACTGTCACCAGATCCAGCCCACATTTAAGAGAAGGATAACACACGAGGATAAGGACCATTAGGAGCCACCTCAGGAACTGTGTATCTATGAGGGATAGAGAACAACTTTTTCTATGTATTTGACTTGGAGTGTGTGTCCCATAAAAACTCTTTAACATGTTTTTACTTTCAAATTTATCTTTTATGTTGTCTGAAGTTATTACTGTACTCAGGTCTTCCCCATTCTTAGAGTACTTTCTTTTTTTTTTTTTTTGCGGTACGCGGGCCTCTCACTGTTGTGGCCTCTCTCGTTGTGGAGCACAGGCTCCGGACGCGCAGGCTCAGCGGCCATGGCTCACGGGCCCAGCCGCTCTGCGGCATGTGGGATCTTCCAGGACCAGGGCACGAACCCGTGTCCCCTGCATCAGCAGGCAGACTCTCAACCACTGCGCCACCAGGAAAGCCCCAGTACTTTCAAAAAATTAAACCCTAGGAAGATTTCTTATGCTATTTTTATGGATTATTTTTGTATTTAAGTATTTACCCATTTGAGCAATTTGGAAGTTACAATGAATGAGGTAGGAATTTTGCTTTATTTTATCCAAATAGTGAACTATTTGTCTCAAAAATATGTATTAAATAATTCAGCTTCCCTTTCCCTGATTTGAAATGCACAATGGCAGAATTTTACCTCATTCTACTAAAAATAAATAGATTGTTCCTCAAATCCTTGTGATTTCTTGTTATTATAAAATAGGTATAACCTGTGAGAACAAAGCTTGTTCTGAAAAACATCATCTAACTCTTTATATCACCGAATCATTTTTCTAAATCTTAATATATATATATGTGTGTGTGTGTGTGTGTGTGTGTGTGTGTGTGTATATATATATATATATAGTTTATGCCATATTGTATCATATGACTTAAACTCTTAAGGACTTAGTTATATGATCCATGTAGGTGTAAACTTTATATCTACTAAATGAAGCAGTATTTTGAAACCATCAGCAATCACTTGATTTTGGCACTGTGAATATATACTCCATAGTCAAAATTAGAAATTAATATTTTCTTATGACAATTAAAATTATGTGTGTAGATTCTTACTGCTACTCATTCAAGACCTAGGACTGTTGAGGAGCTGATCTATCACGTTTTCTTGGTAGCTATCTGTTGCCAGTTACATACTTAATAATTGAGAACATAATTCACTTCTTTCAGTTTCTCAAAATCCTCCTCTATACAACCTCCCTTTGAGCTGAAAACTTTCCATTCAGTAAAGTGGGTTACTTTTGTCTATAGGAACATGGTGGGCTAATGATGGCATAACAAGTCTCATAGTTTCTTGGAAAGTCTTGCATCTACTGCCACCCTCTAAAGTGGCAGGTTACTCAATACCTATTGTATTGTTCTCAGCTTCTTATGAAAATCTAAAACTTAAAGTGTTCTGTTTCTTATTCAGTTAAACTAGTTGTCTGTATGATTCTTATTGTTGTTATAGTTACCTGTTATATTTACCTTGCTTTCTGGCTATCAATACTTATGTCATTTCATCTGACTATTACCTCCTTGAGATCATACTATATTTCATAAGTTTTGTATGCTCTGCAGGGCTTAACACAGTGCCTTGCACAAGATAGATAATGAAAATATTTTTTGAATGAAGTAAATCATAATGCACTGGTTGGTGTATTTTGTCTGTGACTGAAAAAATTTTTATTTTTATAGTAAGCATATATGATGTTTGGCTGATGCCATACATTTTCACTTAATTCGTTGTCTAATTTAACTGAAAATATTTTCTGTTAGAATATAAGGGAGTTTAAACTTTTATTTTGAAAGAGACATAATTTCTTTGTAGATGAAAATTTCAAAGGTTTGCTAGTGGTTGATTATCCTTGCCCGATATAATTATCCCATGTAATTAGAGACTATACTATAAGACATTACCATACAAAAGTTCCTTGACTGTAAAGCTGTTTTCTTTCTTCACACATTTTCTATCCCATGAAATAAGGTTGTGATACACAGAAAGTTAATATTTGAGAAATGACTACATTGTAGAGCTTCATTGGTGGTGACATTGGTCAATAACATGAAATTTATTAGAATTCTAGATGAACTCAATGTCATCAAATTCCAGTTAAATCTAACATTGACTTCCAAAACTGTGCTCTTCTCTCAAATTTCATGACCACATCCATAGTGCTGCATTATAATATTTTATCATGTGGACAAGTGCAGAAATTATACATACAGTGCTCACTTGTTATAAAAATTTAGAAAATAAATCTAAATATCAATAAAAGGAGAAAATAAAATCAACTATAACTTGATCATTTAGAGATAACATTTTAGTGTTTCCATCTAGATGTGTTTATTTGCATATAATATGAATCTGTCATATAGATATTCAATTTTTCACTTAATGTGTCATGAACATTATTTTATGTCAACCATGTACCATGAACATTGTATACTAAATATGCTTTTAGAAATCAAATTCAGTGGCTTCATTAGCGTGGAGAATAGCATATTTACTTTACCAATCCCTGATTTTTGACAATTTAAGCTCTTTCCAAATATTTGTTATCATAAAAATTCTCACAATAAAAATTCGTGTGCCTAGGTACTTATACACATACACTAATATAATATTCGTGATGTACAATATTGTTGTATTTCTTTCAATTACTATATTTGTTTATATTAAACCCCACTTTTCCTGACTCTACGATCTCAGTCTCCACATATCATCAGAGTAATCATTTCAAAATGACATTTATATACCATGCCTCAGTTTAATAATCTTCAGTGGGTCCCCATTGTCAGCTTGCATATCTAAAAGATCAAAGCATCCTCCTAGCCTTTGTATTCTGCCTCTTCCCAATTAGGATCTCTTGATTTTTACCTGTAGGCCTAGTTCTTCTCCAAATTCCAGGAGCAAATCCTGGTGATTTTATACTTAAAGGCATACATTCCTCAAAAACTTCTATTAAAATTCAGAACCTTCTCCCAGTGACAAAACAAAAAATGTAGATAACTCCACAATGAAGCAGAATTTGGGTCTCACTTAGTCATAAATTCAAACTTTCATTTCAAATAGACATGACTTGGCTGATGTGAGCATTTCACAAAATAAGTGGTAAGAAACAGTTTTGTAAAGACAGTAGTACACAGAGGAAGCATTTAATATTATCTTTTAGATGTGAAAGCAGAAACTAAGGCTCAGAAGAATAAACTTACTTTTCATACTGCTTAGCTACGCAGTCTCTTTCTATGGAAAGCAGTAAATATTTATTATAGGTTAAAGACAATAAAAATAATGGACCTGTAGTTGGCAGCCATGCCAGATAGTTCTTGGCACTGACAACATTCATCACATAAGCAATGACTGTCAAATTTAAAGAGAAAACACATTTTCCAGGAAAAATCATTTAATATTCATTTGCCAAGCACAGGGTATATTCAATTTGTGGGTTAACACTTAAAAATTACAGACAAGAGGCAGAAAATATTGATTTTAGAAGAAGAAAAGGAGGAGGACATTTAAAAATCCATTTAAAATTAAAACTTTTCACAGAATCTCTAAAGTGGGTCTAATAAATCCTGTGTCTCAGTATAAGAAACAGGCTTATTTCTGCTGTCTCATAATTTTGCAGACCCTTCTTTTAAGTCATGGTAGCTTAGCCAGTCTGGCAAAGACTGAAGGAGAAAGAAAACGTTATTTATAGGCTTCTTATAGGATATGAATTGCTGTTATTTCTTCATTAAAATTCTATTTAAAAAATTTATATTACTGTATTTATGTAGCCCACCATACAAGGGGCTCAAAAATACCACCACTCCACACACACATACACACCCACCAAAGTGAATTGGTATGAAACGGGGCCCATAATTTGTGAAAGAAAGCATCTGGCCTCAGCTTGGATCCAATTAGGATTAAATCCCACTCATTACCACCTGGAAATAAGAAAGCAATGAGAAGAGATGAAATGAAAATAATGAAAGTAATTAGAGAGAGAGAGAGAGACAGAGAGAGAGAGAAAGAGAGAGAGAGGGAAAGAAGGAGATGGGAGAAAGAGAGAGAGAGAGAGACTCTCAAGCTACAAAAATAGAAGCCACTGCCAGTCTAGTAATACCTGGATAAAGACAGTTAATAGACATTATCGTAGGAATTCATCAAACTAGACACATAATGAAGAATCTTTAAAAATGTACTGGAAAAAAATACAAATTAAGTGGAAGTCAATTTTATAAAATTACACAAAATTCTATCCCTATAATGGACAGAACACTATGGTATAAACAGAATTTAAATCAAAACTAATATTTTTGAACACTAGCTTGAAGAAAACATTACATATATTATACTTTTTAATTCTCAGAGATTAAATTTTATTTTCACTCACTCCTCACATTCAATTAAGCACAAAATCCTGTTGATTTTACCCCCATAACATCACTAGAGTATTCCCTTTCACTCCATTCCTTCTACCATCTATCCAAGTCAGGGTTCTATCATCTCTCATTCAGAATATTAAAATATCTTCTTAGTGGAACTCCTTATCTCCTGTCTTGAGCACTCCTAACACATTCTCTACATTGAAGCTAGAAAAATCTTCCTAAAACTTTGTATGTTTTCATGTAATATTTCTCCTTAAAATTTGTCGGTAGCATCTTTTTACCTTCAGGATGAAAGACCTCATCTATCCTACGGCATCCATGTCCTTTCACAACCCAGGCCTTGATTACACTGTCAGCCTCATTCCTCACGCCCATCTCAGATTCACTGCCCATATGCCATCTCTGCTAAGTCACCTGCAGTTCCCTCAAAATCGTCAGCTCTTTCTCCTCTGAATGCTTGCTTATTCCATGTTTTCTGACAGCATTTATTTACCTCAACATTTTGCCTGGGTAGCTCCTGATTATCACTTTGGCTAACCTTAGGTTTCTTCTCCACTAGGAAGCCTTGCATAATGATTTCTAGTTCAGGTTTTTATTTCCTTTAGAGAGTCCCATAATATTATCATGTCCAACCTCTCATAATACTTAGTAAAAGTGTTACAGTGATTTCACTTGAGGTCATGGACATACTGATCAGGAATGAAGAAAGGACCAAACACTGAAAGATGTTTGAAAAGTACTCACAAAGGGAATATGCCAGATAAAGGCAATACCTGCCTATATATTATAACCTGCCCTAAGCATTGCCGTGTTGACTAACATAATGGTGTAGGTGGGAGATTTTGAGGCTTTAGGACAAGTTAGTGGAATAAGAGTCAAGACAGGAATAAATAGTAAACAATGTAAAACAAGGAGAATAAAGAAGTCATACATTGTGAATTAAAGAATGAAGTATGAACTAGAAGAAAACTCCAACAGATCTGCTTTCATGAAGAGCAGGCTCGCTTTTTTCTTTGCAAGATTATGTAATCTACGCGGTGGCCTTTCATGTGCCACTCTTGGGAAAATAAGCTACTTTTTCACATTTTAATGAGGGGAGTCACTTGTTTTTCATACCTCTCCTATTCTGATCTTCCAAAGGTCATAGGGTCTTCACCAAATATTTTAAACTATAAATATCTAACAAATAAAAATAGAAGTGTTATAGGAAATAAAAAAAATATTTAATAGGAATCTTGCTTATACTATCTAATGAAAGCAGCATAAAGACTGAAGTATTACCAAACAATGAATCCCATCAAACTGCTTATAGCAAAATAATAAAAATGGTTTTTGAATGTGGTGTATGGCTACCAGTGGCATCATGCTAATCAAAACTCATATATGCCCACTGTTCTCCATAATTTCGTATGGAGACTATTACCCTAACTATTACCCTAATTTTGTTTCTCAGTCTTCCCTTACATATTTGTTTTCAGTTACAACTATATACTCTCTCATGAGCAGAATCTGAGTTGTCCAGTATTGATGCCTTTGTTTACACCGTTGTTTCTGCATAGAGTGCCATCTTTATCTCTCTACACATCTGCAAATGGTACTTGTATTCAAGGTCTAATTTAAATCTTACTTCTTTCATAGATAATGTCTTGGCCAATCTCTATTGAAATGCTATCTCTTAGCTCTGAATTATATTAGGATTTATCTTTTCATTTAGTGTCCTGCATTAACTATAACCAAACAAAAATGAGATTAAGTCTTTCACGATTAAGTCTTTCACATTACATGTAAACTGAGTCTAAAGGCACACTAAATGGCTAATTTAAGAATATTTTAGCAATCATAGTATTATTATATTGCTTACCTAGATAATTCTGTAAAGAAAATCATTCATGGATGCACATATTCTGTTATATAGTTTTATAATGAACAAATTATTTTAAAAATATTCCCTTAAAGCAGTGAGCTGATTGCTCTGTGTGGAGCAGATGCCCTGTCATTCCTTAGTCAATCTCTATTGAAATGATTTATTCCTACTCTAAACTATGGTGGACTTATCATCTCTTATTTACTCGTCTATATTAGCTATAACCATGCAAACATGAGATTGTAAATTGAGTCTAAAGACATCTCCAAACAAATGGTTCAAAAATATTTTTAGTAACAATAGTATTATCAGAATAAATATTACTTCTTGAAAAGATTCTATGAAAGGAATAACTTACAGATATAGGCATTCTGTGAACATTCATGTAATTACTTGGCTATTTTAAAGGAATTTTCCTAAATCACTGTTATGCATACTTTACCAAGTTAAGTCTTATGGACCCCTGCTTGCTCCCTAGCCCTGCTGAGGCCCTCTGCCTCAGTGGGGAAGGTTCTTTCTCCATTTGAGTTCATGCAGCCAAAAGAAAACCGAAGCTGAGATTGAAGCAGCTGTATTCAATGGTCAGAGAATGGAGAAGTAGAAACTTAGTTCACAAATCAACTTCTCACCTTAATGGTGAGAGGGATTTGCTTTTAAGGAATAAGGACGATGAGGGTATGAGTGAGACTAATGATGGTGAGGCACGTGCACTGGTTTTCTGGGAAAGAAGCAGGGCTTCCCTAGAAATGGGGTACCACCCCTTTTTTGTCCGTTTTTGGTTTGTGACATCCGGTCATAGTCACCTGTAGGTGTGTCATTTAGTATACTATATAGTAAAATCAGCATAGAATGAGACTCAGGGTCTGTTGGAGGTCAGATTCGTAGCCATTATGGTTTCAGCTAATTCTATCCAGTATTTCTTTTTCTCTTCCTATAACTTCCTTTGTGTCTAGACCCTGTGACTTAAAGATATATGTTGGTTCCTGTTCAAAGGAGGGATTGGTGAGTTTTGAGCAAGGGTCTGGTGACAACTCTGGTAATACACAGAGCAGATGCTCTTTCTCTAAATATTAGCCAATTGACTGGTAAATTTAATAAGGTTAAGCACTAAATTGAAAGGCAAATGACCACTTATGCCTCATCATGATTGAAGGGATTTGGGTGTAAAAAGTATTAAAATAAAATTGTCCATATACCCCTAGCAATTCACTGAATCCCAGACCTGAAAATGGTGGTTATTCTCCATTATGTGTGAAGTGTTCCAGTTGGTTTTACTGGAATAAAGCTGAAAATTTAGAGTTCAGAAACTTCTCATAGGGATGTCCAGAAATAGCCAAGATTGATACCTAGAGACCCTTCAGTTATTTTTCAGTCAGAAATTTAGAGAAGCATGAGCTATTTACAGAGTTATGAAAGTATAAGAAGGAACAGAATGCCAGATGACTCTATCACGATACTCAAGAGGTTTGATGAGTGCTTAAGGCTTACACTAAATAAAGGCTCTTTCTTATTTCTGAAAGCAAACACCATAGAACTTTCATTCAGGAAAAGTGACAGGGAATGGAATTAAAGGACTCCATCCAGAAAAAGATGTCATTACCTGCCAAAAAAAAAGGAGAGAGAGATCACTCTATATGTTGTCTCTTCGTTTTCTTTGTCTTGTTTTATTTTTAGCTGGTCTCTGAGTAGTAGTTTTTTGTTTTGTTTTGTTTTTTCCTTCTTCTTTCTTTCTTAACGTTAAAAAGGCAACATTTGGGTGACTAGTACTCTTTTAAGTCTCACCCATCTGAGATCATTAACTATCACATCATCCATCATAAGTACACCCAAGTCCATTGATATCTGAGGTAATGACAAATAGATGTCCTTACATAGACATAGACATATACCACACTGATATCTATGGTAATCCTTAGTAAACCAATGCATGGTCATAGCTTCAGTCTGGCTTATCTCCGATGTTGACAGCTCAGCATTCAAAACCATAAACTCAGTAGAAAGTATAAAAAATTGAAAATATAAATCCATGATTTTACCTCTCAACTACATTTCTCTATCCCTATTTGTTTCACTCTTGTTTCTTACAGTTGTAAAGTCCATGAAGAAACAGTCTATTTAAACACTATTAAATTTGAGCATTTTCAGCACATACATTTGAGCCTAAAAGCCCTGTATATTTTTGCCTTTGCCTACCTTTCCAGCCTCATCTCAGACAACTATCCCAATTTCTATCTCTACTGTGGTTCTAGTAGACATTTTTCTAACACTTTGAGCCATGGTGACTTTTACTTTGAGATCTCCGAACATCCTATTAGTCCTGCTTGGAACACTCAATTTATCCACACTCCCCCCCCCCCAACAAAAAGTTCTCCAAATTAACTCCTTAAGTGTCTATAATGTGCTCATTTATATCACATTCTTCAAAACCCTTCACTATCCTAGCTGTAAGATCTGAGAAAGTGGGAACTATGTTTAAAAATGCTCATTAATACCTGTTAATTGATAATAGATTCTGATTTTCAGTCACTATACTAACTAAAATTAGGTTCCATTTTTTGCATGCTGATCTTGCAAGAGGGCATATTTCTTTTTCTTTTTTAAGTTAGTCCAGTGATAGTAGCAACTCAAGACTACTTTGTAAGTCAGTTTCTTAATGTAGCACTTCCTAAGCTACAAGTAGTGTAAACTCAAATGTAAATTTATTTAATTGGCAACAGAATGGTCCAGGGATTGCAAATTTTCAGGGGAAATGTTTTCTTACAGAGTCCAGGATGAGAGTGAATCATCTCTGTTATGAAGTCATGCTCTTCAAGAGTACCAAGTTTCTGGAGGAAATTTGGTTCTAATTCCCCTCCTCATTTCTCATTCTATAAAAATAGATTCTTTAAAAACCCATGGCTATTGTAATTTGTTTGAGCTAGGTATGTTACCCAGGATAGCTTCAGAGTCTCTTGGTACACACTGTCATGGTTTTAAGGCAATAAATTTGAAAATTTATATGTAATAGCAAAATTTCCCGAAAATATAATGTATCAAATATTACAAAGACAATTATGAATTTTTGATATCTATTAAGTGAATTTAATCTATTGTCAGACAAAATTATTAGCATTTCCAGAAAAAAAACAAAAAACAAAACCAAAAATACTCCAGGTAGGAAACAAATCACTACACTTCTCTCTGTCACAAAGTTCAATCAAAGCGGATTTAATAATATGAGATACAGGTTTTTCTTACCCAAATATTATTTGTGGAATCTTAGAATTGTATCTGATTGATTTCAAAACTTTTGATTATCACATTAATGCTACTCACTTTATCTCTTTAGGAAAATTTTTTTCTGTTATTTACTAGAAATTGAGTAGAGTGGAAGGGACAAATGAGAAAATATTACCATTTTAAACCCCATATCCCAGTTAATTCTAAACCTATAACTTGTGAAGCCAAGAACAGTTGGCCCTACGTATCCATGAGGTCTGCATTCAATGATTCAACTAACCACAGGTGAAAAATATTTGGAAAAAAAAATCCAGAAAGTTCCAAAAAGCAAAATTTGAGTTTGTGGTACCCAGCAAATATTTACATAGCATTTTATATTGTATTTACAACTCTTCACATATAATTTACATTAGGTATTATTAGGTATTATAAATAATCTAGAGGTGACGAAGTATACAGGATAATGGACACAGGGTATATGTAAATACTATGTCATTATTTGAGGGGCTTGAGCATCTATGGATTTTGATATCTCTATCAAAAGGGATATGGAAGGGAGTGGTGGGTGGGGTCTAGAACCAATTCCTTCTGAATACCAAGGGACAATTTTAAATAGTTTTATAATCCTCAGTGTCCCAAATAATCACTTTCCCAGATTAAAATTTTAAAATCTGTTCATTAACTGCTACTTTTCATTTTAAAGAAGTTGAGTTCTGCTTAGTTCCATCACTTAAGATTTCTGAAAATCAAAATTAAACATAGAGCTCCAAAATTTTTCTTGTTACATATATATAAACTGAAGTGACTTGACTATTAAAAACTATTAAAATATTTTCTCTAGACACAAGCTATTTTTTTTCAGCTACCAAGGTGTCTGTTATAAAGATAAGTGTAAAAAAATTTTTTTCCAATTATAATGAGAGCACGTACAGTACATTTGCTCTTTCTCTTTCTATTGTGTCATTACTAACAGTTTGGCAATCAACATGGGTCCCTTCCCTGGTTCAATCACTAACTGGACAATCAGCATTTTGGATATTGGTCCCATCTACCTACCATCATTTTCCAGGGTCTTGGACAATGCTATTTAATACTTGACAGGATAATATTGAACATTTTACTCAATTTGAAAGTTTTAACAATAGAATTTCTGTCACTTTCCTCCTTGAATTAGGTGAAATAAAAACAACAGAAATTGCAATCTAGAGAACAATTCTCCACTGGATCAAAGGAATATCTCAGTAGCTGAACATATTAGAATAGACATATGTTCTTATAGTAAATCTATTCCTTTTATCAACTTTAATCTTTTTTTGGGGGGGAATCATCTTAAGATATATTTTCTTTATGAGCAATTACCTTCTAAATATATCTATAAATTAATGACAAAGCAGAAAAGGCAGGTATGTTAGGTCTCCTCATATACTTGAAGGATAAAAACATTACTGCTCAGAAAATTTGACTTGTCAAAGTCATAGAGCTAATAGTTGATAGAGCCTGGAACCATATACTTTACACTACTCTGCATTTTCTCTGTTCTCCTGAGCTCACGTTTTCTCCTGTACTCCCATTACTAATGAGAGTATTGACATAACTCTTGAAATACAATAGTTTCAGAAACAAAAATGAATGACCTTTGCAATCCTATTTATTTTCACATTTTAGACTGGAGTTTACAAACTTTAAGAAGTAATACTTAAGTTTTCTCAGCATGTTGAAGGTCACTAATTGAGGGTGGAGACACTGCTGAAAGTAAACTTTTGACTGTTGAGAAGTGGCATTATTCCATCTTTCTTCTTTTCTCTATCTCAGCTCCACCCCACACATGATGTTTGGGAACATAGAAAATAAGACCACTATCATAACAGCTAATAGTAATAAATCTGTATGGAGTTCTACAGACTGTCTCTGATTTATAAGTAATGTTACATTATCTTTGTAAATGAAAAAGACTCAATTGCTAGATTTTTTTCTCGGAATAACTGGAAATTTTTAGAAAATCTAGCTAGTTCAAACAATGTCCTAAATAGCCATCTACAATTGTAATTTCTTAGAATCTATTTTGCTTGGATAGTTATTTTAGGTGTCTAATTATTAGCATGTTATAATACTTGGGAAAGTCAGAGAATGCTGTGTTAATAGGTACTGCATCATGTCTTTTATTTAGATCTGTATTAAAAAAAATCATCCTTTTTACTAACTTCTCTAAATTCTGTAGTTATTAACTCACAAGGGGCTGAATTGGATAGATATATATTACCTGGCTATTGGTCCACAGAAATTCAACCAAAGGCCAGCTATCAAACATAAAACTGTAAATGGGGCCTAAATTTCCTTGGAATATACAACTCTGATGTAGAATTCATATCTGTATATCCACAGATGGGTGTGAACTTCCTTGTTGACTACTCTGGAACCCTGACCAGATGTTGACTCTAGGTGGAGCACAGTGACACAATTATTGCTTCTAAGATGTCTACTATCTTGGTGGAAAGAAAAAGAAGAAATATACCTCATATTTAATAGAACTAGTACAAATTGCTGTTGAGCTAACCTATTTCACTGGTGTTATAAAAATGAAAAGCCTGAGAAAAAATTAGATTACTCATGGAAGGATGATCAGAGGATGGCTAATTTTGAAGAATAGGCTAGTCTATGGAGATATATAATAAAGCAGTTCATTGTCCTTTTTCCTTCAGAAACTCAAACTGATTACAGTCTCTTTCCTCCTATTTTTGTTGTTGTTGTTGTTAGACACATTTTCAATGTCTCATTTGGTTGAAAATAGGAAATTAGTTCTATTGGTACACTATTACCACCCTGACATCCTGAGAGTCAATACTCAGTTAAAAACTTTTATTTATCATTTGAATAGGTAATACAGGCACAAGGTACAAAATTCAAAATGTGGAAATATAAAAATTTAGCTTTCTCTCTTTTCCAATTCTAGGTTATGTAACCCAGCAGGACCCTATGGGGTCTTCCTGGGACAGACCCCTCCACCTGTGTCCTCTGTCTGCCTCATCTTTACAGAAAAGCTATAGTCTCCAAGGTCTCCCCTGAGTCACAAAAACCTGGCTCAAGAATTAATGATTGAGGTGGAGTCAAGATGGCAGCATGGGAAGATGCAGAGTTCATGTCTCCCCACAACTATGGCTTCTGCCAGAAGCTGCTGGGGGTCCTTTATGCCCAAGGAGATGGGAGGAACCCCCAAGAGACCAGGTAAAACATGGGGGAACTGAGAGAGGAGGAGAAAGGAAAGCTGGACAGGACTGGTGTCCCTGAGGGGTGGCTGGGAGGGGGGAAGTGTTCCCATGCCTGGAGGGACCCTCAAGGGCTTGGATCAGGGTGGAGCACATTTGGCGTTTCCCCTGCCCAATTGGCCCAGGAAACCTGCCTGGCTCTCCAGCTGGGTCCTACGCCCTCAAAGGCCCTCTCCTGGTTTCATTGGTTCTGGGGGCATAGAAGGGAGACCAGGGGAGAACAGGAGAGGTGGACGGGAGAGGTCCTCCAGGATGGGAGGCACAGGAAAGGCACAGAGGGCATTTGTCCACACACTTGGGCCCAGGAAAACTGCTGGGCTCCCAGGCCAGGTCCCCCACCCTCCGAGACCAGAGGCAAGCTTGGGACCCTTCTGTTGAGTTGAGCCTAAGTCCCATTCCCACCACACCTAGGGACTTTTCCAGCCCTGTGGGTCCTAAGCATAGGCCCCACCCACCATCTAAACCCAGCCTCTGCTTAAGCTCCAACCCCCACAGCAAAGGCCTTTCCTCCTTTTTTTTTTTCCTCCCCGTTTTACTATTCTGGTTCTGTTTTACCTTCTGGTTGCTGTTTCATTTATATTTTTATTTTTTTCTTTCTAACATATATGTAAGTTTCCTAGTCTAATTTTATTTTTGACTCTTATTGTTCTGCTCCTTTTTTCTTTTCTTTTTTTTTAATTGCCATCCTGTGTGGCTTGCAGGATTTTGGTTCATGAGCCAAGGATCAGGCCAAAGCTCCTGTGGTGGGAGCTCTGAATCCAAACAAGTGGACTAACAGAGAACCTCAGAACCCAGGGAATATTCATGGGACTGAGGTCTCCTGGAGGTCCTCATCTCAGCACCCAGACCCAGCTGTACCCAACAGCTTACAAACTCCAGGGCTGGAAGCCTCAGGTCAAACAACCAGTAAGACAGGAAAAAAATCCCAAATATAAAAAAAAAAAAAAAAAAAAAAGAGATGGCAAAAAAATAAGTCACAGATGAAGGAGCAAGGTTAAAACCTATGAGACCAAAATAAATGAAGAGGAAATAGTCAAACTACCTGAAAAAGAATTCAGAGTAATAATAGCAAAGATGATACAGAATCTCAGAAATAGAATGGAGGCACAGACTGCGAAAATGCAAGAAACGGTTAACAAAGATCTTGAAGAATTAAAGAACAGAGATGAACAACACAATAACTGAAATGAAAAAAAAACATAGGAAGGAATAACAGAATAACTGAGGCAGAATAATGAATATGTGAGCTGGAAGACAGAATGGTGGAAATAACTGCAGAAGAGCAGAATAAAGAAAAAAGAATGAAAATAATTGAAGACAATGTCAGAGACCTCTGGGACAACACTAAATGCACCAACCTTCAAATGATATGCATCCCAGAAGAAGAAGAGTAAAAGAAAGGGTCTGAGAAAACATTTGAAGGGATTATAGTGGAAAATTTCCCTAACATGGGAAAGGAAATAATCACCAAACTCCAGGAAGCACAGAGAGTCCCATACAGGATAAATCCTAGGAGAAGCACACCAAGACACATATTAATCAAGCTAACAAAAACTAAATTCAAAGAAAAAAATATTAAAAGCAACAAGGGAAAAGCAAAAAATAGCATACAAAGGAATCCCCATAACATTATCAGCTGATTTTTCAGCAGAAACTCTGTAGGCCAAAAGGGATTGGCAGGATATACTTAAAGAAATGAAAGAGAAAAACCTACAACCAAGATTACTCTACCCAGCAAAGATCTCATTCAGATCTGATGGAGAAATCAAAAGTTTTTCAGAGAAGCAAAAGCTAAGAGAATTCAGCACCACAAGACCAGCTTTACTACAAATGTTAAAGGAACTTCTCTAGGTGGGAAACAAAAGAAAAGAAAAAAACCCACAAAAACAAACCCCAAACAATTAAGAAAATGGTAATAGGAACATACATATTGGTAATAACCCTGAATGTAAATGGTTTAAATGCTACAACCAAAAGACATAGACTGGCTGAATGGATAAAAAAAGCAGGACCCATATATATGCTGTCAATAAGAGACCCACTTCAGACCTAGGGACACATACAGACTGAAAGTGAAGGGATGGAAAAAGGTATTCCATGCAAATGGAAATCAAAAGAAACTGGAGTAGCAATATTCATATCAGATGAAATGAACTTTAAAATAAAGACTGTTAGAAGAGACAAGGAAGGACAATACATAATGATCAAATGATAAATCCAAGAAGAAGATATAACAATTATAAATATTTATGCACCCAACATAGGAGCACCTCAGTACATATGGCAAATGCTAACAACCATGAAAGGGGAAATTGACAGTAACACAATAATGGTAAGGGACTTTAACATCTCACTTACATGAATGGACAGATCATCCAAACACAAAATAAATAAGGAAACACAAGCTTTAATGGCACAATAGACCAGATAGATTTAATTGATATTTATAGAAAATTGCACCAGAAATTGACAGAATACACTTTTTTCTCAAGTCTGCATGGGACATTCTCCAAGACAGATCACATCTTGGGTCACAAATCAAGCCTCAAAAAATTTAAGAAAATTGAAATCATATCAAGAATCTTTTCTCACCACAATGTTATGAGATGGGAAATCAATTACAGGCAAAAAAACTGTAAAAAACACGAACACATGGCGGCTAAACAGTGCACTACTAAATAACCAAGAGCTCACTGAAGAAATCAAAGAAGAAATAAAAAAAATACATAGAAACAAATGACAACAAAAACATGATGACCCAAAATCTATGGGACACAGCAAAAGCAGTTCTAAGAGGAAAGTTTATAGCAATTCAATCTCACCTCAAGAAACAAGAAAAATCTCAAATAAACAACCTAACCCTACACCTAAAGCAATTAGAGAAAGAAGAACATAGAAAATCCAAAGTCAGTAGAAGGAAAAAAAAATCTTAAAGATCAGAGCAGAAATAAATAAAATAGAAATGAAGAAAAAAATAGCAAAGATGAATAAAACTAAAAGTTGGTTCTTTGAGAAGATAAACAAAATTCATAAACCCTTAGCCAGACTCATCAAGCAAAGAAGGGAGAGGATGCAAATCAATAAAATTATAAAAGAAAAAGGAGAAATCACAACTGACACTGCAGAAACACAAAGAATTACAAGAGACTACTACAAATAAGTATGTGCCAATAAAATGGACAACTATGAAGAAATGGACAAATTATTGGAAAGATTCAATTTTTCAAGACTGAACCAGGAAGAATTAGAAAATATAAACAGACCTATCACAAGCATGCAATTGCAACTGTAATTTAAAATCTTCCAACAAACAAAAGTCCAGGACCAGATGGCTTCACAGGTGAACTCTAATGAACATTTAGAGAAGAGTTAACACCAATCCTTCTCAAACTCTTCCAAAAAATTGCAGTGGGAGGAACACTACCAAATTCGCTCTACAAAGCCACCATCACCCTGGTACCAAAACCAGAAAAAGATATCACAAAAAAAGAAAAGTATAGACCAATATCACTGATGAACATAGATGCAAAAATCCTGAATAAAATATTAGCAAACAGAATCCAACAACATATTAAAAGGGTCAAACACCATGACCAAGTGGAATTTATCCCAGGAATGCAAAGATGTTTCGATATCCACAAATCAATCTGATACATCATATTAACAAATTAAGGAATAAAACCCATATGATCATTTCAATAGATACAGAAAAGTTTTGACAAAATTCAACACCCATTTATGATAAAAGCTCCCCAGAAAATGGGCACAGAGGGAACTTAACTCAACATAATAAATGCCATATATGGCAAACACACAGCAAACATCATTCTCAGTGGTGAAAAACAAAAGAATTTCCGCTAAGATCAGGAAGAAGACAAGGATATCCACTCTTGTCACTCTAATTCAACATAGATTTGGAAGTCCTAGCTGTGGCAATCAGAGAAGAAAAAGAAATAAAAGGAATCCAAATTAGGAAAGAAGAATTAAAACTGTCATTGTGTGCAGCTGACATGATACTATACATAGAAAAGCCTAAAGATGTCACCAGAAAACTACTAGAAATAATCAATGAATTTGTTAAGGTTGCAGGATACAAAATTAATGCACAGAAATCTCTGATATTCCTATACACTAACACTAAAAATCAGAAAGAAAAATTAAGGAAACAATCACATTTACTATCGCAACAGAAAGAATAAAATACCTTGGAGTAAACCTACCTAAGGAGGCAAAAGATTTGTACTCAGAAAACTATAAAACACTGATGAAAAAATCAAACATGACATGAACATTTGGAGACATATACCATGTTCTTGGACTAGAAAAATCAATATTCTGAAAATGACTACACTACCCAAAGCAATCTACAGATTCAATGCAATCCCTATAAAACTACCAATGCCATTCTTCACAGAATTAGAACAAAAAATTTTACAATTTGTATGGAAACACAAAAGATCCCAAATAGCCAAAGAAATCTTGAGAAAGAAAAACGGAGCTGGAGGAATCAGGCTTCCCTGACTTCAAACTATACTACAAAGCTACAGTAAACAAAAGAGTATGGTACTGGCACAGAAACAGAAATATAGATCAATGGTACAGGATAGAAAACCCAGAGATAAACCCATGCATATATGGTCACCTAATTTATGACAAAAGAGGCAAGAATATACAATGGAGAAAAGACATGAGCAACAGTTTTTGAAGATCCTTTGAACTTTGTAGCATATGCATTAAAAATGCATTAGAATATAGACGTTTGTTTTTATAATTCTATACTAGTTAAAACCCTCTTTTATAAAAATTCTAATGTATTCATATTTACTTGTGAACATTTTTTGTTCAATTTGAGGTGCAGTATACTTCAACTTCAAGTTACTCTTATTAGCAGTTATTAGGAACAGAGGCTTAGAAATGAAATTAGAAAAGATAAGGGAAGAAATGGTGAGGAGGAATAGAGATTTTGGAGTGGAGATTGAGGAGAAATAAAATAAAATGAGGAATAAATAAACCTAGACCATAAAACAGTACTGCTGTACCTGGAAGGAAAGGAGCTGAAATACGAGGGCTTTGGCATGGGGTTTCCTTACAAATACAGTGGGGCCATTGATAATGAGCAGAGATTGAAAAACATATACTGAGCTATGTCAGATCATTTACATAAAGGTTATCTATGGTCTTTACTCTCCATATTATTATTGTGTTTAACTCTGAAAATTGGAGATCTAAATCACTGTATTGTAAACTCAGAGAGGTAGTAAACATAACAGGCCCGTAAACAAAATGCTTACTATACTAAATAAAACAACACAAACATGTTCTTTGTTGAACCTGTAAGATGTGAGTTTGAGTAACAAGGTATAAAAGCCTGTGATAGTTAATTTTATGTGTTGACTTGACTAGGTTAAGGGATGTGCAGGTAGCTGATAAAACATTATTGCTGAATGCATCTGTGAGGATGCCTCTGAAAGAGATTAACATTTGAATCAGTAACTGAGTAAAGAAGATTCCCCTTCACTAAATTGGCAGACATCATCCAAACCCTCCAGGGCAGGAACAGAGCAAAATGGCAGTGGAGGGGCAAATTCTCTCTCTCTCTTTCACCCTCTCTCTTTCTCTCCCCATCCTCCTTCCTCCACCCCGCCCCCTCTTTGAGCTGGGAAGTCCATCTTCTCCAGCCTTTGAACAATAGAGCCACTGGTTCTCTGTCCTCAGACTTAACACCAGTGGCTCCCTAGTTCTTAGGCCTGCAGACTCTGAATTACACCATCAGCTTTCCTGAGTCTGCAGCTTGCAGGTGGCTGATTGTGATAATTTTTGACCGCTGTAGCCCCATGAGCCAACCTCTATAATAAATATCCTCTTCTATCTCTCTGTCTATCTATTTATCATATATCTATATCTTAATGATTATTTTTTTTCTGTAGAACCCTGACTAATACAGAACCTATAAAGCTTTTAAGAAGGAAGAGTGACTCTTACTGAAGAGTCTCTTTTACTGGTTTACAGACCCCCAAATATATATAATGTAAAGACATTTTTTCTTTGTTGACTAGCTCCTGAATTTGTTGAAGCCTGTAGGTGATGAAATGAAGTGTCTGATGTAGCTTTCTGGATTATAACTTTTGGGAATTGGGCATGATAGCTATGTTTAACTGGGAATTTTGAGGTTGGAGGCTAGTTGGGTGATTATTCTGACTGGGGAACCCTGTTTGTTGGCAGTCTCTATTCCCAAATCATACCCTGGTCACACACCTTCTCCCCTGATTCATTTGATTAGGCTCTGCTTTCCACTTACCTGTACACTTCCATTAAGAATCATACCCAGTTTGTTCCAGAGGCAGGTGTCAGGTGTGGATGAGACTTTTTCTCCCAGCTACAACCAGAGGCTACAGGAAATGTTCTTTTCCCACTTTACTAGAATGGACTTGAAGGAAGTTCTGTCTGTCTTCTGGACCACTGCACCTGGTCAGCATTCTGATAACCTATTGTCCTCTGAGTTATGTCCTTTTCCCTTCTTTACCAACATTCACCCATCTACCAGTAGGGACTAGAACTTGTAGCACTTTGCCTTGAGCTTCTCTTCATTTGTTCTCCTTTGTGGTTTTGTAGAAAAGAAGGAGGTATTATAAAATATGCCTTTGTTTTTGTCATACTCTGTGAATCTAAGTCTCTCTGTAAAGGTGAATTGAACTAAAGGGAATAGAGTTTTTTTAAACTAACTTTGGAACAAGAAAACTCAAATTTAATTAAACCAACATAGATGCCAAATATAGAATATCATTATTACACATTTAAATAATTATAATTGTGTAATGTTTAAGAACATATAAAACATTTTTTCTAAGGCTTTCATATATTTGTCGGGGATATCTGTGTCTCTTACTATAACTTCTTGTAAGGTTTCTTTACTTTTTTTTCTTGTAGTAGAAGAATTTTCAAAAGCTTAGCTCTCTTGATTGAGGTGGGACTTTTGTTTTCATTTCTTACTGGATCAGGCCTAATGTACAAATATTAAAGACAGTGCTTACTCTGGCAGTCAATACAGTTGTGTAATTAAAAAGAACTTCAGTTAACAATTTAACGCATTTACATTAGGTCTTTAATGCACACCAAGCATTGTAGTATTGCTTAGAAATAAAATAATGACTTTGGCATACCCCTCTTTTAAAATGATTTAGAGCTCATGGAGGATATAGATGTAAAAAAATACCAGCAATACTATGGATACATAACTGGGGTATTTGATAGAATCTGGAGGAGTCAGATGTCAGGGAGTCTTTTTGGAAAGTAACATGTGCTCTTAGCCTTCCTGTCCAAGCAACAGTAGCAAGAAGGAGGTGCACATGAAGGGCATTATAGGCATAAGAAACAGCATGAGTTAGGTATTTGTATGTATTTAGAATTCCAAAAAGAGTTTGATACTGTTTGATCAAAAACAAATGAGTGAGATCTGCTCTTATAAAATCTTGAGAGATAAACCTGGGTCAGTTCATGGAAGACTTCACATTGATTTTATTATTTATATATCCCACTGGGAGAAATGAAATGAAAGTTTTATTCAGGCCAGTTTCAAAGATAGATTTGTTTGTGGACTGTCTGAACAATGGACTAAGGCTGAGGGAGGAAGTGACAGGTGCTAATGAAAACCTGTGAGTTGTGTTTACCAATAACCCATAACAGGGATCTTTAACTACAGGTAGATGTGAACATTACTAAAACCATACTTCCAGCATTAAAAGATTCATCTTAATTTCTAGAAAATGTATCAAGAGCAATTTCCACAAATGTCAACAAGATTAAACAAAACAATGTTTTTGAAATTATTTACAGCCCTCAAGTCACCGTTTTAGAATGTAAAATATTAGTTTGAGTGTCAATATGTAACTTCAATGAAATGCCTTTTAAATGAAAGAAAAATAAACGATTTTTGTTTAAGTAGAATACCAATTGCTACCTCAAGCTCAGCTTATAGAAAAGTTTACAAAATAAAATAACACAGTAGTTTACCTAGGGATAGCATACATTTTCTAACACTGTGCAGATATAGCTGAATATAAGAGAGAGAGGCGGCATTTTGTTTAAACTGATTCATGTATATCTCTACCTAATACAGTAAACTGGAGAAAAATAGCCATTTCTGTCTTCTTCCTTCTTTATTATTCTCCTTTTTTTTTCTTTTTTACTGTAACTTCATTTTCTATACTGAAAACTTTGAATATGTACTTCAAAGAAGAACTAATGTGCTTGGAAGACAGCATTATAACTAATACTGAAACTTTTCTAGGTATAATTCAAAATGTTTAATGCCACTATATATAAGACAAATATTTTAGTGATTTTTTTTGTGGAAAAGAAATAGTTATATTAAAATGTGTATACAATAGATTGTAGTTTTCTTCACTATTCTATTCAACCTTTCATTATGAAGTGATTTTGTATGAAAATAAAGCACATATTATTTAATTTTAAAATGCTTTTTGGGCAATCTGATAATAGGTTCCTGGCTTTGAATAAGAGCTGTGCAAAGAAACAGAATTATTGAGTAATTCCTATTTAAATACTACCAGGCAGTTTGTAACTATAATCAGAAACACAGTAACATTAGCATTGTTGAGAACTGTGTAGAAGAAGTAGCCAGGGAGATACGTGCATCAGTACTATACAATATAACTTGACAGATGAAAAGTAGAAAAAAACCCTGCCAAGTTAAAAGAATAGGTGTATTATATGGGTCAGGATCCTATCTAGGACACTCTGAAACTATAATAAAATCATGAAATCATGATCAGATTATGAGGAAAATAACTAGATATTGTAGACCTGAAGATATACCTATTTATAAATAGAACAATTCTGCTCAAGCCACCTCTAGCCTAGTGTTATATCTAATGTGCTGTTACCATTTTAATATACCACTGGGTCTCTTAAAAGTGCTGTGCAGTTTCTGACAATTATTTGCTAAAGTGTAAATGTTCCTTTTCCACATTTAAAAGTCCAGGATTGGGCATGGTTTAATTGTTCTAATTCAAATGCTTTTCTTATAAGATTACAATAAGTTAGCATAGTATATAGAACCATTACTATTCACCAGACAACACCAAAGTGTTTCAAGGCATTACCTAATTTATTCTCCCCAATAACCCTTGCAAATAGGTACTCCTGGAGGAAGAGAAGTTATTTCTACAGGGTCATAAACCTCATGGGTGACAGAATTAAGATTAAAATCAGGCCTAGCAAAACTTTAAGCAAAATAATTTAACTACCAAGATTTTGATACTCTACTAAATCTTATCCCTTAGGAAATAATATTCTGAAGTAATTTCAAGGTTTCCTTTAATTGGGATGTTTGAAATACTAAATAGGGAACAGAAAAAATTAGGGAGCCTCAAGGAGAAAACAAGCAACCCAAATTTAATAATATATGTATGGTCTTTTTATTAGTAATTACATTGTAAACACATATGGTAAACATAAATGAATTTTCAACATTTGTAACTTTACCTATAAGGCAATGGGCAGGCTTCCAGTCCAAGATGGTGATCCAGTGGTTGCATTTGCTGCCTTTGATTCATTAAATCACTTTGAAATGAAATAGATGTGGGAACAAAACTATAGCAGTACTAGAAAATAGAGGAGAGATATCCATAGAAAATATTTCAAGATTTGTGTGTGTGTGTTTTACAGTAGTTATTATGGGGTTGACCTGAAAACAAAGGCAAAGAACCAGCATCATAGTGCTTGTGTAGGAGCAGGCTGACACAGATGTGAATATCAGAGGTCAACTCAAATAAAAACTGGAAAAAAGATCCAATGTCACAATCAGCAAGAGCTGGAAGTAAGGGAAGGCCTTAGAGCAAGTAACTGGATAATTGAAAGACAGCTAGATCTGGGCCAGCACAGGCTCAGTGTATACAGCAAAACTTCTGAGGTATTTGCTTCAGGAAGAGCTTAGTAAACCCTGCTGTATAGTAAATGACTGGATGCATTTTACATTCAGGGCATCTTAGGATGTGCATTAGATAGGAAAGGGAAAAGACTAGAGTGTTAGGCATTTGAGGAACACACATTGGGAATGAGAAATGGAATATTTCCTGCCATATCAATAAACAAAGGATGTCACAGTCATCAGTGCTTTCAGCCCTCCAGTGTGAGATGGTGAGCCCTGAGGGAATTCAGGAAGGAAAGAATACCTGCCATCTAACAACCATCAGACTGCAGCCACCCCCCAAGGTGAGCCCTGAGGAAACTCTGCATGTGAAAACACAGGGTACTGGCCTCAGATAACTGAAGTGCATATCAAAGGAATTATTTCAGTGAGCCCAGACTCTTGCATCTTCCCATATGTAGAAAAGTGTTAAATTCCTTAACTTGGGATATCTGGTTTTCTTTAACAATAATCTTTTGATGTTCCCAGCTACCTGCCGTTTGTTGTGAAACTTCTATATAACCTGGCAGCCCCTCGTTTCTTCAGAGCAGTTTTCTCAGGGTTACTTGAGGTGCTGCCTCCTGAGCTTGAAGTCCTAAAAATTCCCACTGAATATAATATAACTCTCAACTTTTAGGTTGTGAATAATTTTTAAGTCCACAGGATAGAGAAGGAGAGATGCAGTGAGGGAAGAGCAGTTTCACCTAATTACACTGAAAATAAAAAAAGTACACTAAAGTACTGTCTCTATGTAAGAATTTTGCTTAATAAGACAATTGTAAGAGGATCCAATTTTGCTTGGGTTATCTCAATGCATTTATTCTAAAAGAAAGCCACCCTGTTGGTACAACCTGTCTGTATATCCACAGAGCCATATGGTCAGAATCCTCACTCAGAAGAGACCTGAAGGAGAAACAGACCCTCATTACAGGTCAGTAATTACATGTTAGTTACCCATTCAAACAATTTTATCTATCTATCTATCTATCTATCTATCTTTGTCTATCAAATATCCCTAGGTTCCAACATTATTGAAAAACAAGCATTTACATGGATGTGTATATATAAATATAAATATATACACATATACACAGAAAAGAAAACAAAATTATCAGAAACATATGTGAATACAATATGGTGAGAGAAAAGAATCTCAGAAAAAATAATTAGTAGAAAAGTAGAGCTCATGTTAAAAAAAAAAGATGAAAACTTTAAAAAATTCAAGTTAGTATCCTCAGAGAGATTTAAGGGAATGTTATTCCCATAAATATAAGGGAAAGTGCTGATCTAAAATAGAAGTCATATAATTAAATAAAATTATCAGAATTAAAAGGTTTACCAAAATCACAAATAATAATAGTAATTGAATAGCAGAATAACAAAGAAAATATGACTGAGAATTCAGTAATCCAGAACATAAACTCTTCTCTGACTTTGCTCAAAGGTTAGAAAGATGGAAATTATGATACAAAAGCAAAAAGAAAAGAAAGATTCATAATAATCAGTACTTGCTAGTAGTTAGAAATTTAAAAAATATATATGGATAGGGAGTAATAATTCCATAAAGCTATAATGTGAATTGCACAAAAAACTAATTTTTCCATGCAAAATAACTTAGAGAAAACCAAGATAGAATACATTTTGAAAAGAAATAAATATATTCCTATGCTCTGGTGAAGACTATAAATAATAATGAAAAAAATTATTAAGATTCCAGAAAGTAACACAATAAATCTATTAAATAATAAAAATTGGATTGACAGTGGATTTCTTCTTATAACATTAATTCTAAGGTATCATGGACTGTCTGTAAAGTTTTGAAAGAAAATAAACTGAACCTGGAAATTCATACCCATTCAAACAATTATCCAAATATAAGAATATCATTAAGATATTTTTAAACATAAAAAAAAAACTTGGAAAGAATTCCACATAAACACAGTTTCTTAGAAATAAATAAATAAGTGCATAGATATATCCGAGCAAGCTTGAAATACAATCCAATAAAGAAAATATACTGGTGGGATTGTGGTCAAGATGGCAGAATAGGAGGACCTGGGGTTCATCTCTCCCCACATGTACATAAAGAATACTCCTACAAGTGTAACAGTTCACACAGAGCACCTGCTGAACACTAGCAGAGGACCTCAGACACCTAAAAGAACAAGAAAAAAAAAAAAACATAACCATTTAGGATGAAAGAGAGAAAAGGAAGAAAAAGAAAAGAGGAGATGGGATGGGACCCACACCGCTGGGGATGAGCTGAAGGAAAGGAGAAGTTACAGCACCAGGAAGGCCTCCTCACTGGCAGCAAGATTCGCTGAAATTGAGGGGGGCTTTGGGGGCTATCAGAGGAAAGTGCAGTGGCCAGTCTGTGGCAGGCAGGACAGAGCAAGACTTGCACAGACTGTCTATGCCACAACACTGTGTGCCCCAGACTGAGATGTGTGACCACCAGTGCTGGTGGGGGCTGAGTGCTGAAATGTGGGGTTAGGAGAGTGGACCTGGGGAGAGGACAGCTATTGACCATGTGGAAACTGCCTGAAGGAATGGGAGTGAGGAGCTCTGCTGCACAGAGACAGCCTGAGGGGACAGGAGTGAGGAGCTCCACAGCCGGGAATGTTTCTGGAGGAAGTGTGGTCTGCCTTGGAAGTGAGGCACCATTTTTGAGTGGTGTGCATGGGTGGGGCTGCTGTCATGCCTCTCTCCCCAAACACACACCCCTGCCTCCACAGGCACTGAGAGGGACTCCCACCAGAGCGAGTGTGCGCACTCCAGTCATTGGCACTTTGTCTCCCTCATGACTGAGTGAGTGCACGCACCCCAGATTGTTGCTGCCTTCTGCCGGCCCCTGCAACCAAGGCACTAGAAGAGGATCACATCAGAGTGAGCCCATGAGTCTGTCATTGCCACCTTATCCCTCTCCTACCTGAGAGAGCACGTGCACCCCAGTCAGTCACCACATCTTGCCCCCCCCACCTAAGCGAGCAATTGTGCCCGCTCAGTGGTGGCCTTCCCCCCCCCTCTTGCCTGGGCAAGGAGCAGAGGCCTGATGGCGGCCCACATGGATAAGTGGGCCCAGAACAGAAGCTGAGCCCCAGGGTCTGTGCAACTAAGGAAGAAGAACTTAAACCTCTCTGTGCAGCTGCACAAGCCGTGAATTAAATCCCCATGATCAGATTGGTAAAACCAGCATCTGCAGAACATCAGAAAGGACAGTGAGTGCTCCCACAACTGAGATGGGTCTAGTTTTAGCAGCTGTGGACTTGGGAGACAAATACACATGGGATTTGGACCAGGTAAGACTCTGAACTGCCCCACTGTGCCAACAGTGGTTCCAGAGACCCAGCTGAAGGTCTTGGAGGACCTCCTAGGGATGTGGAGGCTGGCTTGGCTCACTGTGGGGACAAGGACACTAATAACAGAGGTCTCAGGGAATTTGTTTTGTTTTTTTGTCACAGTTGATTTATTTTATTTTATTTTTAATTTTAATTTAAAAAAATTAAAACATATTTTTTACTTTGTTATTTTATTTTATTTTTTGTTTTGTTTTTGTATTTTTTTCATTTTGTTATGCTTTTTCTCTTTTTTTCTGTATCTTTTTGTTCTTATTGTCTTTCTTTGTTTTTTGTATTCTTTGCTATTTTTTGTTTGTTTTTTGTTTTTGTTAATTTTGTTTTTATTGTTTCTTATGGTTTGGGGGATTTTCTATTTGGTTGGTTGTTTTCTTGTTTTGTTTTTTGTATTTTGTCTTTTTTTGTTTTTTTTTTCTGTTTTTATTCTTTGTCTTGACTTTTGTGTGTTTGTTTTCTATTCTTTTCTTTTTTTTGACCATGCTGCAGAGCTTGTGGGGTCTTGGTTCCCCAGCCGGGGGTTGAGCATGAGCCCCTATGGTGGGAGTGCCGAGTCCTGGGTGCTGGAACACCAGAGAATTCCTGGCCTCAGGGAATATTAATTGGCATGAACTCTCCTGGAAGTCCCCATCTCTGCACAAAAACCCAGCTTCACCCAGCAGCCTGCAAGCTCCAGTGCTGGAATGCCACAAGCTAAACAACCAACAAGAGTGGAACACAGCACCACCCAACAGCAGACAGGCTGCCTAAAGTCATATTAACCTAACAGACACCACCAAACATAAAGTTTGACATGGCCCTGCCCATCAGAGGGACCACCTTCCACCAACCAGATTTCAGGCACCAGTCCCTCCTACCAGGAACCCTAAACAAGCCTGTAGACCAACCTCACACCCCATGGGGCAGACACCAGAAGCAAGAGGAACTAACCCTGCAGCCTATGGAAAGGAGACTACAGACACACTAAGTTATATAAAATGAGGTGACAGAAACATGTTGCAGATGAAAGAGCAACATAAAAACTGCCAAGACTAACTAAATAAAGAGGAGATTGGCAATTTATCTGAAAAAGAATTCAGAGTAATGATAGTAAAGATGATCCAAGTTCTCACAAAAAGAATGGAAGCATGGACCAAGAAAAAACAACAACAAGGAATTAGAAGAACTGAAGAACAAACAAAAACTGTGATAAACAACATAGTAACTGACATGAAAAATACACTAGAAGGAATCAATAGAATTTAACTGAGGCAGAAGAACGGATAAGTGAGCTGGAAGATAGAATTATGGAAATCACTGTCACTGATCACAATAAAGAAAAAAGAATGAAAAGAAATGAGGAGAGTCTCAGAGACCTCTGAGACAACATTAAACACACCAACATTTGAATTATAGGTGTCCCAAAAGAAGAAGGGAAATAGGAGAGTCTGAGAAAATATTCAAAGATATTATAGTCAAATAATTCCCTAACATAGGAAAGGAAGTTGTCACCCAAGTCCAGGAAGCACAGGGAGTACCACTCAGAATAAACTGAAGGAGAAACACACCGAGACACATATTAATCAAACTAACAAAAATTAAATACAAAGAAAAAATATTAAAAGAAGAAAGGGAAAAGCAACAATAGCATACAAGGGAATCCCCATAAGGTTATCAGCCGATTTTTTGGCAGAAACTCTGCAGGCCAGAAGGGAGTGGCAGAATATATTTAAACTGGTGAAAGGGAAAAGCCTACAAACAAGAACACTCTACCCAGCAGACTTTCATTCAGATTCAATGGAGAAATCAAAAACTTTTCAGATAAACAAAAGCTAACAGAATTCAGCACCACCAAACCAGCTTTACAACAAATATTAAAAGAACTTCTGTAGGAGGGAAACAAAAGAGAAGAAAATGACCTACAAAAACAAACCAAAACAATAAAGAAGATGACAATAGGTATATACATATCAATAATTACCTTAAATGTAAATGGATTAAATGTTCCACCCAAATACACAGACTGACTGAATGGATACAAAAACAAGACTTGTTGTCTACAAGAGACCCACTTCAGACTTAGGGAAACATAAAGACTGAAAGTGAGGAGATGGAAAAATATCTTCCATGAAAATGGAAATCAAAAGAAAGCTGGAGTAGCAATACTCATATCAAGTGAAATAGACTTTAAAATAAAGACTGTTACAAGAGGTAAGGAAAGACAATACATAATGAGCAAGGGATCAATCCAAGAAGAAGATATGACAATTATAAAAGTTTATGCACCCAACATAGGAGCACCTCAATACATAAGGCAAATGCTAACAACCATGAAAGTGGAAATTGACAGTAACACAGTAATAGTAGGAGACTTTAACACCCCACTTACAGAAATGGACAGATCACCCAAACAGAAAAAAAAAAAAGAAAAAAAACCTTAAATGACACATTATATCAGATAGTCTTAATCGATATTTATAGAATATTCCATCTGAAAGAGCAGAATTCACTTTCTTCTCAAATGCAAACAGAACATTCTCAGTGATAGATCACATCTTGGGTGACAAATCAAGCCTCAGTAAATTTAAGAAAATTGAAATCATATCAAGCACATTTTCTTTTTTTTCAGGATTTTTTTTAATGTGGACCATTTTTAAAGTCTTTATTAAATTTGTTACAACATTGCCTCCATTCCAAGCTTTGACCTTTTGACCATGAGACAGGTGGGATCCCAGATCCCAGACCAGGAAACAAATCCACATCCCCTGCATTAGAAGGTGAGGTCCCAAAGACTGAACTGTCAGGGAAGTCCCAAGCATCTTTTTTGACCAAAATGCTATGGGATTAGAAATCATTTAAAGGAAAAAAGACTGTTACAAACAAACAAACAAACAAACAAAACACATGGAGATTAAACTATATATTACTAAATAATCAATGGATCACTGAAGAAATCAAAAGGGAAATAAAAAAATACCTGGAGACAAATGACAACAAAAACATGACAATCCAAAACCTATGGGATGGAGCAAAAGCAGTTCTAAGAAGAAAGTATAGAGCAATACAATCTTACCTCAAGAAACAAGAAAAATCTCAAATAAAGAACCTATCTTTACACCTAATGCAAGTAGAGAAAGAAGAACAAACAAAACCCAAAGTTATAGAAGGAAAGATATCATAAAGATCAGAGCAGAAATAAATGAAGAGTAACAGAAAACAATAGCAAAGATCAATGAAACTAAAAGCTGGTTCTTTGAGAAGATAAAGAAAATTGATGAACTTTTAGCCAGACTCATCAAGAAAAAAAGGGTGAGGACTCAAATCAATAAAATCAGAAATAAAAAAGGAGAAGTTACAAAAGACACCACAGAAATACAAAAAATCATAAAGATTACTACAAGCAAATATACAAAAATAAAATGGACAATGTAGAAAAATGGACAAATACTTCAAAAGGTACAACCTTCCAAGACTGAACTGGGAAGAATTAGAAAATATGCACAAACCAATCACAAGTACTGAAAATGAAAGTGTGATTAAACAACTCCCAACAAACAAAAGTCCAGGACCAGATGGCTTCACAGGCAAATTCTATCAAATATTTAAAGAAGAGTTAACAGCCACCGTTATGAAACTCTTCCTAAAAATGACAGAGGATGGAACACTCCCAAGCTCATTCTATGAGGCCACCATCACCCTGATACCAAAACCAGACAAAGATACCACAAAAAAGTAAATTACAGGCTAATATCACTGATGAACATAGATGCAAAATCATCCACAAAATACCAGCAAACTGAATCCAACAATACATTAAAAGGATCATAGACCATGATCAAGTAAGATTTACTCCAGGGATCCAGGGATTTTTCAATATCTGCAAATCAATCAGTGTGATACACTGCAAAACAAATTGAGGAATAAAAATGATATGATCATCTCAATAGATGCAGAAAATACTTTTGACAGAATTCAACACCCATTTACAATAAAAACTATCCAGAAACTGGGCATAGGGGGAATCTACCTCAACATAGTAAAGGCCATATAAGACAAATGCACAGCAAACATCATTCTCAATGGTGAAAAAACTGAAAGCATTTCCTATAAGATCAGGAACAAGACAATGATGTCCACTCTCATCATCATTATTATTATTATTATTTTTATTATTTTTATTTATTTATTTATTTTTGCAGTACGCGGGCCTCTCACTTTTGTGGCCTCTCCCGTTGCAGAGCACAGGCTCTGGATACACAGGCTCAGCGGCCATGGCTTACGGGCCCAGCCACTCCCTGGCATGTGGGATCTTCCCGGACAGGGGCATGGACCCGCATCCCCTGCATCGGCAGATGGACTCTTAACAACTGCGCCACCAGGGAAACACCACTCTCACCATTATTATTCAACACAGTTTTGGAAGTCTGAGCCCTAGAGATCAGAGAAGAAAAGAGAATAAAAGGAATCCATATTGAAAAAGAAGAATTAAAACTGTCACTGTTTGCAGATGACATGATACTATACAGAGAAACCCTAAAGGTGCTGTCAGGAAACTACTAGAGCTCATCAATGAATTTTGTAAATTTGCAGGATAAAAAATTATAACACAGAAATCTCTTGCATTCTTATACACTAACAATGAAAAATCAGAAAGAGAAATCAAGGAAACAATCCCATTTACCATCACAGCAAAAAGAATAAAATACCTAGGAATAGACTTACCTAAAGAGTCAAAAGACCTATACACAGAATAGTATAAGATATTGATGAAAGAAATGAAAGATTGCACAACAGATGAAGAGATATACCGTGTTCTTGGATTGGAAAAATCAATACTGTAGAAATATCTAGACTACCCAAAGCAATCTACAGATTCAGTGCAAACCCTATCAAGTTACCAATGGCATATTTCACCAAATTAGAACAAAAAATTTTAGAGTTTATATGGAAACAAAAGAGACCCGAATAGGCAAAGCAATCTTGAGAAAGAAAAATGAACCTGAACGAATCAGGCTCCCTGTCAGACTATACTACAAAGCTACAGTCATCAAAACAGTATGGTACTTGCACAAAAACAGAAATATAGATCAATGGAATGGGACAGAAAGCCTAGAGATAAACCCATCCACCTATGGTCACCTAATCTATGACAAAGGAGTTCAGAATATGCAATGGAGCAAATATAGCCTCTTCAATAAGTGGTGCTGGGAAAACTGAACAGCTCTATGTAAAAGAATGAAATAAGAACACAGTCTAACACCATACACAAAAGTAAACTCAATATGGGTTAAAGACCTAAATGTGAGGTTGGAAACTGTAAAACTCTTAGAGGAAAACATAGGCAGAAAACTCTGACATAAATCTCAGCAAGATCTTTTCCTATCCACCTCCTAGAATAATGAAAATAAAAACAAAAATAAACAAATAGGACCTTATTGAACTTAAAAGCTTTTGTACAGCAAAGGAAAACATGAGGAAAATGAAAAGACAACCCTCAGGCTGGGATAAAATATTTGCAAATGAAGCAATCTACAATAGATAAATATCCAAAATATACAAACAGCTCATGTAGCTCAATATCAAAAACCAAATAACAAAGTCAAAAAAGAAATGGGCAGAATAGATGGTTAAAAAGCATGTGAAAAGATGTTCAACATTATTGGAGAAACGCAAACTAAATCTATGCTGTATCATCGCACACTGGTCAGGATGGCCATCATCAAAAAATATACAACCAATAAATTCTGGAGAGGGTGTGGAGAAAAAGGAACCCTCCTACACTATGGGAATGTAAATTGCTACAGCCACTATGGAGAACAGTATGGAGGTTCCTTAAGAAACTAAAAATAAAGCTACAATATGATCCTGCAATCCCATCCCTGGGCATATATCCAGAGGAAACCATAGTTCAAAAAGATACATGCAACCCAATGTTCATTGTATCGCTACTTATATTAGCCAGGACATGGAAGCAACCTAAATGTCCATCAACAGAGGAATGGATGAATAAGATGTGGTACATATATACAATGGAATATTATTCAGCCATAAAAGGATGAAATAACATCATTTGCAGCAACATGATGGACATAGAGATTGTCATATTGAGTGAAGTAAGTCAGACAGAGAAAGACAAATGTCATATAATATCACTGATATGTGGAATCAAAAAAAAACTACAAATGAACTTATCTACAAAACAGAACTAAAGTTACAGATGTAGAAACTATACTTATAGTTACTGTGGTTAAGGGGGGGAGGGATAAATTGTAAGATTGAGATTGACACATATACACTACTATATATAAAATAAATAACTAATAAAGATCTACTGTGTAGAACAGGGAACTCTACTCAATATTCTGTAATGTCCTATATAGGAAAAGAGTCTAAAAAACTGTGGATATATGTACATGTATAACAGATTCACTTTGCTGTATACCTGAAACTAACACAACACTGTAAATCAACTATACCCCAATTAAAAAAAAAAGAAGAAATACTCGTGAACAAGTAATCAGAAAAGGTTGCTGAATAAGAAACCAGGAAACATTTACAGATGTTCAAATAATTAATAATGTGGTTATGATATTAAACAAGTTTTAAGAAAGCATCCTCCAAATGAAAGAGGTATGTATAAATAATCACAGCAATCTGCCACCCAGCTTTTATAATTTATAATTGCAAACTTTATTCTTTATAAAATGGACCTCAGTGAAAATTTTATAGACTTGAGAGTCTTTATCAGGAGAAAGAGGCAAGTTTTTCACAGCAGGGACAGCAATGTGATTCTTTAAACTTAGATCAGTACATAAAAACAGACAAAATAGTCTAGTGTTGACTAAAAAAAGTATTCAAAATCTTAAAGTTGAGAGTTATGTTTTATTCAGTGGAAATTTTTAGGACTTAACGCCCAGGAAGCAGCATCTCAAGCAACCCTGAGAGAACTGCTCTGAGGAGGCGAGGGTGGGTGCCAGGATATATCGGAGTTTTGCAACAAAAGGCAGGTAGTCTGAACATCAAAAGATTATTGTCAATTAAAGAAAACCATATATGTCAAGTTAAGGAATTTAGTGCTTTTCTGTGTATGGGAATATGCAAGTGTCTGGGCTTACTGAAATCATTCTTTTGATATACACCTCAGCTATCTGGGGTGAGAACCCTGTGTTTTCACGTTCTGAGTTTCCTCAGGGCTCACAGTAGGGAATGGCTGCAGCCTGGTGCCTGCTAGATGGCAGGTATTCTTTCCTTCCTGAGTGTCCCCAGGGCTTACTGGCTCCTGTTGGAGGGCTGTAATAGATGATGAGTGTGACATCCCTTTTTTACTGATGTGGCAAGCAATAATCCATTTATCAGTAGCAAATCAGAAAAACCCAAAACAATATTTTCACCGACTAGATGCAAATATAGCATGAACACCTCTAACTGGGAGAAGCCAAGTCAACAGTGTGCTCAGATTCAAACCAAGAAGACAGAGTTATGTTGGCCCTGGGAACCACATATCATTGACAAATAAAGCATACACTGAGAAGAAATAATGTGTGTAGAGTGCAAACTTAGCATTACTTAGAAACAAAGACAAAGGAAAGAAAAAGTTCACACTAAGTGAAGAAGAAAAGAAGAGTAGACAGGTGTCAGTACTGAGAAGCTACTTTTTTTTAAAACACTTCTGGTAAGAACAAAAAAGGGAGACTTCAAACTATGACATTAGAAATGCTATACTTGCTCACCCCAGCTGCTTACACATGTACGCATTCCTTAAGAAAATTCTGCCTTAATTAGCATGATCACCAGAAAGGAGTTGTAATCAGTCGTCATTTAAAATTATTATTAGAAGAAACAAAATAAGAAAAATAATTTGATATAATTAATGAAGAAATGCTAGAAATATACACCAACAAAATAGATTATAATCATTTAAAAAGTTGATTGAGGGCCTCCCTGGTGGCGCAGTGGTTGAGAGTCCGCCTGCCGATGCAGGGGATACGGGTTCGTGCCCCGGTCCGGGAGGATCCCATATGCCGCGGAGCGGCTGGGCCCGTGAGCCGTGGCCGCTGAGCCTGCGTGTCCGGGGCCTGTGCTCCGCAACGGGAGAGGCCACAACAGTGAGAGGCCCGCATACCGCAAAAAAAAAAAAAAAAAAAAGTTGATTGAAATGCTAAAAGGAATTTATTAATTCATAACGATATTTTTATAAACCTCAGATGTCATTTTGGAGAATATCATAAAACTAACTCATGTTTTTTCTGAACAGTGGTAAATAAAGGGAAAAAGCACACATTTATCCTGCATACTGTGAAACACCTGAGAGTTGACAAATAGTTGAAGCAACATCCCTCTATATTATAAAATTCCAATTAATAAATGAAGAAGGAATACTAGAAATAAAATTTATTTTGAAAACCCTAAGGATATAATGAATCTAAGCAACAATAACTTATGACTACCAAAAAATTAAAAAGCTGAATAGTCACTTTATAATGAATGAAACAATTATAGCTGAACCCACCAAACATTTAATTTCATAGACAAGTTACAACTATGCATTATATAACTCCTGATTTATGCAATGGTAAATACACAACGCACCTTATAAATTATTCTTGCCCCAAATAGCCAAATCCACTGTATTTAACTACTAGTTTATAAAGAATACAGGGGATAGAGGAACCTTTCAAATCACATTATGGTATGCAATTAACAAAATGAAAAATATGAAATAATTCACATTGAAAGGTGATCTAGTTTCTTTAGTAGATGGGAAAAAATAAATTGCACAGAAGAAAGAAGGATGGGGATCTATATATTAAGAGTCATAATAGACATCAACTAAATACAGTGTGTGGACTTTGTTTTGGGTTATGGTTTGGACAGACCAACTTTAATATCATTTAAGAAACACTCAGGGCTTCCCTGTTGGTGCAGTTGTTGAGAGTCCGCCTGCCGATGCAGGGGAAGCGGGTTCGTTCCCCGGTCCAGGAAGATCCCACATGCCGCGGAGCGGCTGAGCCCGTGAGCCATGGCCACTGAGTCTGCACGTCCGGAGCCTGTGCTCCGCAATGGGAGAGGCCACAACAGTGAGAGGCCCACGTACAGCAAAAAACAAAAAAAAAAAAAAAAAGGAAAAAAAAGAAACACTCAGAAAAATTACGATTTTTAATGAAAATCATGAAAGTAAGATATTTCGTTGGTAATTTTAATATATTAATTAAATAATAAATTTTTAGTATTATTTTATGTTGCCTTACAGAGGAAAGTCAATTCTTTGGATAGTCTACAGATTCATGTCAGCTTTGCCATATGTGACCTTAGGTAAACATAATAACCTTCTGGATCTCAAATTTCTCATGTTTAAAATGAATGTTTGGGGCAGATTATCTGTAGTAGTGTTTTTCAAACTTTGTTTTTTCATGGTTACCTAGCAAATAAAATAGTCATTCTATATACACAAATACACACATATATACTCATGTAACATGAACAATACTACTATATAACCAAAATAAACATTTTATGAAATAGCATTTACACTTACCAAATGTACTTTATTTCCCTTTTTATTCTACTTTATTTCTTTATGAAAATGATTTCCATCATGCTTTAAATTGTTTTCCCCTTGCCCTAATGAATTGAGAACCTGAGATTGAGAAATGCTAACAATTACATTTTCCCCAACTGTTAAAATTTATAAATATTCAGCTGTAGTGTTAATATTTTATGTATTTTCAGTCAAATGAGTTTAGAAATATTTAGAAGTAGCAGAATAGGTATCAAAAGAATAAAAATAAAGATAAATTAAATCTACTGCTGAAGATTTTAATACATTGTGGAATTAATTGTAGAAAAGAATTTTGGCAAAAATGCCTGTATTGCAAAATGAGGGGGAGAAATAGAACTGGTCAACAAATCTAATTGTTTACTTGGAAAACATTAAGATAATTAACTCACCACTGACACAATAAAACTGTGAATACTATGCCAAATAAAAAGTTTAGAAATGAAAATAAACATAGCAATCAATATAAATCTATTTTGCAAATAATGTGGCTTTATAACTCCTGAAATATATAATTCTTAGAGAAATAAAAGCTATCAAACTGAAACAAGACATCAAGAAGTTGAACAAATTAATTCAGGGAAAGATAAAGGGAAAATGATCAATTACTAAAAATGCAAATGCAGGAATTTATAACCATGTGAGAAATTGTCTTAAACTTCCTAAGAATAACTGTCTCTTATTACACATATCTGATCCTAAATGGAGGGAAGGATGAAATGTCTCCCAAATGCAGCAGTAATCCTAAAACCTAATGACAACAGCAATAAAAGCAAAATTATAGTCCAATGTTCTTTTAGAGATGAAAAATGCAACAGTCAAATAAGATTAGAGAAAACTGCAATTAGAAACACTGTAATGAAGACTTCAGGAAAGTAAAGCAACTAGCTTGTTATAAAGGAAAACTTAAATCATAATATTATATATCCACATGATTAGTCAGGATAAGTATATAATTTTTGCAGTGCCATTTAATATCTCTCATTTAATTAATTTAATTTTATTGTATTTCTTATTATAAACTAAGAAACAGCAATATATATATATATATATATATATATATATATATATATATATAACCATAATGTCACTACCCAGAGATAAATATAATACACATATATGTGTGTATTATATCTTTCCAGATTTTTATCTATAGTATATAATATGTAATAATATATACAGTGTATCATTATGTCCTGCATCTTGCATTTGCCCACCAAATTCCCTCTGTTGTTCTGCATCTTTCTGTCTAAAGCTGGGAGGTCAGCTGGAGGGAGGAAAGTGAGGTGAAGAAATTTGTTACTCTGATTTCTTCGCTGTGTGGTCTTGACTGTATCCCACAACAGTTGGTCACTGCTCCTCTCAAGGTGGTCTGCTCTACATAACTCTCTTTCTTTAAGGGATCAGGTTATTTCTTTGCTAATATTTCTGCATAACGAATTACTCAAGTTAGCATCTGCAAACGATAAGCCCTTATTAACTCACAATTTATGTGAATCAGGAATCCAGGATTGGTTTGCATGGGTGCCTCCGGCTCAGAGTCTTTCATGAGGTTGAAGCCAATCTGTTGGCCAGGGTTTCAGTCATCAAGACTTAAATCCTCTACCAAGTCCTCTCCTGTCGCTGTTGTTAGCCTTCAGATCCTTGCCAGATTTTGAACTGAGGTTATCAGTTCCTCAGCATGCCATGTGGGCCTCTCCTTAGGGCTGATCAGAACATGGCAGTTTGCTTCCTCCAGATCACGTGATAAGAGAGAAAGAGTGAGAGTGAGCAAGAGAGAACCAAAATGAAAGGCACAGTCTCTTCAAACCTAATCTCTGGAGTGATATCCCCTCACTTCTTCTGTATTCATTCATTCAAGTGAGCCACAAAGTATAGCCCACATTCATGGGGAAAGGAGTTAGTTACATAGGGTGTGAATACCGGGGGTAAGGATTATCAGGAGTTATTTCAGAGGCTAACTACCATTCCTCTCTTTACATCCCACCAGGACAGTGCATGGTGACCACTCAGGTAATGCCATCCCTGGTTTCCTGTACTACTCCACCTGCCTCAGCTATATTTCACATATTTTTACATTAAATTCATTTGCTTTATTCAAATAGGAGGTACCATCTATTTCTTGGTGGATCTTGACTGACAGAGTAATATATTGTATTTATACATGAGAATTTCATGTAGGATCTTGCATTTTATTAAATATACACATACAGTTTTATAAAAATAGGTTGTTGTGGTAAAACTATATACAAACTGTTTATTAAAACTGCTTTTAAGCTTATGTTTATTTCACTTAACTACATATTGTGAACTTTTTACATGTCAATTAATATTCTTCATATTATTAAATAGCAGGATGATATTTCGTAGATGTTCAGGTATTAATTTAATTTAAAAAATTTATTGAAATATGCTTGATTTACAATGTTGTGTTAGTTTCAGGTGTACAACAAAGTGATTCAGTTATATATACACATATATAAATATATTTATTCTTATTTTACATTATCTTCCATTATGTGTAGTTACAAGATATTGAGTATAGGTCTCTGTGCTATACAGTAGGCCCTTGTTGATTATCTATTTTATGTACAGGAGTTTGTATATTTTAATCCCAAATTCCTAATTTATCTCTCCTCCCTTACCCTTTTGTTTTCTATGTCTGTGAGTCTCTTTCTGTTTTGTAAATAAGTTCATTTATATCATATTTTTAGATTCCACATATAACTAATATCATATGATATTTGTCATTGTCTGACTTACTTCATTTAATATGATAATGTCCAGGTCCATCCATGTTGCTACAGATGGCATTATTTCATTCTTTTTATGGCTAATATTCCATTGTGTATGTACACCACATCTTCTTTATCCATTCATCTGTTGATGGACACTTATGTTGCTTCCATGTCTTAGCTATTGTAAATAGTGCTGCTGTGAACATGGGAGTGCATGTATCTTGTTGAGTTATGGTTTCCTCTGGATATATGCCCATAGTGGGATTGCAGAATCATATGATAGCTCTATTTTTAGATTTTAAAGGAACTTCCATACTGTTCTCCATAGTGGCTCTACTAATTTTCATTCCCACCAACAGTGTTGGAGGGTTCCTTTTTCTCCACACTCTCTACAGCATTTACTATTTGTAGACTTTTTGATGATGGCCATTCAGACCAGTGTGGGGTGATACCTCATTGTAGTTTTGCTTTACATTTCTCTAATAATTACTGATGTTGAACAACTTTTCATCTGCCATTTGGTTACCTATATGTCTTCACTGGAAAAGTATCTATTTAGATCTTCTGCCCATTTTTTTTTTTTTTTTTTTTGTGGTACACGGGCCTCTCACTGTTGTGGCCTCTCCCGTTGCGTAGCACAGGCTCTGGATGCGCAGGCTCAGCGGCCATGGCTCACAGGCCCAGCTGCTCCACGGCATGTGGGATCCTCCCGGACCAGGGCACGAACCTGTGCCCTCTGCATCAGCAGGCAGACTCTCAACCACTGTGCCACCAGGGAAGCCCCATGCCCAGTTTTTGATTGTGTTTTTTTTTAATTAATTTTTTTGTTGTTGATCTGTATGAGCTGTTTGTATACTTTGTATCAGGTATTAATTTAACCAATTCCTTCTATTGGACATCTAATTTGATTTCAGAATTTTTCTTATATTAAGTAAAACATTTATCTGGTAAATATGGAAGTGAAATTTCTGGGTCAGAGGGTACATGCATATTTAAAGCTTATGGTATGTATAACCAAACTGGCTTGAAAAAAGATTTTCAAATATACTTTTCAATTAATAGAGAGTAAGCATAATTGTTTTCATATATTCATTGTATTACATATTATCCTTCTTTAATATTTATCACTTTGATATTTCAAACATCTTATTGTTTTAATTATTTGATCTTAATTTCTTATTATTATGAGGTTGAACAATTTTCATATAAGGTATTTTTATGTTTTATATGTTAGTAAATTATACGTAATTTATTTTATTAATTTGCAAAAGTTTTTATTTACTGACAATATTATATCTTTGTCACATATTTTGATAATATGTTCCTCCAGGTTTCATTTTATCTTTCCTCTTGATTTTATAAGTGTCTGTCAAAATGTTTTGAACTTTTTGAAGTTCAAATCTGTTAATCTGTCATTTATAGTTTATACCTTCATATCTCTAATTCAAACTTAATAACTTTTTTTATTCAAAAAATTATAAAAATATTCACTTATGTTTCTATCTAGTATGTTTATCATTTAATTTAGGGCAACTAAATCTTTAAGATTAGTCTTTATTTAAAATCATCACCAACTACCCCGTTGCTGATGCTAGAGAATTGGGAGTTTTTGCAAAAACGTAATTCTCCCTCATCTCTCTTTCCCACATCTGATAAAGCTCAGATGTGCTCAAATCTGTAGTGGTTTTTATTTGTTCATTTTTGTTTGTTTGCCTTTTAGTAGAGATGATATCATACAAAAAGCTAATGTGAAATGACTTTTTGACTTGTGTGGACTTTTAGCATGAGTGATAACCATTTATTGTCTTAAACTACTGAAATATCTGTGTTGATTGTTACTGCTACATAACCTTTTCTATTCTAATAGTAGCAATTTAATCAAAGGGCAATTTAAACCAAAGTCTCCTTAAATGTTCGCATAAGAAAATGGGGATTTGTTTCCAAATATTTTTAGGAATGAAAAACATATGGCTGACTAATCAAAACTCTTCAGGCTACTAATAAATTAAAATGAATATCACGTCTTCCACTGAAGCAAACTGCTGAGTGACAACCTTAAGGAACATTAAGATTAATTTTATGTTTGTCAATCAACTCTATAAATACTCATATAGCAAAAGAGTATAATCAGTTATTTTTGGCACTCTACAGTGTCCTGAATTCATAACTTGCAGTTGAAATCTGTTCACAGATATGCTTTAGGTAAGGTGAAGTTCAACTCTTGGCAGTTGGTGTTCCTTCCTGTTGCATGTACCTAAATTCATATTATCAATCTGAGAGACTGGGTTCCTGCTGTGGGTAAAGAATTTCCTATCTATGACCAAGAGAGAAAATTCTCCACAGCTATTTCAGTGAAACATGAAAATAAAGTTCAAGTTTGCCATCCTGAACAAGAACAGATTTAGAAGAACAAGTAGGTTTTGCTCAGGAAGAGCTCTGAGGTTAGCTGCTAGCATGGCTATCAAGTAGCTTGGGTCTCCTGTGTGGCTAGCTACTGCTCATGTAAATGGTCATGATAGGTAGTGAGACTGGAGTGCTGGGTAATGTTATGTCAGGAATACAGATATGACAAGAGTATCTAAAATATTTGGGCTTAACCAAAGAATCAACATGATGACTGGGGACAGCAGAGTTTAATTTTCATATCTACTTGTAAACATGAAATAGGGCAAATTTCTTATTTTTTATGTCTCTGATAAACAGCAATTCAATCTAGTTAGTTTTCATTATACTATTTATTTTCAGATGGACTATCTGAAAACTAGACAGAATCAGCATCTGATAGTAGTAACAGAGAAAGAAACTACTAATTAAGTTATCCTGTTTCATTTAATAAATGATGGTTTAAGGAAAATGCAGTAATGCTAAAATATTACCTTGTATGGTCCCAAATGAGTCTATGAGTAGCTTAGATACTGTTAGTTTTGGTGAACTCTGCTGGACTATATTTTACTTAGATAATTGATCTAGCTGTTTATAGATACTCCCCCCATAATAACACTGTCCTTTATAAATAAAATGTTAGCCACACATATAATATTATAATTATATATGATCCATTAGCCATACTAAAATATGTAAAAAGTAAGTGAAGTTAATTTTCATACACCTGATTTAACTCAATACATCTAAAATTCTATGTTAATGCTTAATCAGTATAAAACTATTAATAATTCATTTTATTATTTTTAAAAGTTTTGGGGGTGGAGATCCATTGTATGTTTTACAACTGTAGCATAGCTAAATTTGGGCAGGCTGCATTTCAAGTGCTCAATAACCACACATGGCCAGCAGTTACCTTATTGGACAGTATAACCTCATCTTTTCCTTTATTTTATTCCTTTCTTTATTAATCCATACTAGTCACCCTAAACTGACATTTATTTTCTACATTTTCCTTTATGCCATCAAGCTGTGACAAAGTGAGATAGTGACATGGACATATATACACTACCAAATGTAAAATAGCTAGTGGGAAGCAGCTGCATAGCACAGGGAGATCAGCTAGGTGGTTTGTGACCACCCAGAGGGGTGGGATAGGGATGGTGGGAGGGAAGGAGACACAGGATGGACGAGATATAGGAACATATGTATATGTATAACTGATTCACTTTGTTATAAAGCAGAAACTAACACACCACTGTAAAGCAATTATGCTGCAATAAAGATGTTAAAAAAAATAGTTTTCTTATCCATACAGCTGCCCTGCTCCACAGTTTTTATTGGAATATTTATTTATTATTTTTTAAAATGTACTTCTAGCATTATTGAAGAATTAACATGTAATAAACTGCACAAACTTAAAGTGTATAATTTGATAAGTTTTGACATATTTATATACCAGAGAAACCATCAAAAAATCAATATCTCCCCCCATATCATTCCCTCAAATCCCTTTGTAATCTCACTGTACGTGCCTTTCCCATTTTCCCCTCTCCAGGCTCTGCTTCATGTTAGTACACATTACTTCGCATTTCCTAAAGTGTTATGTAAGTGGAAACATATGTTGTGTACTTGGTTTTTGTCTGCCTTATTTTGGAGTGAATACCTTTTACGCTTCTACTTTATATTAATTTTGGCTTACCAGTTATAATGTACTTTTTGTTATTATTGTGATTGATATTGGTTTACAGTATATATTTTAAACTAAATTTCAGTGATATCATATCACTTCGTGTATATTTAAGAAACTTACAGTATACTTCCATTTCTTCCTTCTTAACCTTTATACTCTTGTAGCATACACCAAAGCATTGATATTATTTTGTTTAAATGGTTATCTTTTTGAAAGATTTCAATAATAAGAACAGAATTATGTATGTGAAACCATGTCTGCTATTTTTGTGCTCTTCATTTCTTTGGATAGATCTGTAGCTCCATTTAGTATCATTTAGGCTCTTCCTGAAGGAGTTTCTTTAACATTTCTTGTAGTGCTAGTCTGCTGATAGTGAATTCTTTCAGAACATATTTTTATTTTGCCTTTCTTTCTGAAAGATATGGGTGCAGAGTTCTAGGCTAGCATTTATTTATTTCAGTGGTTTAATAATTATTGCTCCAGTGTCTTCTTGCTTGAACTGTTTCTAAGCAAATCTGTGGACATCTTGTGTTTGTTGGAAAGTATGCAGTGTATCTTTTCTCTGGCTGCTATTAAAATATTTCTCTTTATCCCTGGTTTTGAGCGATTAAATTATGATATTCTTTGATGAGATTTTCTTCATGTTTCTTGTGCTTGAGATTTGTTAAGCTTCTGGTATCTATGGACTTACATTTTTCATTGAATTTAGAAATTTTTGACCAATATTTCTTCAAATGTTTTTTCCTCACTAATGTTCTAACTACCCCTCCACCCCCATATAGTTCACCTCAAGAAAGAGATGCTAAGTGGATTCATCTCTTCTAAGACATTCACTTACTGGACTGAATTTTTCAGGAGAGTAGGGTGAACATACAGAACCTAGCATTCTCACTGTCTTCCCCTCCCTCCTCCCATCCTGTCTCTTTCTCTTTCATTTTTCTTTTTTTGTGCAATATAGTGCTCTTATCCACAGGTGGTCAGTTAGTGGTAAGTCTGGTACTTTCAGATTAGAAGAAAATCTGCTTGGGTCTTGAGCCTAAATTAATAATCTAACTTAGTTTCACCAGTATTTCTTGCTTTAGGAGTTACTGCCACTTATTTTACAAAACTATGGTGGTTTGATTTCCTATTTACTATTTTCTTTAGTGTGTATAACTTTATTGGGTATCTTGAATGTAAGAAATAAGCCATATTTGAGAATTCCTGAATTTTCCAGGTAAACATCAGTGAAATTCAATCAACATATTAAATTTGGAACACTAAATTTACATTTTATGTTTCAGAAAAGGAATATTTGGGGAGTTACTTGAAACAAAATTAAAGAGGTATTGAGGAAATTAATTTTATTCATAATGTTATGAGAACTATTAAATTAGTATCATGGTAAGGATATTATAGTATTCAGATGAGAAATGATGATGAAAATAATAAAAACAATAACAGTGAAAAATTTTTAAAAGAGGCACTATTTGAGATATGAGATATTAATGAATTAACATTTGCAAGTTTGATTTGTGTGGATAGTGACAGAGAATAATGCTCAGCTTACTGGCTTGAACATATGGGTGTATGTTGATACTATTGATGGTCAGAGCCGGTACACAAATATTAGGCAACATTTGTGTGTGCTCCAGAGTCACGTGGATGTACAAAGGTTCGTGTGCAATTTTTATTTTGTTAGCTTTAATAATATCCATTTGATCCCCCTTAAGGAAACATATTATAATGTAAGTGAATAAGAGAATTTTTATTATAAGGACTTCCTTGAATCTCTTCTAAACAATTTGTAAATTTTAGTACTTTATTGGTTACAAATTATTTATGACATTTCTTGCAACTTATGGAAACAGACCAATATGTTATTTCATCACCAAATTCGAAGTTATGGTCTCCTCATTTGTCTCTTTACCTCAAGCCTAAGTTGATTCAGTACTGACCTCTAATGTGGCCAGACTTATCATCCTAAAAATGCTGATGACGTATCTTTCTGCTGGATTTTTAGGCCAATAGTTTAAAATAATAACTTATCTAGGTATATATTACCTTCAAAATACCCTCAATCTACAGTTACAGCCTCATCTGGGGACATCTCCTTCTTGTACGACATTTCCAAGATATTATAGATCCCTTTGCAACTCCATTCCTTTGCAGATGTTCTTGCTTTTGACTGGAATAACCCATACTGCTCTAATTTCCTTAATGAGAATGAAATGATCTACAATTAACCATTCACACTTATGCACAAGCACATATTAAAATATGCTTAAATTATTAAAATACACAGCAGCACATTTAATTGTAATTTATCTGTTTCCACCTGTATCTTGTGATTGAAAATTTGGGCTTCTCAAAAAGAATTTCAATCTTATTCATCATTACAGTTCAGTCATTGTAATTGTCAGGGTCAACATAGGCTCAATAAATTGAGTGGATGAAATACAATAGTAATTGAAAATGTTACAATTGTCTACATTATTTTTGATGCTCTTGGCTACGATATCTATGAATTAGTGAGGAATGTTCAAGTACCTAATGCTAATCATCAATTCATTCTATTACTTTTTACATTTTGGCACTCTGGTTATTAGTTCTTACATATTTTGAATGGTTATGTCTTCTAGAGTAATTGGCTTTGGCCCTTTTTTTTTTTTTTTTGCGGTATGTGGGCCTCTCACTGCTGTGGCATCTCCTGTTGCGGGGCACAGGCTCTGGACGCACAGGCTCAGCGGCCATGGCTCACGGGCCCAGCCATTATGTGGTATGTGGGATCCTCCCAGACTGGGGCACGAACCCATGTCCCCTGCATTGGCAGGTGGACTCTCAACCACTGCGCCACCAGGGAAGCCCTTGGCCCTTTTATAGTTTTGATATATGTCTTCCTGCATTAAACTGCCTTTTTCTGATAGGAATTCCAACTTTCTTATGATTTGAGTTTGCATAGCATATTTTCCCCTTGTATTTAATTTCCATATAATTCCACATACATTTACTTAATATTTAAAATACTTTTCTTACAAACTTCATAGAGTTAGGACTTAATATTTTATCCACTTTGACACTTTCTGCTTGTTAATTCATTTGCTTATTCTTTTTATATTTAATATAACAAATACAGTTGGGTTTGTTTACTATCCTGCTTTTGTTTTGTATTGCCTTTATATTTTTTGTTCTATTGGCTTTTAGATATACCTCTGTGATGTGTGAAAAAAATTTATGTAAAATATGCCTCATCCTTCCCTATAAAACTAAACATAATAACTATCTTCACTGTTTTTGAAACTGTGGACAATTTCCTGACCCAAATGTTCTTTTGATTATAAACGCGCTTCTCCCAAATAGCTTATAAACATGTCTCCAAGGAGGTGAAAAACATATTTTACCTCAAAGCCCTGAATAATTGTAAACATGTAAGTCCATATACTGATAAGCAGTAAGTTGTTTGTGAGAACTTGTTTGCTGGTGCTGAGATAACAAGTGGCTTCCTTGTCCAAAAGAGATAAGCGCCTGCTGAAACCCCAAAGTTACAGATGACTTACAAAACCTGTGATTTAATGTATGAGGTGACTTTGAGTATAACCAATCAGAACTGGATGATACAACTGTGAATTAATAGAATAGAAGGGTTTATTACTGTCCAAGCCTTCCAGTGAGCATGCAAACTCAGAGACCAGATCATATTGAACATTGATTTGGCATGGACTCCCTGAGTATCCCTCAAGTGTACTAAGCTGACTGATGGACCAGTAAATAAAATCCATTAGATAACTGCTGATGCAGATCTAGGTGACCCACCTGCAAGCAGAGGTCTCTAGACACACCAGATGTTATCAAGTAGCAAAAAAGGGAGACTTGCAGGAAAGGCAGCATGTGCATTCCTGCCCTCCCCCTTTTCTTGTTTGTAGTTGACATATAGCTTATTGAAGAGTTTATTTAAGCTAAGTTTTAGTGTGTTCAGTGAAATTTTTTTCAGTACTACTTTCTCAGAAACACCTTGAAACCAAGGTTTGATTTTGATCTTCATATATTTTTACTCAGAATAAAAATACCTGATTTATATATCTACTTTTTAAAATTTTATAAGTAGTTGCTCTACTGATTACAGTATGCATCCTTAACCTATTGCTCTTATCCTGGAATTAATATTTACCACTTCAAATATAATGTAAGTCATTTCCATTTGTTTTCTCCCAATGTTTGTGCTAGTGTGCTAAATATTTTACATCTATTTCATGAGCACCATAATACATGTTTATTACTGTTGTTTCAATTATATTTTAAAAACATCTATTTTATGGTATAATTTATATACATTAAGACAAATATAAGAACCGAGAAAAAATTGTTTTTTATATTTGCCCATATTATATTTCTGATATTTTTCCTTCCTTCCTATAGACTTAAATTTCCACCAGGTATCTTTTCCTTCAGCTTGAAGAACTTCTCTAATATTTCTGCAGAAAAGATCTGCTAGTGATAACATCTCTCAGCTTTCACTTGTCTACAAATTTTTTTATGTTGCACTTATTTTTAAAGGAGGTTTAACTGAATATAAAATTCTAGATTTAGTTGTTAAAAAAAAAAGACCTTTAAAGATGCCATTCCTCTGTATTCTGCTTAACATTGCCTTTAATGAGAAGTCAACACTCATTTTCATTATTGCTCATCTTATTGTACGGTCTTTTTCCTTTGGCATCTCTAAAACCCCTTTCTTTGGTTTTTAGGAATTTGATTATTATGTGCTTACATGTGGTTTTCTTTAGATCAATCTTACTTGGACTTAATTGAGCTGCTTTGTTCTATACTTATTGCTTTTGATCAAATTTGGACCATATCTGCCCATTATTTATTTAAAAAATATATATTTATATATAAAAATATATATAGTGCACCATTTAAACAACCTATATTGCTAGACACTTTCACATTATCTCATGAGTCATGGTGGTATGCTTTCAGGCAATCTGATCTCAGTACTCTTACTCCTAACTAGTATCTATATGTATTTTTTGTGGCAAATATATAGTATCTTGTAAAATAGTTTTTACATAATTAAAAATTTTAGTCTGTGAGCTCACTGAGGGTAGAGGATTGCATCTTCTTTCTTTTAATCAGAGTTATTTTTAAACTGTTAATACTCTATAAAAATTTGAGTGGCTATTCATATCAGGTGGGTTTCAGATTAAAAGTCACAAAAATTCAGACAGCAAATTCTCGATTTTTTTTTTTTTTTTTTTTTTTTGCGTTATGCGGGCTTCTCACTGTTGTGGCCTCTCCCGTTGCGGAGCACAGGCTCCGGATGTGCAGGCTCAGCGGCCATGGCGCACGGACCCAGCCGCTCCGTGGCATGTAGGGATCTTCCCAGACCGGGGCATGAACCTGCGTCCCCTGCATCGGCAGGCGGACTCTCAACCACTGCGCCACCAGGGAAGCCCTAAAATTCTCGATTTTTAGAATAAAATACAATAGCTAAAGAAGTAAAAATCTTATATTACAAGGTAAATCTAGAAATTACATCTCAAAATTATTTCCTTCTGAGGTTATACATAAATTAATATGGTAACTATTAACATTTTCTAAACCATATATAATAGAGACCGAGGGAAGAGATTTCCCCTCAAAGGATACTGTAAATAATGAGAATTTTTTCCCCAGATGAATCACATTTTCCACAGTGATCTATGATTTACACTCTCATGTCAGATAGGCTCTCCATAGGTTTAAAAGACTTACTGAAAATATAGTCATTCATTGCCCACCAGTCATGAGCCTCAGAATCCTCCAACTGGAATTTGTTCTAAGTTATACAACTTGACAGTAACTTCAAGATGTATTAAAGTGACTGTCAGATGTTTGTCGCTTTGAGTAAGTGTACTATTAGGGTGTAAAGGTAACAACAGTGATTTATTAGTATGGAATCAACCTGGGAAATACTCCCTCCCTTTCTTCCTGTTTTTGATTCTTGAGTTTTCTTTGTTATACCAACATATTTTCTTTAACATAGAATGATTACATGCAATGTAAAAATGATACCTCTTAACACCAGGCCTATATTATTTTTGTGCATTTATTAACAATGCAACAAATTCAATACTTATAGCATAAGCTTACATGTATTCTGTAAATTATAATATCAGATTCAAATCTTAAAAATACTGGGCTTCCCTGGTGGCGCAGTGGTTGAGAGTCCGCCTGCCGATGCAGGGGACGCAGGTTCGTGCCCCGGTCTGGGAAGATCCCACATGCCACGGAGCATCTGGGCCCGTGAGCCATGGCCGCTGAGCCTGCACGTCTGGAGCCTGTGCTCCGCAGCGGGAGAGGCCACAACAGTGAGAGGCCCGCGTACCAAAAAAAAAAAAAAAAAAAAAAAATACTGAAGATTCTTTTTTTCACAAATTGTGTCTCTCTGGGGGAATCATGAATAATTGATAATGATGTGATGCAATCTGCTTATCTGACACATTTAAAAACATAATAGGAAAATTGAAGTTAAATGTATAAATTGGCTGAGAATGGGAACAGAGCAGGGCTTGGGTACATATTTTGCTTGCTGTGTAAAAGCTACTCGAGGGTTTAAACTATAAAGACTCCAAGAAATATTTTTATCTCTGCTGCAAGAAAAAGGAACTCAACTCCTTATGATAAATTGAGAATTATTCTACTAGGCATTTTGAGATTCTTTGCACACTGATATATTTTTAAAATTTTTGATTTAACATATTGGTACAAGTAAATCTGTATGAGAAACAGTGAAAAATACTGGTATATTTCCTTTATAGTACTTATTCCTCTGAAATTATCTACCTTATTTGCTTATTTTATTCATCTTACTACCAACTAGAATATAAACACAATGATTCAAACACATTTTGTATTTTTATTAATATCTCCGAACTTAAAGTAGCTCTTGCAAAAAAAAAAAAAGAAAGAATTTAAAATTGTATGTTAAATGAATGAATAAACAAAATGACTGGCACTAATTGATTTCTTTTCAAAAGGGAGTAAATTTCTAAATCTGCATTATGATGTTACTTATGGAATATTTGTTCTTCAAAAGCAAAACAAAACAAAACAAAAAATTTAAGATGATATAATACTGATTATACTTTTTTTGTTGTTTTGATGGTGGTGGTGAGAGGGACATAAGACAAAATAGAGTAAAATAACAAACAATATTTTTTGTAGAAAGTAGAGCTTTATTTACATTTCTCATGAAGCTCAGTTTTTATTCTTACTATGTACATTGCTCATTGTGTTTACTGCTTATATATTTTCTAAGCATATATTAATCCATAAGTCACTAAGGTATCATTTAGTAAGTTGGTATTATGGTATATTTATCACATTGAATGGTATCATAGCTTCTTAAAAGTACAAATTGCCATAAAATTAACAGTATATATGTGTGTGTGTATCTGTGTGTGTTTTGTGTATAATATATATTTAAAATTTAAATTGCATATTTGAAATATATATATATATATGTAATTAAAATTTTACAGTGTTAATAAGTGTCCTAACAGTGTTCATCTAGAATATAGAACCTGGGAGCAATGTGAAAAAATCTTTTTTGAATATGGTATGTTATATTCAAATATTTGAAAAAAGAAAATACTACTAAATTGTGTTTTCTCTTTTCTTGTTCCTTTTTCAGAAAGTGGGTGGGAGAAGTAAATCTAATTCATGAAAATCATATCCCTACATCTGGGACATTTTCTCAGTTTATTTAATATTCAAAGAAATATTTAGAGGGAGTGAATTAAATCACTGCTTAGTCAAAGTCAGATGGCTTTGAGTTTGAACCCTCATTTTACTATCTCGTAGCTCTTTGGCTTTGGGAAAGCTTTGTGGACTCTTTCAATTTACTCAATGCATAAAATGGAAATTATAATCACTACTTCAAAAAATTTTGATATGATTAAATGATCTTGTGCATATAATGTAAAGCAACTGATATAGATACTTAATAAATATTACCTAATATACATTAATATAATAAAAACAATAGACTAATGATTAAGCCAGGGACTAAATGCCCAAGAGTGAATAGACAACAGTGGTCAGTACACCAACACAGTTGATAGATTAGTTAACTCTTTTTGGCTTCTTTTAGGCTGTATGCCACCAAAGGGAGACAGCATCTGTAGAATAAGTCAATTATGATGTCCTTGCAATGCTTAATAGAAAGGTCACTGATTACTTATGAACATGTGGCTTGCAACAGATGAAATTTGGTTGCAGGTGACTTAATTCTCTAAATTCATGAAACTCAGCCTATTCCAAACTCCTAGGCATAAGCACAGTATGCTGGAACTAAAAGTTTTCAGATCAAAGTTTCCATATCTCACTACTAAACCCTGGAGCCATTTCATAGTCAGCAAAATCATAAATAATATACATATCCCTTGGATAAACTAAAAATAAAATTACTCCAGTTAAATGCAACTGGAATCATAAGTCTTTTACAAAGTCATACCATAGTAATTATTATAAAACCTGGGTGCCTGGGTCCTTCTCCCATCATAATTTCCTTGTCATTTAATTCAATGTAATATCACAAAATAAGTATGCACTGTTGTTTCTTAGCATAATTTCAGATGCTAATATCCTAATTCAAAGTACTAAATAATTTTTGACTATGATGAAACAATCTTCATTTAAAATATATTTGATTGATCATATACTTGAATATTATATAAGTACATTATAATTATATGGGCTCTGGTTACATTCTAATTATCAAACTATGTTTTAGGGATATAATACAAAGTGTATAAATATTAGTGACATTTCATGGCTATTAGTATGTAAATTTAAATGTCTATTTAAATTTAAAATGGTTTTACAGGTGAATTATACCAAACATTCAAAGAAGAGTGAACATCTATCCTTCCCAAACCTTTCCAAAAAATTGCAGAGAAAGGAATGCTTCCCAACTCATTCTATGAGGTAAGCATTATTCTCATACCAAAATCACAGAAAGATATCAAACAAAAAAAGAAAGTTACAGGCAAATATCACTGATGAACATAGATGTAAAAATTCTCAACACAATATTAACAAACCTAATTTGATAATATAGTAAAAGGATCATACACCATCATCAAGTGGGATTTATCCCAGGGATGCAAGGATGTTTTGATATCCACAAATCAATCAATGTGATTCATCACCTTAAAAGTTGAAGAATAAAATGCATATGATCATCTCAATAAGTGCAGAAAAAGATTTTGACAAAATTCAACATCTATTCATGACAAAAACTCTCAGCAATGTGGTACAGAAGGAACATATCTTGATATAAAAAAATCCACTTATGAAAAGCCCACAGCTAACATCATATTCAATGGTAAAAATCTGAAAACATTTTCCCTAAGATCAGCAACAAGACGAGGATGTCCACTTGCCATTTTTATTCAACTCAATATAGGAAGTCCCAGCCTCAGCAATCAGACAAGAAAAATAAATAAATGGAATCCAAATTGGAAAGGAAGAATTAAAACTATCATTGTTTGCAGATAACATGATACTACACATAGAAAATCTTAATGACACAACCAAAAAACTACTAGAACTCATCAATGAATTTGGTAAAATTGTAGGATATAAAATTAATGTACAGAAATCTATTACATCTCAATGCACTAACAATAAACTATCAGAAATACAGATTAATAAAACAGTCCCATTTACAATCACATCAAAAGGAATAAAATACCTAGGGTTAAATCTAACTAAGGAGGTAAAGAATTGTACTTGGAAAGCTATAAGATTAAAGAAATTGAAGAGGTCACAAACAGATGGAAATATACACTATGCTCATCAATTAGAATGTTTAATATTGTTAAAACAACCATACTACTCAAAGCATCTATAGGTTCAGTGTAATCCTTATCAAAATATCAATGGGGTTTTTTCATAAGAACAAATAATTCTAAAATTTGTATGGAAATGCAAAATACCCCAGACAACCAAAAAAATATTGTGAAAGAAGAATAAACCTGGAGGTATCACATTCCCTGATTTCAAACTATACTACAAAACTACAATAATCAAAATGCTGTGGTACTGGCATCAAAAAAGTCATATAGATCAATGGAACAGAATAGAGAGCCCAGAAAGAAACTCACACACATATGAGAATTTAATTCACAACAAAGAATGCAAGAATGTCCAATGGACAAAAGACTGCCTGTTCAATAATCATGTTGGGGAAATTGAACTGCTACATGCAAAAGAATCAAACTGGACAACTTTCTCACACAATCTACAAAAATAAACCCAGATGGACTAAAGACTTACATGTAAGACCTCAAATCATAAAATTTGTAGAAGGAAACATAGGTAGTATGCTGTTTGACATTGGTCTTAGCAATATTTTTTTTTGATATGTTTCCTCAGGCAAAGGAATCAAAAATAAATAAATAAATCAACAAATGAGACTATATCAAACCAAAAATCTTTTGCACATCAAAGAAGAAAACTATCTACAAAACTAAAGGCTTCCTACTGAATGGGAGATAATATTTGCAAATAATATGTCCAATAAGCGGGTCATATCCAAAATATACAAAGAATACATACAACTCAACATCAAAAATCACGAACAACCTGATTAAAATATGGACAGTTTTCCAAAGAAGACATTCAGATGGCCATCAGACACATGAAAAAATGGTCAACGTCATTAATCATCAGGGAAATACAAATCAAAACCACAATGAGATATCACCTCATACCTGTAGAATAGCTATTATTGGAAGACAACAAATAACAAGTATGGGGAAAAGGGAACACTTGTGCACTTTTTGTGGGAATGTAAATTTGTGCAGCCACTATTAAAAACATTATGGAGGTTCCTCAAAAAATTTGAAATAGAACTACCATATGATCCAGCAATTCCACACCTGTGTATTTATCCAAAGAAAACAAAAACACTAATTTGAAAAGATATATGGACACCCATATTCATTGTAACATTATTTACAAAAGCCAATATATGGAAGCAACCTAAGTGCTCATCAGTAGATGAGTGGATAATGAAGATGTGGTGTGTGTGTATGTGTGTGTGTATATATATATATACACACACACATACACACACACACATACACACACACACAAAATGGAATATTACTCAGCCATATAAAAGAATGAAATCTTGTTATTTGTGACAGCACAATTTACCCTAGAGGGTATTATGATAAGTGAAATGAGTTAGGCAGAGAAAGAAAAAAACCGTATGATTTCACTTATATGTGTAATTTAAAAAACAACAACAACAAATGAGTAAACATAACTAAACAGAAGTAGATCCATACATACAGAGAACAAATAGGCAGTTGTCAGATGGGAGGGAGGGTGGAGGGAGAAGGGGAGATATTAAGAGGTACAAACTTTCAGTTACCAAAACAAACACATAGAGAAAGAGATCATATTACCAGAGGCAGAGGGAGAGGACGTGGAATGGGATGAAGGTAGTCAAAAGGTACACATTTCCAGTTATAAATATGTACGAGGGACAATGTACATGATTAATATAATTAACACTGTTGTATGTTATATAAGAAAGTTGTTAAAAGGGTGAATTCTAAGAGTTTCATCAAAAGGAAAATCTGTTTTTTTCTATTTCTTTAATTTTTAATCTCTGTAAGATGTTAGATGTTCACTAAACTTATTGTGGTAATCATTTCATGATGTAAGTCCAATCATTTACTGTACACCTGAAGCTGATAAAATGTCATATATCAATTATATCTTAATAGTGGAAGAAAAATAAAAACATAAATGTTTAGGCTTGGCTGCAGGAAATTTAAACTGTATAAATATCTATTCATGAGGAGACTTCCGGGTAAGATGGTGGAAGAGTAAGACACGGAGATCACCGTCCTCCCAACGGATACACCAGAAATACAGCTACACGTGAAACAACTCCTACAGAACACCTACTGAACGCTGGCAGAAGACCCCAGACCTCCCAAAAGGCAAGAAACTCCCCACATATCTGGGTAGGGCAAAGCGGAGAGATTCCCGCACAGAGGATCAGTGCCGATCGGCACTCACCAGACCGAGAGGCTTGTCTGCTCGCCTGCCAAGGCGGGTGGCGCTGGAAGCTGAGGCTCGGGCTTCGGTCAGAGCACAGGAAGAGGACTGGGGCTGGCGGCGAGAACTCAGCCTGAAGGGGGCTAATGTGCCACAGCTAGCCAGGAGGGAGTGCGGGAAAACTCTGGAGCTGCCGAAGAGGCAAGAGACTTTTTCTTCCCTCTTGGTTTCCTGGTGCGCGAGGAGAGGGGATTAAGAGCGCTGCTTAAAGGAGCTCCACAGATGAGTGCGAGTTGCGGCTGAAAGCGCGGAGCCCAGTGACGGGCGTGGGACGCTGGGGCTGCTGCTGCCACCACCAAGAAGCCTGTGTGCGAGCGCAGGTCACTGTCCACACCGCCCTTCCGGGAGACTGTGCAGCCCGCCACTGCCGGGGTCCCTGGATCCAGGGGCGGCTTCACTGGGAGAACGCACAGCGCACCTCAGGCTGGTGCAACATCACGCCGGCCTCTGCCGCTGCAGGCTCGCCCCGCACTCCGTGCCCCTCCCTCCACCCGGCCTGAGTGAGCCAGAGTCCCCGAAGAGGCTGCTCCTTTAACCCTGTCCTGTCTGAGCGAAGAACAGATGCCCTCCGGCGACCTACATGCCGAGGCGGGGCCAAATCCAAAGCTGAGACCCAGGAGCTGTGAGAACAAAGAAGAGAAAGGGAAACCTCTCCCAGCAGCCTCAGAAGCAGCGGATTAAAGCTCCACAATCAACTTGATGTACCCTGCATCTGTGGAATACATGAATAGACAACAAATCATCCCAAATTGAGGAGCCAGGAGTCAGTGCTGGGCCTCTGAGGTGGGAGAGCCAACTTCAGGACACTGGTCCACAAGAGACCTCCCAGCTCCACATAATATAAAACGGCGAAAATCTTCCAGAGATCTCCAACTCAACACCAGCACCCAACTTCAATCAACGACTAGCAAGCTACAGTGCTGAACACCCTATGCCAAACAACTAGCAAGAAAGGAACACAACGCTACCCATTAGAAGAGAGGTGGCCTAAAATCATAAAAAGTCTGCAGACACCCCAAAACACACCACCAGACGTGGACCTGCCCACCAGAAAGACAAGATCCAGCCTCACCCACCAGAACACAGGCACTAGTCCCCTCCACCAGGAAGCCTACACAACCCACTAAACCAACCTTAGCCACTGGGGATAGACACCAAAAACAACGGGAACTACGAACCTGCAGCCTGCAAAAAGGAGACCCCAAACACAGTAACATAAGCAAAATGAGAAGACAGAAAAACACACAGCAGCAGAAGGAGCAAGATGAAAACCTACCAGACCTAACAAATGAAGAGGTAATAGGCAGTCTACCTGAAAAAGAATTCAGAATAATGATAGTAAAGATGATCCAAGATTCTATTTCCAAGATCCAAAATCTTGGAAATAGAATAGACAAAATGCAAGAAACAGTTAACAAGGACCTAGAAGAACTAAAGATGAATCAAGCATCGATTAAAAACACAATAAATGAAATAAAAAATACTCTTGATGGGATCAATAGCAGAATAACTGAGGCAGAAGAACGGATAAGTGAGGTGGAAGATAAAATAGTGGAAATAACTGATGCAGAGCAAAATAAAGAAAAAAGAATGAAACGAACAGAGGACAGTCTCAGAGACCTCTGGGACAACATTAAACACACCAACGTTCGAATTATAGGGGTTCCAGAAGAAGAAGAGAAAAAGAAAGGGACTGAGAAAATATTTGAAGAGATTATAGTTGAAAACTTCCCCAATATGGGAAAGGAGTTAATCAAGTCCAGGAGGCACAGAGAGTCCCATACAGAATAAATCCAAGGAGAAATATGCCAAGACACATATTAATCAAACTGTCAAAAATTAAACACAAAGAAATCATATGAAAAGCAGCAAGGCAAAAACAACAAATAACACACAAGGGAATCCCCATCAGGTTAACAGCTGATGTCCCAGCAGAAACTCTACAAGCCAGAAGGGAGTGGCAGGACATAATTAAAGTGATGAAGGAGAAAAACCTGCAACCAAGATTACTCTACCCAGCAAGGATCTCATTCAGATTTGATGGAGAAATTAAAACGTTTACACACAAGCAAAAGCTGAGAGAGTTCAGCACCACCAAACCAGCTTTACAACAAATGCTAAAGGAACTTCTCTAGGCAAGAAACACAACAGAAGGAAAAGACCTACAATAACGAACTCAAAACAATTAAGAAAATGGGAATAGGAACATACATATCGATAATTACCTTAAATATAAATGGACTAAATGCTCCCACCAAAAGACACAGATTAGCTGAATGGATACAAAAACAAGACCCATATATATGCTGTCTACAAGAGACGCACTTCAGACCTAGAGACACATACAGACTGAAAGTAAGGGGATGGAAAAAGATATTCCATGCAAATGGAAACCAAAAGAAAGCTGGAGTAGCAATTCTCATATCAGACAAAATAGACTTTAAAATAAAGACTACAAGAAGAGACAAAGAAGGACACTACATAATGATCAAGGGATCGATCCAAGAAGAAGATATAACAATTGTAAATATTTATGCACCCAACATAGGAGCACCTCAATACATAAGGCAAATACTAACAGCCATAAAAGGAGAAATCGATAGTAACACACTCATAGTAGGGCACTTTCACACCCCACTTTCACCAATGGACAGATCATCCAAAATGAAAATAAATAAGGAAACACAAGCTTTAAATGATACATTAAACAAGATGGACTTAATTGATATTTATAGGACATTCCATCCAAAAACAACAGAATACACATTTTTCTCAAGTGCTCATGGAACATTCTCCAGGATAGATCATATTTTAGGTCACAAATCAAGCCTTTGTAAATTTAAGAAAATTGAAATTGTATCAAGTATCTTTTCCGACCACAATGCTATGAGACTAGACATCAATCACAGGAAAAGATCTGTAAAAAATACAAACACATGGAGGCTAAACAATACACTACTCAATAAAGAAGTGATCACTGAAGAAATCAAAGAGGAAATTAAAAAATACTTAGAAACAAATGACATTGGAGACATGACGACCCAAAACCTATGGGATGCAGCAAAAGCAGTCCTAAGAGGGAAGTTTATAGCAATACAATCCCACCTTAAGAAACAGGAAACATCTCGAATAAACAACCTAACCTTGCACCTAAAGCAATTAGAGAAAGAAGAACAAAAACATTCCAAAGTTAGCAGAAGGAAAGAAATCATAAAAATCAGATCAGAAATAAATGAAAAAGAAATGAACGAAACGATAGCAAAGATCAACCAAACTAAAAGCTGGTTCTTTGAGAAGATAAACAAAATTGACAAACCATTAGCCAGACTCATCAAGAAAAAAAGGGAGAAGACTCAAATCAATAGAATTAGAAATGAAAAAGGAGAAGTAACAACTGACACTGCAGAAATACAAAAGATCATGAGAGATTACTATAAGCAACTCTATGCCCATAAAATGGACAACCTGGAAGAAATGGACCAATTCTTAGAAATGCACAACCTGCCAAGACTGAATCAGGAAGAAATAGAAAATATGAACAGACCAATCACAAGCACTGAAATTGAAACTGTGATAAAAAATCTTCCAACAAACAAAAGCCCAGGACCAGATGGCTTCACAGGCAAATTCTATCAAGCATTTAGAGAAGAGCTAACACCTATCCTTCTCAAACTCTTCCAAAATATAGCAGAGGGAGGAACACTCCCAAACTCATTCTATGAGGCCACCATCACCTTGATACCAAAACCAGACAAGGTGGTCACAAAGAAATAAAACTACAGGCCAATATCACTGATGAACATAGATGCAAATATCCTCAACAAAATACTAGCCAACAGAATCCAACAGCACATTGAAAGGATCATACACCATGATCAAGTGGGGTTTATTCCAAGAATGCAAGGATTCTTCAATATATGCAAATCAATCAACGTGATACACCATATTAACAAATTGAAGGAGAAAAACCATATGATCATCTCAATAGATGCAGAGAAAGCTTTCGACAAAATTCAACACCCATTTATGATAAAAACCCTGCAGAAAGTAGGCATAGAGGGAACTTTCCTAACATAATAAAGGCCATATATGACAAAGCCACAGCCAACATCATCCTCAATGGTGAAAAACTGAAACCATTACCACTAAGATCAGGAAGAAGACAAGGTTGCCCACTCTCACCACTCTTATTCAACATACTTTTAGAAGTTTTAGCCAAAGCAATCTGAGAAGAAAAGGAAATAAAAGGAATCCAAATTGGAAAAGAAGAAGTAAAGCTGTCACTGTTTGCAGATGACATGATACTATACATAGAGAATCCTAAAGATGCTACCAGAAAACTACTAGAGTTAATCAATGAATTTGGTAAAGTTGCAGGATACAAAATTAATGCACAGAATTCTCTGGCATTCCTATATACTAATGATGAAAAATCTGAAAGTGAAATCAAGGAAACACTCCCATTTACCATTGCAACAAAAAGAATAAAATATCTAGGAATAAACCTACCTAAGGAGACAAAAGACCTGTATGCAGAAAATTATAAGACACTAATGAAAAAAATTAAAGATGATACAAATAGATGGAGAGATGTACCATGTTCTTGGATTGGAAGAATCAACATTGTGAAAATGACTCTACTACCCAAAGCAATCTACAGATTCAATGCAATCCCTATCAAACTACCTCTGGCATTTTTCACAGAACTTGAACAAAAAATTTCACAATTTGTATGGAAACACAAAAGACCCCGAATAGCCAAAGCAATCTTGAGAACGAAAAATGGAGCTGGAGGAATCAGGCTCCCTGACTTCAGACTATACTACAAAGCTACAGTAATCAAGACAGTATGGTACTGGCACAAAAACAGAAAGATAGATCAATGGAACAGGATAGAAAGCCCAGAGATAAACCCACGGACATATGGTCACCTTATCTTTGATAAAGGAGGCAGGAATGTACAGTGGAGAAAGGACAGTCTCTTCAATAAGTGGTGCTGGGAAAACTGGATAGGGACATGTAAAAGTATGAGTTTAGATCACTCCCTAACACCATACACAAAAATAAGCTCAAAATGGATTAAAGACCTAAATGTAAGGCCAGACACTATCAAACTCTTAGAGGAAAACATAGGCAGAACACTCTATGACATAAATCACAGCAAGATCCTTTTGGACCCACCTCCTAGAGAAATGGAAATAAAGACAAAAATAAACACATGGGACCTAATGAAACTTCAAAGCTTTTGCACAGCAAAGGAAACCATAAACAAGACCAAAAGACAACCCTCAGAATGGGAGAAAATATTTGCAAATGAAGCAACTGACAAAGGATTAATCTCCAAAATTTATAAGCAGCTCATGCAGCTCAATAACAAAAAAAAAACAAACAACCCAATCCAAAAATGGGCAGAAGACCTAAATAGACATTTCTCCACAGAAGATATACAGACTGCCAACAAACACATGAAAGGATGCCTAACATCTTTACTCATTAGAGAAATGCAAATTAAAACTACAATGAGATATCATCTCACACCAGTCAGAATGGCCATATCAAAAAATCTAGAAAAAATAAATGCTGGAGAGGGTGTGGAGAAAAGGGAACACTCTTGCACTGCTGGTGGGAATGTGAATTGGTACAACCACTATGGAGAACGGTATGGAGGTTCCTTAAAAACCTAAAAATAGAACTACCATATGACCCAGCAATCCCACTACTGGGCATATACCCTGAGAAAACCATAATTCAAAAAGAGACATGTTCCAAAATGTTCATTGCAGCCCTATTTACAATAGCCCAGAGATGGAAACAACCTAAGTGTCCATCATCGGATGAATGGGTAAAGAAGATGTGGCACATATATACAATGGAATATTTCTCAGCCATAAAAAGAAACGAAATTGAGCTATTTGTAATGAGGTGGATGGACCTAGAGTCTGTCATACAGAGTGAAGTAAGTCAGAAAGAGAAAGACAAATACTGTATGCTGACACATATATATGGAATTTAAGAAAAAAGAAGTCATTAAGAACATAGGGGTAAGACAGGAATAAAGACACAGACCTACTAGAGAATGGACTTGAGGATATGGGAAGCGGGAAGGGTAAGCTGTGACAAAGTGAAAGAGCGGCATGGACATATATCCACTACCAAACGTAAGGTAGATAGCTAGTGGGAAGCAGCCGCATAGCACAGGGAGATCAGCTCGGTGCTTTGTGACCGCCTGGAGGGGTGGGATAGGGAGTGTGGGAGGGAGACGCAAAAGGGAGGGGATATGGGAACATATGTATATGTATAACTGATTAAATTTGTTATAAAGCAAAAAAAAAAAAAAGTAAATTAGCTAAATACTCCAATCCAGAGGTGGCGATTGGCAAAATGATTTTAAAAAAAACATCTATTCATCCCTTCCAAATGTTTCATGTTTCGATTATACAAATCAATAGAAAGGATAAAGCAATTTGTAAATGGTGGGTGCAGACATGTTTCTTTTATTATTGATCTTCTTTGTGTTCAGAGTAGAAATTAGAAAGAAAAACTCACCATATTAGAGAGTGCTCACATGAGCTCTGGAAGAGTATACAATGCAACATCCAAGAGGACTTGAACATAGAGAAACCAGGTAAAAGAGAATATTCAACTTTCCATAGGAAAATTAACTTTAGTTTTGAAATACATCTTATTAAATATTTTGGAGATATGAATCACTACTTTTAGCAGATATTACCTCAATCTTATTTTCCTATCTTCTTAGCTCTTCCAAATACAGGGCCGACTGAATAGCTTAAACAAATTTTGTTATTTGTATTACCAAATTTATCACCCTAAATGGGAAAGGTGTTGTTATTTTGTTTCTGTAATACCTGGAATATCTTTAGGGAAAATAAATTGCCTTCTATAAGGATAACTGCAGTGATCTCAATTTGTAAGTGTTTATTAAATCATTTTTATAGGACATAGTATGCATCCAAGATTCTGAAATCAAGTGAACTAGGATTCTAAAAACTTGGTATAACTATGTAGACCTATGCAAGCAAGTCTCCAATAGAATAATTCCCACTTTCTAAATTATTTTATATTTTAATATTTCTGGCTGATCATCTAGGCACTGAAGTTGATAGGTACCATAACATGCATAAATAGATTTATTATCAGAAGTAGTGTACCAGGTTTGTCACTACTCAAAGCAATTCAAAATCTAACTGAAAAGTTCTAGCCATTTTGTAAAGTGATTAAAAGAAAACTGCTAGTGCCAGGGAAATTTACCCGGGGTGGGGGGTGACACTGTCAGTTCACTGGAAGAATCAGTCTAAGCTGGTCTAAATGAGAAAAAAAAGTTCCTATTTCCTTGCAGTCTGGAAATGCTGAGTAAAAATGTCTTTGAGAATGGTAGTTCTGTAGATTCTGTGTAACCACCACCAATTGCCTGAACAGAAATCTCACTTATGTAGAATTTCAGAAAAGGGCAAGAGATGCCCTCTAACTGCTTCCCCTCACAATCATTTCTTTTCTGTTGACATTCATAATGACAGCTTTGGAAAGGGGTCACTCATAATTTTTGTCAAGGGAGAATTATATATATATTTTGTAATTTAGAGCTCATTTAGCTTAATAGAGCATTTTTTGTGTTCATTGAATTTTAACATATATTTATTTTTAACCAAGTTCTACAGTCGTTAAATGTCCCAAGAGCATTTGTAGGTAAGTTAATTAAGTTAGCAATTTAGGTACATGTGTTCTACACTTTACCAAATCCCCATTGCAATGACCAGGTGACATCAGTATAGGAGAAAACATGTAAGAATGCCAGGAACAATGAAAGTGTACCATCTGCCTCACAGAAACTTTGAGGGATATCTGAGATTTAGGGCAGATATCATCTCACACCTGTCAGAATGGCCATCATCAAAAAATCTTCAGAGGTCAGATCTCAGGGACAGGACTGGGGTTGGCTACATGAAGACAGCCTGAAGAGGGCTAGTGCACCAGAGCTAGCTGGGCCAACTCAAAAATTTGTCTCCTAATATTTCCTAGTTATTTTAGGAAATAAGTGGAAATTTCTGCAACCCAGATTAAAATTTAATTTGCAGACATAAAGCCTAAAATAATTATTTCTCATTTAAAAAATTAAGAAAATAGACATTTAAAAATAATATACTCATTTCAATTACATGGTCTTCAGAGAGTCATGTATTGTTATTTTTCATCACTACCTACCCAGGTTGGGAGTGGGTAATATGTGTGCCTACTGCCTTCCTTGGATGTGGTAACCATTTCTCAGGCTCCCTCTCTGGAATTGAACCCTGATTCTCCTCACACGTGGTCACCATGGTAAGCACTGAGACTACCATCAAAAGTTGATAGGGCCGATGATCAAATGGTTTGTCACCTCAATGGGCACAGGGGATTGACCCAAGGTTATCTAGAGTCACCAAAGCTGCCAGCATCTGCCCGCTGGCTGGGGCAGGAGGGAGGATGACCAGGTTTGTTTTGATCTGATAAATGCAAGCATCACTCCTGTGAAAGGGGTCAGCACCCGTCCACATGTATTAGCTCTAGAATTACCACAGTTATCCAAGTAGGAGAGGAGCAAGCGACCAAAGAAACCAAAACTGAATTAATGAGCCATTTACAGATTCACTGTAGTGGGGTGCATACTTAGACATGCATGGATTAATCTTTGAGACAACACCTGTGGTCACATAATCTATGAAAAAGGAGGCCAGAATATAAAATGGAGCAAATATATCCTCTTCAATAAGTGGTGCTGGGAAAACTGGACAGCTACATGTAAAAGAAAATAATTAGAACACTTCCTAATACCATACACAAAAATAAACTCAAAATGGACTAAAGACCTAAATGTAAGGCCAGACTCTATAAAACTCTTAGAGGAAAACATGGGCGGGTCTCGCTTTGACATAAATTACAACAAGATCTTTTTTGACTCAATTCCTAGAGTAATGAGAAGAAAAACAAAAATAAACAATGGGACCTAATGAAACTTAAAAGCTTTTACACAGCAAAGGAAACCATAAATGAGATTAAAATACAACCCGCAGAATGGGAGAACGTATTGGCACAGGAAGCAACTGACAAAGGATTAATCTCCAAAATATACAAACAGTTAACACAGCTCAATATCAAAAAACACAAACAACCCAATCCAAAAATGGGTGGAAGACATAAATAGACATTTCTCCAAAGAAGACATACAGATGACCAAAAAACACATGAAAAGATGCTCATTATCACTAATTATTAGAGAAATACAAATCAAAACAACAATGAGGTATCACATCACACCAGTCAGAATGGCCATCATCAAAAAATCTACAAACAGTAAATGCTGGAGAGGGTGTGGAATAAACAGAACCTTCATGCATTGCTGATGGGAATGTAAACTGTTACATCCTTTATGAAGAACAGTATGGAGATTTCTTAAAAAACTAAAAATAGAACTACCATATGACCCATCAATCCCACTACTGGACATATACTCAAAGAAAACCATAGTTCAAAAAGACATATGCACCCCAGTGTTCATTGCAGCACTACTTACAGCAGCCAGGATATGGGAGCAACCTAAATGTTCATCAACAGAGGAATGGATAAAGAAGATATGGTACATATGTACAATGGAATATTACTCAGTCATAAAAAGGAACGAAATTGGGTCATTTGTAGAAATGTGGATAGACCTAGAGATTGTCATGCAAAGTGAAGTAAGTCAGAAGAGGAAAACAAATATCGTATATTAATGCATATATGTGGGATCTGAAAAAAAATGGTATAGAAGATGGTATTTACAAAGCAGAAACAGGACCCAGATGTAGACAGCAAACGTATGGATACAAAGGGGGAAAGGGGGTGGTGATGAGATGAATTGGGAGATTGGTATTGACATATATACAGTATTGATACTATGTATAAAAAAGATAACTAATAAGAACCTACTGTATAGCACAGGGAACTCTACTCATGCTCTGTGGTGACCTAAATGAAAAGGAAATCAAAAAAACAGGATATATATGTATATGTATATCAGATTCACTTTGCTGTACAGTATAAGTTAACACAATACTATAAAGCAACTATGGTCCAATAAAAACTAACTAAATAAATAAGGACTTCCTTAGTGGCGCAGTGGTTGAAAATCTGCCTGCCAGTGCAGGGGACATGTGTTCAATCTTTGGTCTGGGAATATCCCACACGTAATGGAGCAACTAAGCCTGTGCACAACGACTATTGAGCCTGTGCTCTAGAGCCTGCAAACCACAACTACTGAGCCCACACACCACAACAATTGAAGCCTGTGTGTCTAGAGCCTGTGCTCTGCAACAAGATAAGCCTCTGCAATGAGAAGCCAGCACACCAGAATGAAGAGTAGCCCCAGCTTGCCTCAACAAGGGAAAGCCCACACACAGCAACAAAGACCCAATGCAGTAAAATTAAATAAATAAATAATAAAAATTTTTAAAAAATATAATTTCAGAAAAGTGATTTGATATGACAGAATAATTTTGAACAAACCAATAACATGAGATACCTTCTAAAATCTTCTCCAAGTATTATTTCCAATGAAAGTGTTAGAATAATATTCTTTTACTGGCAAGTTTATTTAAATGTGGCAGGGCAGGAGTACAGACTCAGAACAGACTTGGGGAAACAAGGAGGAAAAGGAAGCTGTGATGAAGGGAGAGAATAGCCCTGACATATATATGGCTAGTGGAAAGCTGCTACATAGCACAGGAAAATCAACTTGATGTGTTGTGACGATCTAGAGGGGTGAGATAAGGAGGGTGGGAAGGAGGAGGTATGGGTATATATATATACATACACATATAGCTGATTCACTTTGTTGTACAGCAGAAACTAACACAACATCGTAAAGCAATTATACTCCAATAAAGATGTGAAAAAAATATGCAAGTCTTCTAAGCTTCTTTTATGAATCTAGCATAATTATAATGCTGAAACTTGAAGATGGTACCACAAATAGATCTATAGATTAATCTTACCAAGGGACATATATGTATATTACTTAAAAACCATATATATATATATATATATATATATATATATATATATATAATCAACAGCTAATAGAATTGATGCCATTAATAAAAGGATGATATACCCTTAAGCCTCTATCCATATGTTCTGTCACATTAGGACAAGGGGGAAAACCATATGATTTTCTTGATAATCTCTAACAAACAGTTAAACAAAGTCAGCATTATTTCTTTCATGTTTTTCATCTCAAATTTTATTTAATTGTGCATAGTGGGAATAGTTTTACTAAATGAAAGGGTAGTATAATTATATCATTTATCACCACACATAATTTTCGAGAAGTTCTAGCCAGTGACATAGGATAAAATAAAAGAGATGTATGAACTGTTATAAAAAGTATAATTATAACAAGCTCTAATGATATGATTATCTACTCAAAATGCCAAGAAAGTAATAAAAACTAAAAAAAAAAATGTTATGGTGACATGGCCTATTACCAAATCCCTATAAAACCAAATAGCTGTTCTATATGCTATCAATAACTACTTGGAAAACATAATGAAAAAAGACTATCACAGTGACAATATAAAACACAAAATACTAAAAATAAATGTGCTAGGCTTATATGTAAAGAAAACCACAAAATTATAATAAGTATAAATTAAAAATATATATTTTCTGAAAGTAAGATAAAAACATAAAACATGAAAAATTTCCATATAACAGCTTATAAATTTAACATTGTTTAAACAAAATCTACAAAAGATAATTTTTTAACTTTATAAAATGGACTTTTAATATATAAGGAAGAAGACATGCTTAAATAAGTTGCTATGCATTGCTTTAATCAAATAATGTGTTCATCAAAAATACCACAAACAAAATTAAATTTCAAATATAAAAACATATTTATAATATCTACAATGTGAAGACATTAATATTCATTATACATAAAGAACTACTATTAAAAATCAATAGAAAAAGAGACCTTCAAGATGGTGGAAGCGTGAGATGTGGAGATCATCTTCCTGCCCACATACACATCAAAAATATAGCTACATGTGAAACAACTCCTACAGAACACCTACTGAGTGCTGGCAGAAGACCTCAGACTCCCCAAAAGGCAAGAAAATCCCCATGTACTTGGGTAGGGCAAAAGAGAAAAGAAAAAACAGAGAGAAAAGAATAAGGATGGGACCTGCACATCTGGGAGGGAGCTATGAAGAAAGAAAAGTTTCCACACACTAGGAAGTCCCTTCAATGGTAGAGACAGGAGTTGAGTTGTGGGGAAGCTCTGGAGCCATGGAGGAGAGTGCAGCAACAAGGTTGCAGAGAGCAATGTGGAGAGATTCCCTCACAGAGGATTGGTGCCAACCAAAACTCACTGACCTGAGATGCTTGTCTGTTCACCCGCTGGTGTGGGAGGGAGTAGGGAGCTGAGTCTTGGGCTTCAGAGGTCAGATCTCAGGGAGAGGACTGGGGTTGGCTACATGAAGACAGCCTGAAGAGGGCTAGTGCACCAGAGCTAGCTGGGAAGGAGTCTGAGAAAAAGTCTGGACCTGCTGAAGAGGCAAGAGATCATTGTTTTGGGGTACATGAGGAGAGGGGAATCCTTCCTCATGAACTGACAGAAGGCAGAACACTGATTAAGTGAACTCCAGAGATGGGTGTGAACCACTGCTATCAGCCCTGACCCCAGAGATGGGCATGAAACTTTAATGCTGCTGTCACTGTCACCAAAAATCCTGTGTGCAAGAACAGATCACTACCACCCCCCTCCCCCCCCCGACCAGGTGCCTGTGCAGCACTCCACTGCCAGGGTCCCAAGATCCAGGGACAAAATCCCTGGGAGAACACAGAGCACACCTCAGGCTGTTGCAACATCACAGTGGCCTCTGCTGCCGCAGGCTCACTCCAAATTCCAAATACGACTTCTGTACTTTTCAACTCCCCAGGCTGAGTTAGGAAGACAGGTCTAATCAGACGCTGCTTTAACCACCCCCTGTCTGGCCAAGGAACAGACACCTGAGGGCTACCTATGCACAGAAGTGGGGCCAAAATCAAAGCTGAACCCCAGGAGCTGGGTGAACAAAGAAGAGAAAGGGAAATTTCTCAGTGCAGCCTCAGGAGCATCAAATTAAATCCCCACAATCAACTTGATAAACTCTGCACCTCTGGAAAACCTGAATAGACAAAAAGTGTTACCAAAAATTGAGGCAGTGGACTTTGGGAGCAACTGGAGACTTGGGGTGTGCTTACTGTGACTGATTTGTTTCTGATTTTTATGTTTATCTTAGTTTAGTTCTTAGTGCTTGTTATTGTTGGTGGATTTGTTTATACGTTTGGTTGCTCTCTTCTTTTCTTTTATTATTGTTTTATCTTTAACTATTTATTTATATATTTATTTTACTTTTATTTAAAAAATTTTTTTCCTTTATTTTTCTTCCATTTCTTCTGAGCTGTGTGGTTGGGAGGGTATTGGTGCTCTGTTCAGTGTCAGGTCTGAGCCTCTGAGGTAGGAGAGCCAAGTTCAGGACATTGGACCACCAGAGACCTCCCAGACCCACACAATATCATTTGGCAAGAGGTCTCCCAGAGATCTCCATCTCAACACTAAGACCCAGCACCACCCAAAGGCCTGCAAGCCCCAGTGCTGTATGTGCCATGCCAAACAACTAACAAGACAGGAATGAAACCCCATCCATTAGCAGAGAGGAAGTCTAAAGTCATATTAAGTTCACAGACACACCAAAGCACAGCACCAGATGCGGCCCTGTTCACCAGAAACACAAGTTCCAACCCCATCCACCAGAACACAGGCACTAGTCCCCTCTACCAGGAAGCCTACACAACACACTGAACAAACTTTACCCACTGGGCGCAGGCCAAAAAACAAACGGAACTACAAATCTTCAGCCTGCGAAAAGGAGACCCCAAACACAGTAAGTTATACAAAATTTGAAGAAAGAAATATGTAGCAGATGAAGAAGCAAGGTAAAAAAGCACTAAACAAAACAAATGAAGAGGAACTAGGCAGTCTACCTGAAAAAGAATTCAGAGTAATGATAGTAAAGATCCAAAATCTTGGAAATACAACGGAGAAAGTACAAGAAACATTTAACAAGTACCTAGAAGAACTAAAGAGCAAAAACACAATGATGAACAACACAATGAATTAAATTAAAAATTCTCTAGAAAGAATCAATAGCAGAATAACTGAGGCAGAAGAATGGATAAGTGACCTGGAAGATAAAATAGTGGAAATAACTACTACAGAGCAGAATAAAGAAGAAAGAATGAAAAGAATTAAGGAAAGTCACAGAGACTTCTGGGACAACATTAAACACACCAACATTCGAGTTATAGGGGTCCCAGAAGAAGAAGAGAAAAAGAAAGGGTCTGAGAAAAAATTTGAAGAGATTATAGTTGAAAGCTTCCCTAATATGGGAAAAGAAATAGTCAATCAACTCCAGGAAGCGTAGAGAGTCCCATACAGGACAAATCTAAGGAGAAACAGGCCAAGACAAATTTTAATCAAACTATAAAAAATTAAATACAAATAAAAAAATATTAAAAGCAGCAAGGGAAAAACAACAAATAACATACAAGGGGATCCCCATAAGGTTAACAGCTGGTCTTTCAGCAGAAACTCTGAAAGCCAGAAGAGAGTGGCAGGACATATTTAAAGTGATGAAAGAGAAAAAACCACAACCGAGATTATTCTACTCAGCAAGGATCTCATTCAGATGTGACAGAGAAATTAAAACCTTTACAGACAAGCAAACACTGAAAGAATTCAGCACCACCAAACCAACTTTACAACAAATGCTAAAGGAACTCTTCTAGGTGAGAAACACAAGAGAAGGAAAAGGCCTATAAAAACAAACCCCCCCAAATTAAGAAAATGGTAATAGGAACATACGTATCTATGATTACCTTAAATGTAAATGGATTAAAAACTCCAACCAAAAGCTATACACTGGCTGAATGGATACAAAAACAAGACCCATATGTATGATGTTTACAAGAGACCTACTTCAGAACTAGGGACACATACAGACTGAAAGTGTGGGGATAGAAAAAATATACAATGAAAATGGAAATAAAAAGAAAGCTGGAGTAGCAATTCTCCTATCAGACAAAATAGACTTTAAAATAAAGACTATTACAAGAGACAAAAAGGACACTACATAATGATCAAGGTTTCACTCCAAGAAGAAGATATAACAATTGCAAATATTTATGTATCCAACATAGGAGCACCTTAATGCATAAGGTAAATGCTAACAGCCATAAAAAGGGAAATCTATAGTAACACAATCATAGCAGGGACTTTAACACCTCCCTTTCACCAATGGACAGATCAACCAAAATGAAAATAAATAAGGAACACAAGCTTTAAATGACACATTAAGCAAGATGGACTTAATTTATATTTATAGGATATTCCATCCAAAAACAACAGAATACACTTTCTTCTCAAGTGCTCATGGAACATTCTCCAGGATAGATCACATCTATCTACAATTGTAAAAAATAAAATAAAATGTATATCACAAATCAAGCCTTGATAAATTTAAGAAAATGAAATCATATCAACTAACTTTTCCAACAACAATGCTATAAGACTAGATATGAATTACAGGGGAAAAAATGTAAAAAATACAAACCCATGGAGGCTAAACAATACACTGCTAAATAAACTGGAGATCACTGTGGAAGTCAAAGAGGTAATCAAAAAATACCTAGAAATAAATGACAAAGAAAACAAGATGACCCAAAATCTATGGGTTGCAGCAAAAGCAGTTCTAAGAGGGAAGTAGATAGCAATACAATCCTACCTCAAGAAACAAGAGAAATCACAAATAAACAACCTAAACTTACACCTAGAGCAATTAGTGAAAGAAGAACAAAAAAACACACCCAAATTTAGCAAAAGGAAAGAAATCATAATGATCAGATCAGAAATAAATCAAAGAGAAATGAAGGAAAATATAGCAAAGATAAATAAAACTAAAAGTTGTTTTCTTGAGAAGATAAACAAAATTGGTAAACCATTAGATGGACTCATCAATAAGAAAATGGAGGAGACTCAAATCAACAGAATTACAAATGTAAAAGGAGAAGTAACAACTGACACTGCAGAAATACAAAGGATCATGAGAGATTACCACAAGCAACTATATGCCAATAAAATGGACAACCTGGAAGAAATGGACAATTTCTTAGAAAAGCACAACCTTCTGAGACTGAACCAGGAAGAAATAGAAAATATAAACAGACAAACCACAAGCACTGAAATTGAAACTGTTATTAAAAATCTTTCAACAAACCAAACCCTAGGACCAGATGGCTTCACAGGTGAATTCTATCAAACATTTAGAGAAGAGCTAACACCTATCTTCTCAAAGTCTTCCAAAATATAGCAGAGGGAGGAACACTCCCAAACTCATTCTACTAGGCCACCATCATCCTGATATCAAAAACAGACAAAGATATAACCGAAAAAGAAAACTACAGGCCAATACCACTGATAAACATACATGCAAAAATCTTTAACAAAGTACTAGCAAACAAAATCCAGCACCACATTAAAAGGATCATACACCATGATCAAGTGGGGTGTATCCCAGTAATGCAAGGATCCTTTAATATATGCCATCAAACAATGTGATACACCATGTTAAAAAAATTTAAGCATAGGGCTTCCCTGGTGACGCAGTGGTTGAGAGTCCGCCTGCCGATGCAGGAGACATGGGCTCGTGCCCCGGTCTGGGAAGATTCCACATGCCATGGAGTGGCTGGGTCCATGAGCCATGGCCACTGGGCCTGCGCATCTGGAGCCTGTGCTCCGCAACACGAGAGGCCACAACAGTGAGAGGCCCCTGTACCCCCCCCAACAAAAAAAAAGACTGAAGGATTAAAAACTATGTGATCATCTCAATAGATGCAGAAACAGCTTTTGACAAAATTCAACACCAATTTATGATAAGAACTCTTGAGAAAGTAGGCATAGAGTGACACTGCCTCAACATAATAAAGGCCATATATAACAGACCCATAGCAAACATTGTTGTCAATGGTGAAAAACTGAAACCTTTTCCTAAGGTCAGGAACAAGACAAGAATGACCACCCTCACCACTATTATTCAACATAGGTTTGAAATTTTAAGCCACAACAATCAGAGAAGAAAAAGAAATAAAAGGAATCTGAATCAGAGAAGAAGAAGTAGAACTGTCACTGTGTGCAGATGACATGATACTATACATAGAGAATCCTAAAGATGCTACCAGAAAACTACTAGGTGTAATCAATGAATTTGGTAATGTAACAGGATGCAAAATTAATATACAGAAATCTCTTGCATTCCTATACACTAATGATGAAAAACCTGAAAGAGAAATTAAGAAACACTACCATTTACATTGGAACAAAAAAGTAAAATATAAAGGAATAAACTTACCTAAGGAAAGAAAAGACCTGTATTCAGAAAACTATAAGACACTGATGAAAATAATTAAAGATGATAAAAACAGATGGAGAGATATAGTATGTTCTTGGATTGGAAGAATTAATATTGTGAAAATGACTATACTACCCAAATAATCTACACATTCAGTCCAATCCCTATCAAGCTACCAATGGCATTTTTCACAGAATGAGAACAAAATATTTTACAATTTGTATGGAAACATAAAAGACCCCGAATTGCCAAAGCAATATTGAGAAAGAAAAATAGAGCTCGAGAATCAGGCTCTTGGACTTCGGAGTATACTTGAAAACTACAGTAATCAAGATAGTATGGTACTGGCACAAAAACAGAAATATAGATCAACGTAACAGGATAGAAACCTCAGATAAAAACCCATGTCCATAGAGTCACCTTATCTTTGATAAAGGAGGCAAGAATATACAATGGTGAAAAGACAACCACTTCAATAAGTGGTGCTGGGAAAACTGGACAGCTACCTGTAAAAGAATGAAATTAAAACACTCCCTAACACCATACACAAAAATAAACTCAAAATGGATTAGAGACCTAAATGTGAAGCCAGACACTGTAAAACTCTTAGAGGAAAACACAGGCAGAACACTCTATGACATAAATCAGAGGAAGGTCCATTTTTTACCCACCTCCTAGAGAAATGGGAATAAAAACAAAAATAAACAAATGAGACTTAAAGAAACTTAAAAGCTTTTGCACAGCAAAGGAAACCATAATCAACATGAAAAGAAAACCCTCAGAATGGGAGAAAATATTTGCAAATGAAGCAACTGACAAAGGATTAAGATCCAAAATATACAAGCTGCACATGCAGCTCAATAACAAAAAAACAAACAACCCAATGCAAAAATGGGCAGAAGACCTAAATAGACATTTCTCCAAAGAAGATATACAGATTGCCAACCAACTCATGAAAGGATGCTCAGTATCATTAATCATTAGAGAAATGCAAATCAAAACCACAATGAGGTATCACCTCACACTGGTCAGAATGGCCATCATCAAAAAATCTACAAACAATAAATGCTGGAGAGGGCATGGAGGAATGGGAACTCTCTTGCACTGTTGGTGGGAATGTAAATTGATACAGCCGCTATGGAGAACAGTATGAAGGTTCCTTAAAAACTAAAAATAGAACTACCATGTGACCCAGCAATCTCACTACTGGGCATATACCCTGAGAAAACCATAATTGAAAAAGAGTCATGTACCAAAATGTTCATTGCAGCACTATTTACGATAGCTAGGACATGGAAGCAACCTAAGTGTCCAACAACAGAGGAATGGACAAAGAAGATATGGCACATATATACAATGGAATATTACTCAGCCATAAAATGAAACGAAATTGAGTTATTTGTAGTGAGGTGGATGGACCCAGAGAGTGTCATACAAAGTGCAGTACGTCAGAAAGAGGAAAACAAATACCATATGTTAACATATATATATGGAAGCCAAACAAACAAACAAACAAAAATAGTTCTGATGAGTCTAGGTGCAAGACAGGAATATAGACACAGATGTAGAGAATGGACTTAAGGACACGGAGAGGGGGAAGGATAAGCTGGGACAAAGTGAGAAAGTAGCATTGATACATATACACTACCAAAGGTAAAGTAAGATATCTAGTTGGAAGCAGCTGCAGAGCACAGGGAGATCAGTTGGGTCCTTTGTGACCACCTAGAGAGGTGGAATAGGGAGGGAGGGAGGGAAATGCAAGAGGGAGGATATATGGCGATATATGTATACAGATAGCTGATTCACTTTGTTATACAGTGGAAACTAACACAACAATGTAAAGCAATTATCCTCCAATAAAGATGCTTATAAAAATCCATAGAAATTGGGTAAAGAGCAGTCCCTATCATATACATATATATATTCAGTAAATCCACTGAAGTGTTAGTAGTAATATAAGACACCCACATGAAACAGTGCATGGTTTCCAGTTTTGCTCATTAATTGTCAAATTATCTTAATAATAGTGTAGGTGAAGATATGATAAACTTTTGAGGTTGTTTTTGAAAATAGATATTATCAAGGCTTTGACTAAGCATGGGTGTCTTTTATCACTGAAAATTTTGTTTTTAAATGACTGCCCTGCTAGTTACTAAATTGTAATTATGAGCAAACAGTTAATTTGTATTTTCCTCACTCTTCTTAACTGTGCAATTTGGATAATGATGCCTAACTCACAGAATTTGGGACATTAAAAAATCTTGAATCACCTGGTAACATGAATATGAAGTAAACAATAATTGTTCGATATATTGTTAGTATCATTACTATTATTTTTATTATCACTGTAGGTTTGTTTATAATCTAAGGACCTTCAAATTAGGCTTCAGTGTGTCTTCTTCCTTTTTTTTTTTCAGTATCATTCTTTAAAATGTATGAATAACAAGCTCTTCAATTTTTGATCAGTTTTGTTTTAGTTGTTTTCATATTTTTGAGTTTTGCAGCATGTATTGAACAAGACAGGGAATCCATTTAGAGGAACCTACTGTAAGTGTAACCCAAGTGTGTTCAATGAACAGTAATCCACTGAGCTTTTCCAGTTAGTTTTGCCATAGTTAGACTATTAATATAACCAAATCATGTTTAACTTTTTTTAACATCTTTATTAGAGTATAATTGCTTTACAATGGTGTGCATGTTTAACTTTTTAATAAATTGGTCTGCATTCTATTAGAAATAATCCCACGTCAGATATACCTCACTGACTGCCATGATGCCACTGTGCAAAACTATGGTATGTGCTGTAAAAAGTCACATGACTGAACCTTTATAATTTTAATATTAAATTATGCATAATGCTGGGAGTGTAAACAAATTCCTCTTTTGTGTATGCAGGCTACTTAATTTAGATTTGACTAAGCTTATTGTCTTTTCCTTTTGAATCTGCAATACATATTAACAGAGCCAAATCTTTACAGGATTTTGATGCAGAGATAATGTTTCCTCTTTTTTCTTTTTTGCGGTATGCGGGCCTCTCACTGCTGTGGCCTCTCCTGTTGTGGAGCACAGGCTCCGGACGTGCAGGCTCAGCGGCCATGGCTCACGGGCCCAACTACTCCACGGCATGTGAGATCTTCCCGGACTGGGGCACGAACCCGCATCCCCTGCATTGGCAGGTGGAGTCTCAACCACTGCACCACCAGGGAAGCCCTCCTCTTTACTTGTATTCCTTTTCCTTCACTATGCCTTCATTCCCTTTTTGCCTTCTCTTCCCACTGCATGATGCCATTCCATTCTGCCTTCACTAGTTCTGCAATCATTGGAGAAGTCCTATGCTGTATTTTCTTTAAAAATTTCTTCCTCCTAGGAAAACTGAGGGGATCTCTGCTGGGCAAGTGCACTGTACATACCCTGTCTCCACCCCCAGCCCCAGGGAGAGGCTGGCCAGCCTGCCTGTCCTACAAGGAGCTCCCTGCCCGCATTTCAGTACTATCCCAAGTCTGTGCGAGACAGATAATTCTTCAGAGATTTAAATTTAAAAGAGATGATAACATTTGAGAAAAAAAACAAAAACAAAAAACAACTTACCTGTCCTGCATTCCCCTTCTTCAGGTTCCTGCTAAATTACTAAAGTTAATCTGAGTTAAGTTAAATCTTTAATTGGCCTCCCTAGACACTAATGGATTTGTCTGTTACTCCATCCTGATAGCATCCTATTTCAAGCATAACTTTTAATGACTAATGGTAGCATTTCAGCACCAGCTTGAACATTAATGAGGGTCATTTGGATCACAGTATCTTCCATCACATTTTAAAAGACAGGGATATGTGAGTGTTTGTTCCATGTATTGGTCTTCTACTGATGCCATAACAAGTTACCACAAACTTAGCAGGCTGTAACAAAAATTTATTGTCTCATAGTTCCATATGTCAGAAGTGTTAGTTGGCTCAGCTAGTTTCTTTTCTCTGATAATCACAAAGCAGAGGTCTAGGTTTTGGTCAGCTGGGGTTTTATCTGAAGATTCTGTCAGGAAATTCACTTCCAGGTTCATTCAGGTTGTTGGCAGAATTCAGTTCCCTACTGATGAAGGACTGGGATTCCTGATTCCTTGCTATCTGTCAGCCAGTAGTCATTCTTAGCTTCTAGATACCAGCCATATTCCCTTGCTCTTGACCTCCTCCATCCTGAAATCGAGCAATGGTGGTGGGTCAAGTCCTCCACATGCATTGAATCTCCCTGACTTCCCTTTCTGCCATATCTTTTCAGTTTCCTTTTTGGCCATGTTCATTCTCTCTCTCTCCAACTTTGGTAAAGGCCCCCTATGATCACATTGTACCCACCAGAATGACCCAAGATCATCTCTTTATCTGAAGGTCTATAACCTTAATTACATCTGCAAAGTGCCTTTTGCCATGTAAGGTAACATATTTCAGGTTCCAGAGAATAGAATGTAGATATTTTGAGGGTCCAATTATTTGGTCTGCCACACTCCACATATGTGGGAATTTGACTAACAGTATTCTAGAGTTAGAAAGGTGACCTAATTTGTAAAAATAGACCTTGAGGCACTCTCAAACATGAGACTCTTCAGCTCTCTTGTATAACTTTATGAACAAGAACAGGAACTCACCTACTTTTTCCTTGGACCATAGGAAGTAATTACATCTAGAGATTTTGTGTGTTTGTTTGGTGAGGGGAGGAGAAGTCTTATTTATGCATCTTTACTTACCAAATTCTAGAAGGTGGATGTCTTGTGCCATATGGGTTATGACTTTCATGACCTTTAGACCTGTCAGTGGTAAGATCAAACTTGTTTCATACTCAGAAGCTTACAGGAGAGTGTTGAGGCCCAGGGTAGGCCACCCTAAAATATGCCTTAATGGCATATTAATTATTTTGAATCAGAGTTACTTAAGAAATGGCCAACACAAGAGGAACACTCTGACACTCCTTTTTGTCTTTCTGAAAGCAGGAGATAAATCTCTCCTGCAAAAGGTGCAGTCCCTGCATCTGAAGTTAGAAAGACACCTTTATCTACAAAGATAGGGGATTTGGGGCAAGAAGCCTGTATAGATAAACCTTGTTAGTTTTTAAATTTACTACCCTAAGCCTAAGCTCTGTTTAGGTTCTTCACTAACTTGGTACCCCAAACCTAACTTTCTTTGTCCTGTCATTTCCTCACAAATTTATTATTTTTTGTATAAAAAATATAAAAGCTGCCTGTTTTGGCTACTTCTTAGTTCTCGTTTCTATGAGACCTCTATGTGCATGAATTTAAATTTCTTTTTTTTTCTCCTGTTAATCTGTCTTGTGTCAGTTTTATTATTGGCCCAGTCACAAGAACTCAAGAGGGTTAGAGGAGAAAATTTTCCCCTCCCAGCAGTAGCAATCAAGGAAACCATTTATAAAAAAAAATCTCTGAGGTGGGGCCTGTTTTCCCAATATAATCTTCAGGGTCTTAACTGTCCATAGGCACTCGTCATGCATCTATGAGTGTGGGGTTATACAAAAGCTGTCATTAGCAATGAGGAAAATTGTTAAACATCTAGGGAACAGATGCTTGTTCCTAATCATTCACCCCAATGCCCACAACATTATCTTCCTCATTCATTCATCCCACAATAATCTGGGAAGCTTCTACTAAGTGTCAGGAACTACTTTGCTGCTGGAGTTACATCTGTTAAGAAGTTAGAAATTCACATCTTTGAGAAGTCTTTTTATTTAATATAGGAGGCAGTCAATAAACAAAAAAAATAGATATGTAGAAAAACAGTATAGGAAATGTATCCATATTACATAGAGAGAATAATGTAATGGTTAAAGTGAGGGATAAAGATTGGCTATAACTTTATTTTTTTAAACATCTTTATTGGAGTATAATTGCTTTATATTGTTGTGTTTGTTGCTGTATAACAAAGTGAATCAGCTATACATATACATATATCCCCATATCACCTGCCTCTTGAGTCTCCCTCCTACGCTCCCTATCCCAGCCCTCTAGGTGGACACAAAGCACCAAGCTGATCTCCCTGTGCTATGCGGCTGCTTCCCACTAGCTATCTATTTTACATTTGGTAGGGTATATACGTCCATGACACTCTCTTACTTCATAGCAGCTTACATTTCCACTCCCCATGTCCTCAACTCCAATCTCTACGTCTGCGTCTTTATTCCTGTCTTGCCCTAGGTTCGTCAGAACGAATTTTTTTGTTTTTTTAGATTCCGTATATATGTGTTATAATACAGTATTTGGTTTTCTCTTTCTGACTTACTTCACTCTGTAGGACAGACTCTAGGTCCATTGACCTCACTACAAATAACTCAAATTAGTTTATTTTTATGGCTGAGTAACATTCCATTGTATATATGTGTCACATCTTCTTTATCCATTCATCTGTCTATGGACAATTAGGTTGCTTCCATGTCCTGGCTCTTGTAAATAGTGTTTCAATGAACATTGTTTTACATGACTCTGTTGGAATTATCGTTTTCTCATGGTATATGCCCAGTAGTGGGATTGCAGGCTCATATGGTAGTTCTATTTTTAGTTTTTTAGGGAACCTCCATACTGTTCTCTATAGTGGCTGTGTCAGTTTACATTCCCACCAACAGTGCAAGAGGGTTCCCTTTTCTCAACACCCTCTCCAGCATTTATTGTTTGTAGATTTTTTGATGATGGCCATTCTGACTGGTGTGAGATGATACCTCAGTGTAGTTTTGATTTGCATTTCTATAATGATTAATGATGTTCAGCATCCTTTCATGTGTTTGTTGGCAAATGGTGTATCTTCCATGGAGAAATGTCTATTTAGGTCTTCTGCCCATTTTTGGACTGGGTTGTTTTTTTGATATTGAGCTGCATGAGCTGCCTTGTAAAATTTGGGGATTAATCCTTTGTTAGTTGCTTCGTTGGCAAATATTTTCTCCCATTCTGATGGTTGTCTTTTCATTTTGTTTATGGTTTAATTGCTGTGTAAAAGCTTTTAAGTTTCCTTAGGTCCCATTTGTTTATTTTTGTTTTTATTTCCATTTCTCTAGGAGGCGGGTCAAAAAGAATGTTGCTGTGATTTATGTCATAGAGTGTTCTGCCTATGTTTTCCTCTAAGAGTTTGATAGTGTCTTGCCTTACATTTAGGTCTTTAATCCATTTTGAGTTTATTTTTGTGTATGGTGGTAGGAAGTGTTCTAATTACATTATTTTACATGTAGCTGTCCACTTTTCCCAGGATCACTTATTGAAGGGGCTGTCTTTTCTCCATTGTATATTCTTGCCTCCTTTATCAAAGATAAGGTGACCGTGTGTGTGGGTTTGTCTCTGGGCTTTCTATCCTGTTACCTTGATCTATATTTCTGTTTTTGTGAAAGTACCATACTGTCTTGATTACTGTAGCTTTGTAGTATAGTCTGAAGTCATGGAGCCTGATTCATCCAGCTCCATTTTTATTTCTCAAGATTGCTTTTTCTATTCAGGAGCTTTTGTGTTTCCATACAATTTGTGAAATTTTTGTTCTAGTTCTGTGAAAATGCCATTGGTAGTTTGATAGGGATTGCATTGAATCTGTAGATTGCTTTGGGTAGTATAGACATTTTCACAATATTGATTCTTGCAACCCAAGAACATGGTTTATCTCTCAAGCTGTTTTTATCATCTTTAATTTCATTCATCAGTGTCATAGTTTTCTGCATACAGGTCTTTTGTCTCCTTAGGTACGTTTATTCTGAGGTATTTTACTCCTTTTGTTGCAATGGTAAATGGGAGTGTTTCCTTAATTTCTCTTTCATATTTTTCATCATCAGTGTATAGGAGTGCAGGAGATTTCTCTGCATTAATTTTGTATCCTGCTACTTTACCAGATCCATTGGTTACCCCTAGTAGTTTTCTGGTAGCATCTTTAGGATTCTCTCTGTATAGTAGTATGTCATCTACAAACAGTTACAGCTTTATTTCTTCTTTTCCGATTTGTATTCTTTTTTATTTCTTATTCATCTCTGATGCTGTGGCTAAAACTTCCAAAACTATGTTGAATAATGTTCGTGAGAGTGGGAAACCTTATCTTGTTTCTTATCTTAGTGGAAATGGTTTCAGTTTTTCACCTTTGAGAACGATGTTTGCTGTGGGTTTGTCATATAAGGCCTTTATTATGTTGAGGTAAGTTCCCTCTATGCCTACTTTCTGGAGAGTTTTTATCATAAATGGTGTTGAATTTTTTCAAAAGCTTTTTCTGCATCTATTGATATTATGATATGGTTTTTATCTTTCAGTTTGTTAATATGGTGTATCACATTGATTGATTTGTGTATATTGAAGAATCCTTGAATTCCTGGGATAAACCCCACTTGATCATATTTTATGATCCTTTTAATGTGCTGCTGGATTCTGTTTGCTAGTATTATGTTGAGGATTTTTGCATCCACGTTCATCAGTGATATTTGGCCTGTAGTCTTCTTTTTTTGTGACATCTTTGTCTGGTTTTGGTAACAGGGTGACGGTGGCCTCGTAGAATGTATTTGAGGGTGTTCCTCCTTCTGCTATAATTTGGAAGAATTTGAAAAGGATAGGTATTAGCTCTTCTTTAAATGTTTGAAAGAATTTTCCTCTGAAGCCATTTCATCCTGAGGTTTTGTTTGTTGGAAGATTTTTAATCACAATTTCAATTTCAGTACTTGTCATTGGTCTGTTCATATTTTCTATTTCTTCCTGCTTCAGTCTTAGAAGGTTATGTTTTTCTACGAATTTGTCCATGTCTTCCAGGTTGTCCATTTTACTGGCATATAGTTGCTTGTAGTAATCTCTTATGGTCCTTTGTATTTCTTCAGTGTCAGCTGTTACTTCTCCTTTTTCATTTCTAATTCTGTTGATTTGAGTCTTCTCCCTTTTTTTCTTGATGAGTCTGGCTAGTGTTTTATCAATTTTGTTTATCTTCTCAAAGTACTAGCATTTAGTTTTATTGATGTTTGCTATAGTTTCCTTCATTTCTTTTTCATTTATTTCTGATCTGATCTTTATGATTTCTCTCCTTCTGCTAACTTTGGGTTTTTTTTTTGTTGTTCTTCTTTCTCTAATTGCTTTAGGTGTAAGATTAGCTTATTTATTTGAGGTTTTTCTTGTTTCTTGAGGTAGGATTGTATTGCTATAAACTACACTCTTAGAAATGCTTTTACTCTGTCCCATAGGTTTTGGGTCATCACGTTTTCACTGTAATTTGTTTCTAGGTATATTTGATTTCCTCTTTGATTTGTTTAGTGATCTCTTGGTTAATTAGTACTGTATTATTTAGCCTCCATGGGTTTGTATTTTTTATAATTTTTCCCCCTGTAATTGTTATTTAGTCTCATAGCATTGTGGTCTGAAAAGTTACTTGATATGATTTTAGTTTTCTTAAATTTACCAAGGCTTGATTTGTGACCCAAGATATGATCTATCCTGGAGAATGTTCCATGAGCACTTGAGAAGAAAGTGTATTCTGTTATTTTTGGATGGAATGTCCTATAATATCAATTAAGTCCATCTTGTTTAATGTATTATTGAAAGCTCGTGTTACCTTATTTGTTTTCATTTTGGTTGATCCATCCATTGGTGAAATTTGGAGTTAAGCTCCCCGACTATTATTGTGTTACCATCCATTTCCCCTTTTATGGCTGTTAGCATTTACCTTAAGTATTGCAGTGCTCCTATGTTGGGTGCATAAATATTTACAATTGTTAAATCTTCTTCTTGGATTGATTCCTTCATCACTATAGAGTGTCCTTCTTTCTCTCTTCTAATACTCTTTATTTTAAAGTCTATTTTGCATGATATGATAATGCTACTGCAGCTTTCTTTTGATTCCATTTGCATGGAATATCTTTTTCTATCCCCTCACTTTCAGTCAGTATGTGTCCCTAGGTCTGACGTGGATCTCTTGCAGACATCATAATACAGGTCTGGTTTTTGTATCCATTCAGCCAGTCTATGGCTTTTTATTGGAGCATTTAATCCATTTATTTTTAAGGTAATTATAGGTATGTATGTTCATATTATCATTTTCTTAATTGTTTTAGATTTTTTTTAGGTCTTTTCCTTTTTATTTATTTCCTGCCTAGAGAATTTCCTTTAGCATTTGTTGTAAAGCTGGTTTTATGGTGTGAATTCTCTTTGCTTTTGCTTGTCTGTAAATATTTTAATTTCTCCATCAAATCTGAATGAGATCCTTGCTCAGTAGGGTAATCTTGTTTGCAGGCTTTTCTTTTTCATCACTTTAAATATGTCCTGCCACTCCCTTCTGACTTGCAGTGTTTCTGCTGAAAGATCTCTGTTAACCTTAAGGGATTCCCTTGTATGTTATTTGTTGTTTTTCCCCTTACTGCTTTTAATATTTTTTCTTTGTTTTTAATTTTTGATATTTTGATTAATATGTGTCTTGGCATGTTTCTCCTTGGACTTATCCTGTATGGGACTCTCTGCACTTCCTGGACTTGATTGACTCTTTCCTTTCCCATGTTAGGGACATTTTCAACTATAATCTCTTTAAATATTTTCTCAGTACCTTTCTTTTTTTCTTCTTCTTCTGGGACCCATATAATTCGAATGTTGTTGCATTTAATGTTGTCCCAGAGGTCTCTGTAACTGTCCTCAATTCTTTTCATTCTTTTCTTTATTCTGCTCTGCAGTAGTTATTTCCCCTATTTTATCTTCCAGGTCGTTTATTTGTTCTTCTGCCTCAGTTATTCTGGTATTGAGTCATTTTAGAGATTTTTAATTTTGTTTATTGTGTTGTTCATCATTGTGTGTTTGGTCTTCAGTTTTTCTGTGTCCTTGTTGAATGTTTATTGTATTTTCTCCATTCTATTTCCAAGACTTTGGATCATCTTTACTGTCATTATTCTGAATTCTTTTTCAGGTAGACTGCCTATTTCCTCTTCATGTTTTTGGTCTGGTGGGTTTTTACCTTGCTCTCTCATCTGCTCCATATTTCTCTGTCTTATCGTTTTGCTTAACTTAGTGTGTTTGGGGTCTCTTTTTTGTAGGCTGCAGATTCATAGTTCACTTTTTTTTTTTGGTGTCTGCTCCCAGTGGGTAAGATTGGTTCAGTGTGTTGTGTAGGCTTCCTGGTTGAGGGGACTGGTGCCTGTGTTCTGGTGGATGAGGCTGGATCTTTCTTTCTGGTTGGCAGGGCCTTGTTCAGTGGTGTGTTTTGGGGTATCTGTGAACTTAGTATGATTTTAGGTGGCCCCTCTACTAATGAGTAGGGTTGTTGTTCCTGTCTTGTTAGTTTGGCATGGGATGTCCAGCATTGGTGCTTGCTGGTCGTTGAGTGGAGCTGAGCCTTAGCTTTGAGATGGAGATGTCTGGGAGAGCTCTCACCAATTGATATTACATGGGGCCATGAAGTCTCTAGTGGTCCAGTGTCCTGAACTCAGCTCTCCCACTTCAAAAAACTGTATTTAAGAGGCTCAGGCGTGACACCCAGCCAGAACACCAAGACCCTGTTATCCACACAACCAGTTATGTGGGGAGTTTCTTGTCTTTGGGAAGTCTGAGGTCTTCTGACAGTGTTCAGTAAGTGTTTTGTAGGCATTGTTCCACATGTAGATGTATATTTTATTTATTTGTGGGGAGGATGGTGATTTTCACATCTTACTGCTCCACCATCTTGAAGGTCTTCCAAAGATTGGCTATAACTTTAAATGGGATATTAGAAAAAACTCTGAAGGAAAAATTCCTAATGTAAACAGAAGAGATAACTCAAGTTTCCAGATATCCTAAAATTATAAAGCATCACCCCAGGTGAGATATATCTTGGGGCTATTTCAACAATACTAATAATAGTGGTAATATATTTATTATATGAAAAATCATTTACTTTTTTTAAAAAAAGGGGGATAAAATTATAAATTAGAAAAAGGGATAAAATTATGCAAAACAAAACGAAGCAGTATTTGACATATTAGATAAGTTGAGGTGGCCATAATTCATACTGGTAAGAATATATATATCATTATTGCTTGCTTTGACTTAGAGTCTGGGGGTAAGGAAATACAGAAATTTAAAGATTCTGCCAGTTCCTTAGATCTAAAAGTTGAGACCTAGAGGAGTTGGTGTTCCTGTTTCAGAAAAAAATATTCATAGGTCTTTGGATATGCCAATTTGCAGAGGAGATCTAAATTCCTTTGCATAGAGCATGAAGGGGACTAGGAGTGTAGGGGTCTGAGAAAATGGAGGGGAAAAGAGGATGATTATTCCTGTTACATGAAAAAGGGTCTGAGCCAGATGGAAATATAAAACACGTCCATCTCACAGATATTCATTCAAAATAGATATTGGAAAAAATGAAGGCAAAGGAAATGGGTTCAATCTCAGGCATGATACAGTATGGGAGAAATATGACAACAAGTTGTAGATGACATGGACTATGAATTAGATTGATAGGGTGAAAGCTTATTAAGACACAGGAGTTAAAAACTAAAAAGAAAGTTTAAAAGTCCTTTTCTTTCTGAATTACCAGGACTGAGAAATTCCAAGTCTCCTTATGTCCATGGGATGGTATTTACACACAGTTATTTTAAATTTGAGAAGACGGACTATATCACCTGACACCAACATTACACTCATCTCCTGTTCTGCATCTTCAAAACAGCCCAATGAAGTAGATTTGAAGTTGAGTCCTCTATTTAAGAGAAAATGAAAAAGTTAAAAACAAATTGGAGTTTATTTTCCTCTGAGGACAGAATATATGTTCTAGCTATTGATTCTTGATTCTGTCTTACTTTGTTTTGGACTTCTAGGTTTTCTTTTTTTTTCCTTTCTACTTCTTCTTCTTTCCTTTTTCATCCTCTTTTCCTCCTTCTCCTTTGCTTCCTCCAACTTATTATTATTTTGGCATTCTCACATCCCCTAACCATGCTCTTGCATTTTTGGAATACAGAAAGGAGGCGGGAGGTATTATTCTTTTCTTTATCAGTTACATTGGATGTGTGAACTTCAATAAATATGTGTTTTTCTCCTGTCAATTCCTTGCCTTGTTGCTGCAAGGCAGCTGTGGCAATTGACAGCAATTCCACTTCCTGACTTCTGAGTAGCAGTAGCAACTTCTGCATTTTCCATATCACACGTAAGTTGGTGACTCCAAAAGCCACTGACGGTCTCCCTTAACTTTCACCCCTCTAGTCATTTCAGAAGTTTTATAATCACCTAATTTCTGATATTAAATCTCTTTCTGCTTTATATACTTAAACTGGTTTCTGGTTTTTGAATGAAAATGGCTGATATAGTTATTTCTGATTTTTCCTTTCCAATCTTTTTTTTTTTTTTTTTTTTTTTGCAGTACACGTACCTCTCACTGCTGTGGCCTCTCCCATTGCAGAGCACAGGCTCCAGATGTGCAGGCTCAGTGGCCATGACTCACAGGCCCAGCCACTCCACGGCATGTGGGATCCTCCCAGAGTGGGGCACAAATCCATATCCCCTGCATCGGCAGGTGGACTCTCTACCACTGTGCCACCAGGGAAGCCCTTCAATATTTTTTAAAGTACTCTTCTAAAACATATTTTATTAAAGAGCTGTTTACATTGGTGTGAATGCCTAGAGAATGCCATCATACCACATATAATCCAAAAGTAGTAGTATTTACACTGGAGTGCAAATAAAATCTATGTTCATAAAGCTACTGAAGTAGAATCTGGTTCATAGACTGAGCCTTAAATAATTTAGGATATGTGTTATCAATAGAGCAATATTGCCTCTCAAAAAGGCAAAAATTCATTCTTGAACAGGAAAAAAGCTCCTCTTTTTATGTATAAATCATAACTATACATACAGTGGTACATAAATAGATATATAAATTTCATGGGGTGGAGGCAATTAGGAAAAACAACATTTCAAAACCCTCCTTAGGGGGGTGATAATGGAAAAAAGGATAAGAAACACTGTTTCAAGAAAATTAGAGGCTAATTTTATTCCAAGAGGCATTAGAGTTTATTTCCATTTCACCTCAGAATTTCAGAAGTGCCATGGTATGTACCATGGGAGTCCTTGCATTATGTAAGGAGATTCTGCAGTCTGTTTTAGACCTTTATCTTCCATACGTGGCATGTAAAATCATAGTTTCAAGATAATAGAGTCCAGAAATCTGTTATCTTATGAAGGGCTCCAGGTGGTTCCATAATCAGCTCAGGTTTGATGTAATTGCTGCTCTGGTCCAACTGTAATATCCCATAGCTTCTAGGAAGCCAGTTTGGTATAGCTCCCTGGTTCTGGAAAAAATGAAGAGAGTGAACCTGACTTTTGTCTTTAGTGGCTACATCTATCTGATATGTTCATTTTCATATTCCGGAAACAATGGCCTCTTGGATTTATTGTCTTATAATTTCTTCTGTTAATCCCACTTGTACTTAATACTACTTGGTCTTTTTCTCTTAATATGTTTTGTCTTCATTGTGAATATCTTATAAAAGGCTTATATGATTTCTAGAATATTCCATTTTATTAATGTTTTTCCCTTACCCTTTTCCTCCCCACATATGTCAACAACATATTTAAAGAGATCAAAATAAGAGCATATGTCAGCCCTTAAAGAGAATTATAACACTTCTATAGTAAAGTTTTTGTTAATGACTGTCAATATCATATATTTAAGAATGAGTAATATTTCTTATAAGAAATTTCACTAAACAGGAATTGCTGTATTGATTTTTGACCCTTCTATGGCAATATATCTCGAATATAGAAATAGTTCCACTGTGAGGAAATGAATCATTTTTGGTTTTTAAGAGCTATATCAGAGGGAAAAAAGAAATCAATAGACTTCAATTTACAACCTAAATTGTTTAAGTAACAAGAGATACAAATGAATATGATTTAAATGAATAATATCAATTATGCTTCCTGTTTATTTTTTTCAAGAAAATTGATGAAGAATCATAGATCCTTTATTTTATTTATTTTATTTTTTGCAGTACACGGGCCTCTCACTGTTGTGGCTTTTCCCATTGTGGAGCACAGGTTACAGATGCGCAGGCTCAGCGGCCATGGCTCACGGGCCCAGCCGCTCTGCAGAATGTAGGATCCTCCTGGACCAGGACACGAACCCATGTCCCCTGCATCGGCAGGCGGACTCTCAACCACTGCATCACCAGGGAAGCCCTAGCCTTTTATTTTTTTTAAAAAATGCCCCATAGATACTATTTTTATGCATACACACAAAAAAACTAAAATCAAAGTGAGAGTCTCACCAGTAGAAGTAGAGATTTATAGCCTTCCCCAAGCACATTTTATGCTCTTCTTTGGCGGGTTAGACATCAAAACTATATTGCACTATTTTTAAAAATCCTATTTTATTTTGTAGCTAGAATCATTGAACAATAATTCTAGAAGGAATCTAATAGATCATTTGATCCAATCTTATTTTTCTAATGAGGAAACTGAGATTCTAACATGTTAAAATGAAAAGTAGAATCCAGGTGTTCCAAGTCTCCTTTATATACTCTTTTCTATTTCAAAATCATGTGATGTTTGATGTTGTTAAATGTGTCTCCATAACCGCATTCAATGCTTTCTACCTTATATTCTTCTACATCTCCCAGCATACTTATAGCACAAAAATGGTCAACCAGCAGTTGACTAGTAATGTCGGGGAGGACACTTCGCCAATGACTCCCCATTCTAGATGTGCTGACAAACCCCGGATACTTTGAGACTCTGATCAGGCACCTAGATACAGGCCAGGGGAGTGATAATATGGATTTCTAAAGACAGGGAACTGGAGGAATAGTGGCAATCAACATGGGTTTTCATAGAAAGGTGGTATGGATGTTTAGAGATATGGAAGGGATGTTATTGCTGGTGCAGGTGACAAGTGAAATGTATGTAAAAAGGAAGAAATTTTACTGTTTGGGTTGCTTCTGAGAGGATTTGGTAATCTATATTTTTCTTCTTAATTCTGAGACTTTCCTTCTACATTCTATGTCTATCTCTGTTAAAACTCGAGTCTGTGAACTTAACTATTCCAACTGTTATTTATAAACTGATAAGTTTTGCATTGCAATACCTGTTTTATGAATAAGGTTTAAAATGAAACAAGATCTCTGTCTATATATGTATGTCTTTTGTGTTTTTGGTAGTATTGCTGAGGTTAATTTGTGAATGAGCTCAATTTAATTGGCTTTTTAAAAAAGTAACTGCTTACAAAATAAAACATTTCTAAATATAAGAGAAACTAAGCTAAATGGACTTCAGGCTCATGTGATCTGAGAAATATTTAATATTAAATTAATATCTGGTATTAAAGTTAAAGTTTGTTGTTTAAGTCTATTAATTAATACAGACATGTCTTTAGAGTCATCAACATTAACTATAATACTTTATTCTACCTGGGTTGACTAAAATTCAATAAGTTTATATTATATTTGTTGCAAAATTTGTCAGCAAGAAAAATTAACCCCTAATTTTCAGATTTTGCCATCCTGATGTTCTTGTGGCATGGCAACAGTCTGCTCCTAAATAAGAAAAATTAACATAGATAAACAAAAGCTGTAAATTAATCATTCAGGGCTATGGGAAACCCAAGACAGCTACTTGGCTTTTCCTGGCTCACTGGAAAACCCAATTTTTTATTTAATGGCTTAAAGCCTTCCTTGACTGCAAGGCTGATGCTCTCACAGTAAAAAAGGAAATAGTTTAAAATGTGTTTTTCACTTGGAGTATTTTTTTTTTTTTTACAATTTTTAGCAATCAAGACACCTTCTTTATTGGACCAATTTTACAAGCCTATGTGATCAATTAAGCTGACTTATTTTACTGACAAATCAATCTTAATTTGGCTATATTTGGTAAAATTGAGGGTTATTTTAGAGAAAAATTATGCTTTCATAGAGATTAAATTTTGGTTTTGCTACTTGAAGTCTGTATCTACTGTCTAAAACTCACTTTTTAAATAACTCTTTGTTGCTGTGTTATATTATTGTAAAACTTAATTGAGTTATTAAGAAGGTATTCTAAACTAGTTTCTGAAGCTAATCACTGTAATCTATCTTCGGATAAAACTAGATGTCTATAATCCATAATTAGGGGATTATATATACTGGAAAAATCATTTAAAGAATTGTGTCCAACCTAGATAAAAGGCCTCTTTTCATGTATTTTGAAGTACATCACGCATAAGGAAACTAAAGGGAATCAACTTCCAAGACTTAAGGTATTTTTCCCACAATTATTAGAAGTGCCCAATGGAGGGCTTCCTGAGCCCTGATGTCAGTCTTCCCCTCCTTCTGACCCTTACAAGTGCTGACCCTCTGTTTCCAATTTGCAGCCAGACCAGTTCCCACATATTGTCAACACCACTTGGGACACCTTCTGTACTATTCCTTTGCAACAATTTCTCAGGCATTAACATCTCATTGAGAGACTACTTTGAGAGAGATAGCATCTAAAGTTGTAAGTACAAATCTTGATTAAATTGCACAGTGGATTTTCACACAGGGGGAAAAAAAAACTTTGGATAGCTAACTGTTGCTCTGGTGAAAGCTGCTGTATCCATGGAAATGGCTTCTCCAACAAGGGCTACCTCACAGGCAGGAGTGCTTGCTCCAGCTGAGGTCACTATCTCAGGGGAAAATGCACCCAAGAGTAAGAAAGGACCTCCAATATATTCAGGAGTTCCTTTGTACCCCGAGTTACCCAAGGGACCCACTTTCGGCCTAGCTAGTACCTGCAACAATGTAAGTTACCAAAAAACTGACCCCAAGGTTCTGCCTCTGAGATAAATTTCTGATTGATAGAAATCAAGGAACAATTAGAGTTCATGTGTTTTTTCAATGTCTGATCTAAGTTTTGTAGAGGATAAGGTGGAAAGTTTTTCTGAGGATCCTGAACTTTTCATAAGGAGTTTACATGGTGGATGAGATCTTTTATCTCACCTGGGGGAATTATAGATCTTATCCCACTTCTGCACCCCTGAGAAAGAATAGCATATAATACTGGCAGCCAAAACCCATGCTGACCAAGTGGCAGCCCAAGCTCAAGAGGACCATGCAGTACACTGAGTGGGGAACAATGCTGCCCCCAACGCAGATCCACAATGGAATCGGGAGATAAATTTTATTGATAGGGAGAGATGGGACCATATGATTAATTGTTTAATAGAGGGTATGGAAAATCTTACAGTGAAACCCATCAATTATGAAAAAGTCCAACATGGACCAGATGAAAATCCTGCAGTTTTTCCAGGGAGATTAGTGGAAGCTTTTAAAAAGTATATGAATGTGGATTCCTCCACCCCCGAGGGACAGGCCTTTTTGGCTATGCATTTCATAGCCCAGTTTGCACCAGATATCAGGTGCAAAATTCAAAAAGCAACTGCTGGTCCTCAGGCCACTATGAATGATTTACTCCAAATGGTTTATTCACTTTTCAAAAATATGTATATGGCTGAAAAGGCAGAGCACACCCAGAGAGACAAACAAAGGGCCCAAATGATGGCAGTGGCTTTGACCAATCGGAGACCACTGAAGGGGAGGCTGGGATTTCAGGGCAAATTTTGTCTATGGTAGACCACAAGGCCCATGTGTACTCAGATAAAATCAGTGTGCCCTGTGTGGACAGAAGGGGTGCTGGAGGAAAGATTGTGATCAGTGTGCCCTTTGCAAACAGCAAGGATATTGGAACAGGGAATGCCCCAGATGCCAGTGAGTGGTGGGGGCCCTTCAGCCATTGATGGTTTTGCAATCAGAAGACTGATGTGGGGGAGATAGCTTCAAGATGGTGGAGGAGTAAGACGTGGAGATCACATTCTTCCCCAGAAATACATCAAAAATACATCTACATGAGGAACAGCTCCTACAGAATACATACTGAAAAACCTCAGACTTCCCAAAAGGAAAGAAACGCCCCACATACATGTGTAGGGGAAAAGAAAAAAGAAAAAAAACCGGGCTTCCCTGGTGGCGCAGTGGTTGAGAGTCCACCTGCCGATGCAGGGGACACGGGTTCGTGCCCCGGTCTGGGAAGATCCCACATGCCATGGAGCGGCTGGGCCCGTGAGCCATGGCCGCTGAGCCTGCGCGTCCGGAGCCTGTGCTCCGCAATGGGAGAGGCCACAACAGTGAGAGGCCCGTGTACCGCAAAAAAAAAAAAAAAAAAAAAAAAAACCGAAACAAAAGAATAAGGATGGGACTTGCACCTCTGGGAGGGAGCTGTGAAGGAGGAAAAATTCCCACACACTAAGAAGCCCCTTCACTGGCAGAGATGGTGGGTGGGTGGAGGGGAAGCTTTGGAGCCGAGGAAGAGAGCACAACAACAGGGGTTCAGAGGCAAAGCAGAGAGATTCCCACACAGAGGATCACTGCCGATCAGCACTCACCACCCTGAGAGCCTTGTCTGCTCACCTGCTGGGGCGGGTGGGGGCTGGGAGCTTAGGCTTGGGCTTCGGAGTTCAGATCCTAAGGAGAGGACTAGAGTTGGCTGCCTGACACAGCCTGAAAGGGGCTAGTGTGCCACAGCTAGTCAGGAGGGAGTCCAGAAAAATTCTGGAACTGTATTCGAGGCAAGAGACAATTGTTTCAGGGTACGGGAGAAGAGGGGATTCAGAGCACCGCCTAAACAAACTCCAGAATTGGGCATAAGCAGTGGCTATCAGCACGGACCCCAGAGAGGGGCATGAAACATTAAGGCTGCTGCTGCAGCACAAAGAAGCCTGTGTGAAAGCACAGGTCACTCTCCACATCTCCCTTCCCAGGAGCCTGTGCAGCCCGCCACTGCCAGGGTCCAATGATCCAAGGACAACTTTCCTGGGAGAACACATGTTGTGCCAGAAGCTGGTGAAAAGTCACACTGGTCTCTGCCAGTGAAGATTCACCCCGCATTCTTTACCTCTCTCTCCTCCTGTCCTGAGTGAGCCAGAGCACTCTAATCAGCTTCTACTTTTACCCCGTCCTGTCTGGGGAGGGAACAGATGCCCTCAGGCAACTTACATGCAGAGGCATGGCCAAAACCAAAGCTTAAACCCAGGAGCTGTGCAAACAAAGAAGAGAAAGGCAAATCTCTCCATGAAGCCTCGGGAGCAGCAGATTAAATCTCCACAATCAAACTGATGTACTATGCATCTGTGGAATAACTGAATAGACAACGAATCATCCCAAATTGAGGAGGTGGACTTTGGGAGCAACTGTAGACTAGGGGTTTGCTTTCTGCATCTGATTTGTTACTGGTTTTATGTTTACCTAGTTTAGTATTTAGAGCTTATTATCACTGATAGGTTTGTTTATTGATTTGGTTGCTCTCTTCCTATATATATATATATATATATTTTTCCTTTTTCTCCTTTTGTGAGTGTGTGTGTGTATGCTTCTTAGTGTGATTTTGTCTGTATGGCTTTGCTTTTACCATTTGTCCTAGGGTTCTGTCTGTCATATTTTGTTTGTTTGTTTTTGTTTTTGTTTTTAGTACAGTTTTTAGCACTTGTTATCACTGGTGGATTAGTTTTTTGGTTTACATGCTCCCTTTCTCTTTCTTTCTTTCTCTCTTTCTTTCTTTCTTTCTTTCTTTCTTTCTTTCTTTCTTATTACTTTAAATTTTGTATGTTTAATAATGTATTTTAATTTTAATAACTTTATTTTATTCTTTCTTTCTTTCTTCTTTCTTTCTTTCTTTTTCTCCATTTGCTTCTGAGCCATGTGGCTGACAGGGTTTTTTTTCTCCAGCCGGGTGTCAGACCTGAACCTCTGAGGTGGGAGAACCGAGTTAATGACATTGTTCCACCAGAGACCTCCTGGACCCAGGTAATATCAAAAGACAAAAGGTCTCTCAGAGATCTTCATCTCAACACGAAGACCCAGCTCCACTTAACGACCAGCAAGCTACAGTGCTGGACAACCTATGCCAAACAACTAGCAAAACAGGAACACAACCACACCCATTAGCAGAAAGTCTGCATAAAATCATAATAAGTTCACAGATACCCCCAAACACACCACCAGACATGGTGCTGCCCACCAGAAATAAAGATCCAGCCTCATCCACCAGAACAGAGGCACCAGTCCTCTCCAACAGGAATCATTCACAACCCACTGAATGAAACTTACCCACTGGAGGCAAACACCAAAAAATAAATGGGAACTATGAACCTGCAGGCTGGGAAAAGGAGATACCAAACACAGTAAGTTAAGCAAAATGAGAAGACACATACAAACACAACAGATGAAGGTGCAAGGTAAAAACTCACCAGACCAAACAAATGAAGAGGAAATAGGGAGTATACCTGAAAAAAATTCAGAACAATGATAGTAAAGATGATGCAAAATCTTGGAAATAGATTGGAAAAAATACAAGAAACATTTCACAAGGACAAAGAAGAACTAAAGAGCAAACAAACAATGTTGTACAACTCAATAAACAAAATTTAAAATACTCTAGAAGGAATCAATAGCAGAATAACTGAGGCAGAAGAAAGGATAAGTGAACTGGAAGATAAAATAGTGGAAATAACTACTGCAGAGCAGAATAAAGAAAAAAGAATGAAAAGAATTGAGGACAGTCTAAGAGATCTCTGCAAAAACATTAAACACACCAATTCGAGTTTTAGGGGTCTCAAAAGAAGAGAAAAAAAAGGGACTGAAAAATATTTAAAGAGATTACTGTTGAAAACTTCCCTAATATGGGAAATGAAATACTCAAGTCCAGGAAGAGCAGAGAGTCTCATACAAGATAAATCCTAGGAGAAACTCACCAAGACACATATTTATCAAACTATCAAATAATAATACAAAGAAAAAATATTAAAAGCAGCAAGGGAAAAGCAAAAAATAATATAGAAGGGAATCCCAACAAGGTAAACAGCTGAACTTTCAGCAGAAACTCTAAAAGCCAGAAGGCAGAGGCAGGAAGTATTTGAAGTGATGAAAGAGAAAAGTCTACAACCAATATTACTCTACCCAGCAAGGATCTCATTCAGATTCAATGGAGAAATTAAAAGATTTGCAGACAATCAAAAGCAAAAAGAATTCAGGACCACCAAACCAGCTTTACAACAAATGCTAAAGGAACTTCTCTAGACAGGAAATACAAGAGAAAGAAAAGACCTACGAAAACAAAACCAAAACAATATAAAATAGTATTAGGGACATATATACCTATAAGTACCTTAAATATAAATGGTTAAATGCTCCAAACAAAAGACACAGGCTTGCTGAGTGGATACAAAAAGAAGACCCATATGTATGATATCTGCAAAAGTTCCACTTCAGACCTAGGGACTCATACAGACTGAAACTGTGGGGATGGAAAAAGATAGCCCATGCAAATGGAAATCAAAAGAAAGCTGGAGTAGCAATTCTCATATCAAAAAACATAGACTTAAAAAAAAAACTATTACAACAGACAAAGAAGGACAATACATAATGATCAAGGGATCAATCTAAGAAGAAGATATAACAGTTGCAAATATTTATGCATCCAACAGAGGAGCACCTCAATACATAAGGTAAATGCTAACAACCATAAGAGAGGAAATCAAAGTAACACAATAATAGTAGGGGACTTTAAAACCTTACTTACAACAATGGACAGATCAACCAAAATGAAAATAAATAAGGAAACACAAGCTTTAAATGATATATTAAACAGGATGGACTTAACTGATATTTATAGGCCATTCCATCCAAAAACAATAGAACACACTTTCTTCTCAAGTGCTCATGGAACATTCTCCAGGATAGATCATTTTTTGGGACACAAATCAAGACTTGGTAAATTTAAGAAAATTGAAAGCATATCAAGTATCTTTTCTGACCACAATGTTATGAGACTAGATATCAATTACAGCAAAAAATCTGTAAAAAAAACTACAAACACATTGGGGTCTAAGCAATACACTACTAAATAACCAAGAATTCACTGAAGAAATAAAAGAGTAAATCAAAAAATACCTAGAAACAAATGACAATAAAAACACAATGATCCAAAATATATGGGAGGCAGCAAAAGCAGTTCTAAGAGGGAAATTTATAGCAATACAATTCTACCTCAAGAAATAAGAAGTATCTCAAATAAGCAACCTAAACTTACACCTAAAGCAATTAGAGAAAGAAGAAGAAGAATAACAAAAAAACCCAAAAGTTAGCAGAAGGAAAGAAATAATAAAGATCAGAACAGAAATAAATGAAAAAGAAATGAAGGAAACAATAGCTAAGATCAATACAACTAAAATGGGGTTCTTTGAAAAGATAAACAAAATTGATAAAACACTATCCAGACACATCAAGAAAAAAAGGGAGAAGACTCAAATGAACAGAATTAGAAATGAAAAGTAACAGATGACACTGCAGAAATACAAAGGATCATGAGACATTCCTACAAGCAACTATATGCCAATAAATTAGAAAACTTCAAAGAAATCAACAAATTCCTAGAAAAGCATAACCTTCTGAGACTGAACCAGGAAGAAAGAGAAAATATGAACAGCCCAATCACAAACACTGAAATTGAAACTGTGATTAAAAATCTTCCAACAAACAAAAGCCCAAGACAAGATTGGCTTCACAAGCAAATTCTATCAAACATTTAAAGAAGAGCTAACACCTATCCTGCTCAAACTCTTCCAAAATATAGCAGAGGGAGGAACACTCTCAAACTCCTTCTACAAGGCCACCATCATCCTGATACCAACACCAGACAAAGATGTCACACACACACACACAAAACTACAGGCCAATATCACTGACAAATATAGATGTAAAAATCCTCAACAAAATACCAGCAAACAGAATCCAACAGAACACTAAAATGATCATACACCGTGATCAAGTGAGGTTTATCCCAGGGAAGCAAGGATTTTTCAATATACACAAATCAATCAATGTGATAAACCATATTAACAAATCGAAGGAGAAAAACCATATGATCATCTCAATAGATTAAGGAAAATCTTTTGACAAAATTCAACACCGATTTATATAAAAACTCTCCAGAATGTAGGCATAGAGTGAACTTACCTCAACATAATAAGGGCCATATATGATAAACCCACAGCAAATGTCATTCTCAATGGTGAAAAACTGAAACCATTTTCATGAAGATCAGCAACAGGACAAGGTTGCCTACTGTTACCATTATTATTCAACATAGTTTTGGAAATTTTTGCCACAACAGTCAGAGAAGAAAATGAAATAAAAGGAATCCAAATTCAAAAAGAAATAAAGCTGTCACTTTTTGCAGATGACATGATACTATTTATTTATAGAGAAACCCAAAGATATTACCAGAAAACTACTAGAGCTAATCAATGAATTTGGTAAAGTAGCAGGAAATAAAATTAATGCTCAAAAATCTCTTGCATTCCTATACACTAATGATGAAATATCTGAAAGAGGAATTAAGGAAACACTACCACTGTAAAAAAAAAAAAAGAATAAAATACCTAAAAAACACCTACCTAAGGAGACAAAAGACCTGTATGCAGAAACTATAATACACTGATGCAAGAAATTAACAACAATACATACAGATGCAGATATATATCATGTTCCTGGATTGGAAGAATCAACATTGCGAAAATGCCTATACTACCCAAAGCAGTCTATAGATTCAATGCAATCCCTATCAAACCACCAACAGCATTTTTTCACAGAACTAGAACAAAATATTTCACAATTTGTATGGAAACACAAAAGACCTCTAATAGCCAAAGCCATCTTGGCAAAGTAATATGGAGCTGGAGGAATCAGGCTCCCTGGATTCAGACTATACTTCAAAGTTACAGTAGTCAAGACAGTATGGTACTGGCACAAGAACAGATATATAGATCAATGGAACAGGATAGAACACCCAGATATAAACCCATGGTCATATGGTCACCTTACTTTTGATAAAGGAAGTAAGAATATACAATGGAGAAAAAACAGCCTCTTTAATAAGTGGTGCTGGGAAAACTGGACAGCTACATGTAAAAGTATGAAATTAGAACACTCCTTAACACCATACACAAAAATAAAGTCAAAGTGGATTAAATATCTAAATGTAAGGCCAGACACTATAAAACTTTCAGAGGAAAAATAGTCAGAACACTCTATGACATACATCACAGCACGATCCTTTTCCTCCCAGCTCCTAGAGAAATGGAAATAAAACCAAAAATAAACAAATGGGACCTAATTAAACTTAAAAGCTTTTGCACAGCAAAGGAAACCATAAACAAGATGAAAAGACAACCCTCAGAATGGGAGAAAATATTTGCAAATGAAGCAACTGACAAAGGATTATTCTTCAAAATATACATGCAGCTCATGCAGCTCAATATCAAAATAACAAACCACCCAATCCAAAAATAGGCAGACGACCTAAACAGACATTTCTCCAAAGATATACAGATTGCCAACAAACACATGAAAGGATGCTCAGCATCACTAACCATTAGAGAATTGCAAATCAAAATTACAATGAGGTATCACCTCAGAGCAGTCAGAATGAACATCATCAAAAAATCTACAAACAGCAAATGCTGGAGAGGGTGTGGAGAAAAGGGAACCCTCTTGCACTGCTGGTGGGAATGTAAATTGATACAGCCACTATGGAGAACAGTATGGAAGTTCCTTAAAAACCTAAAAATGGAACTGCCATATGACTCAGCAATCTCACTACTGGACCTATACCCTGAAAAACCATAATTTAAAAAGGGTCATGTACCACAATGTTCATTGAATCTCTACTTACAATAGCCAGGGTATGGAAGCAGCCTAAGTCTCCTTTGACAGATGAATGGATAAAGAAGATGTAGCACATATATACAATGGAATATTACTCAGCCATAAAAAGAAACTAAAGTGAGTTATTTGTAGTGAGGTGGATGGACCTAGAGACTGTCATACAGAGTGAAGTAATTCAGAAAAGAGAAACAAATACTGTATGCTAATACATATATATGGAATCAAAAAAAAGTGGTTCTGATGAAGCTAGGGGCAGGACAGGAATAAAGACACAGACATAGAGAATGGACCTGAGGACATGGGGAAGGGTAAGGGTAAGCTGGGCTGAAGTGAGAGACTGGCATGGACATATATACACTAGCAAATATAAAATAGATATCTAGTGGAAAGCAGCTGCATAGCACAGGGAGATCAGCTCAGAGCTTTGTGTCCACCTCAAGGTGTGGGAAAGGGAGAGTGAGAGGGAGATGCAAGAGGGAAGAGATATGGTGATATATGTTTATGTATAGCTGACTCACTTTGTTATACAGCAGAAACTAACACACCAGCGTAAAGCAATTACACTCCAATATAGACATTAAAAAAAAAAAAGAGGACTGATGGGATCCAGGCCAGAAGTGCCTCGCCTAGAGATTACATCTACATAACTAGTGCCGAGCCTCGGGTGGTCATTGAAGTGGCAGGCCACTTAATAGAATTTCTTATAGACACTGGTGCAATCTTGGTCTTAACCTAAAGGATTGGAAGTCTTAGTGATCATAAAGTATATGTAATGGGAGTACTGGGGAAGAGACAGGGGCACATTTTCCTGGATCTCTTTTGTGCAACATCAACAGCTGGTTGTTTCTATATTCCTTTCTGTTTGTGCCTGATTGTCCTCTCTCTTTAATGGAAGGGACTTACTAACTAAATTAGGGGCCACTCTGTTTCTTAAGGGACAAGGAACACACCCTTATCACCATATGATATTAACAGAAAATAAAGAAGAACAAATTAAATCTATAACTGAGAAAGAAGATGCAATAGACCCTGAAGTATGAAATATTGAGATGCTGGGCTTAGCCAAAAATAAACAGATTGAGGTCTTAAGTGACCGTTTTTCAGATTTGGAAACTGTTTTGGGAAAAATGGTTTAGATCTTCAAAATCATGGTTATAATCTTTTTTAATGACTATTTAAATATGTATTACTGTATTTCTTTTAATTTAAATCTTTTGTGAACTCATCCTCTGATGCTTAACATACAAGAGGGCTAAAAGGATAATACTAAACAGAATGACATTAACTTGCAGTTCTCCCAACAGAGAAGGAACAGTCAGCCACGTGTTTTACTCCCTCCCCAGGTAGGCCTAGGTCCCATCTCAGCAGGAAGCAGTTAATGATTGGTCATTGCCCCTTCCACTCTGTTAAGCATAAAAGTGTAAACACTTTGAGAGGGGAATGATAGGGACAGAGTAAAGGGACAAATTAGGGAATTAAATAGTTAATCCCACTAGGGTATTGTAAGTAAAGAAAAAAGTATGGGAGACCCCTGTACATCAATGATTATTCAAGAAAGAAGGTTTGCTTAACCACAAAAGCAAGCAGGCTTGCTTAGCAACAAAACTAATGCAGCAGAAGCATGAGGCATGCCCCAAAATAATATAGCAATGGTGACATATCCTGCCCAGTGAGCTCAGTAAGTAAATGACCCTTAGGCCATGATCACTGCACACACAAAAAGCCAAAAAATTATAAAAAGGTGACATTTCAAAGTGAAAGACTGACATTGTACTGAGACCTAAAGTAATTTTTCCATTGTGCCATGACAGTCCTAGCTTGATCATGTAGGGACAAGAAACTTAATCTGGAGGAGGAGCTGATCATGAAAGCGTGATGTCTACTCAAGAATGAGGAAGAAAGTGGTCTTTTTCCCTCCCCACTTTTCCTTTGATTATAAAACTGTAGCCCACTAAGTTCTCAGGGCACATCACCTTCTTGCCTGCCCACTTGTAAACCTCACAAGTGTCCTTTTCTAATAAATCACTTCTTATCTATCACTTTGCCTCTCACTGAATTCTTTCTGTGTTGAGACATAAAGGACTGGGCTCATTGGAGCACCCCAAAATGACACCTATCAGTTTCACCATCATTAGATATTTTTTGACATTACTCACAACCTCAGGTCCATCCCATCCATTTCTTTTCATTTCTACTATTATCTCCTAACTATTCTCATTCTCTTGAATGACTACAATAATTTCCTAATGGAGTCTCCCTACTGACACCTTTGTCTCTCTGAAACTCATTGTTTACAAGCAGTGAGGGTAATGTTTTAAAATGTAAAGCAAAATAACATTATAATAAAAATTTGTAACTTTCCACTAGAATATACTCTCCAAGAGAGCAAGAACATTCTCATTTATGTTTACTGTTGTGTTTATGCTCCTAGAGCAGGAGATGAGATGGGATTTGTGCTCAAAAATTGTCTGTTGACTGATTAATACATTTTCAAAAAAATGTTGCTAGGCAGGGTCAGAAAGCATTGTCAATGGGGATATGGAGAAGCAGCCAAGATTTTCTTCCTTCTCAGCATTCTTCTCATTCTCTCTCAGGCTTCTTTCTTCATCTTGCCTCACTGTCTCTGCATCACTACCTCCTTCTGTCGGCCTTCTTTGTTTTCCTTATTTGCTTGGCTGGTTAGTGCTCTGTTACTGCTTTAATTAAGTTTTCACTCCATATGCTACTTGCCTCAGAGGAAAGAACTTTTCTGTAATGTTCATCATTGGAATGGGTCCCAGGGAGAATAGCAATGTGTCCTTTAAACGGATTTTTAAAAGACAGGTCACTCACCAGAGAACTGAACACTCTTATAAGCAGGTTACCCAAACTTGAATACCTGTTCTCCAGGGATTAGTATTGTCTTTATTATCAAACAAATATTCTACTATTATACCTTCTTTCTTCATTACATATTTTGAAGGGCTCATCACATTTTTGACTCATAGGTGCCAAAGTCCGTTTTACATACATATTGTCATTATAAGACGTAATACATGTAAACCACTTAGCAGAGTATATGACACGTAGCAAACAAATAAAAATGTGATATTTTAATGATTATTAATTTAGTTCTTTAATAATAAAACAAATAAAAATTTTTCTTTGGGCACTTTCCTTCTACAGCCTACAGATACAGCAAACTCAAATATTATTCAGTTTGTATTTCTCCATTTAATTAACAAAGGTAAGTGTCGGTTAAAAGCCTTGCTGAAACCCAGACATACTTTATTTATACTGCTACCCTTACTGGTAACTTAATGGAAGAAGGTTCCACCAAGTTATCTATATATACAATCTCATAGGAAGCAGCACCAGATCCTAGTACAGGAAATCAATTTAACAATGGAACACACAGATTCAGACAGCCTTTAGAGTTGTAGATCATTACAGGTGACTGGAAAATTGGGTTCTTAAGAAAAACAAAAAGCTTTCTTGCCAAGTATATTAAATTTCCACAAAAATACACAGAATTATACAAGGGGTTCCACGAAGTATTATTGACTGTATCTCTCTTTAAAAAATATCTTAAAAAATTTTTCTGATTTGGAATCGGTTACAATTTAATTTAAAAAATTATTTTGGTCACTATGTGTAGTTAGTCTATGTTTCCCTTGGATGCTCAAGAGAAATTGATAATGGCCATAATAGTATTTTAAAAAATTATTCTCTACTAGCAGATTTTATTTGTATGGATTTAACAGTGTTTACTTTTACCACTTCTATTTAAAACAAGGGTAGGAGACTGAAAGCATTTCCTCTAATATCAGGAACAAAATAATGATGTCCATTCTCACTACTATTATTCAACATAGTTTTGGAAGTCCTAGCCATGGCAATCAGAGAAGAAAAAGAAACAAAAAGAATCAAAATTAGAAAAGAAGAAGTAAATCTGTCACTGTTTGTGGATGACATAATGCTATACATAGAAAATCCTAACTAGAAAAACACTAGAGCTCATCAATGAATTTGTAAAGTTGCAGGATACAAAATTAATACACAGAAACCTCTTTCATTCCTAGACAGTAACAATGAAAGATCAATAAGAGAAATTAAGGAAACAATCCCATTTACGATTGTATCAAAAAGAATAAAGTACCTAGGAATAAACCTACCTAAGGAAGCAAAAGTCCTGTACTCAGAAAACCATAAAACACTGATGAAAGAAATCAAAGATGACACAAACAGAGAGAGAGATATACCATGTTCTTGGATTGGAAGAATCAATATTGTAAAAATGGTTATACTAACCAAGGCAATCTACAAATTCAATGTAATACCTATCAAATTAGCAATGGCATTTTTCACACTACTAGAAGAGTAAATTTTTAAATTTGTATGGAAAAACAAAAGACCCTGAATAGCCAAAGTAATCATGAGAAAGAAAAATGGAGAAAGAAAAAAGAAAAATCAGGCTCCCTGACTTCAGACTATACTACAAAGCCACAGTCATCAAAACAGTATGATACTGATATAAAAAAAAGAAATATAGATCAGTGGAACACAATAGTAAGTCCAGTGATAAACACAGGCACCTATGGTCACCTAATCTATGCCAAAGGAGGCAAGAGTATACAATGGGGAAAAGTCAGTCTCTTCATAAGTAGTACTGGAAAAACTGGACAGCTACATGTAAAATAATGAACTTAGAACGTTCTCTAACACCATACATAAAAATAAACCCAAAATGGATTAAAGACCTAAATGTAAGACCAGATACTGTAAAATTCTTAGAGGAAAACATAGGCAGAACTCTCTCTGACATAAATCACAACAAGATCTTTTTTGATCCACCTCCTAGAGTAATGAAAATAAAAACAAATATAAACAAATGAGACCTAATGAAACTTAAAAGCTTTGGTACAGCAAAAGAAACCATAAAAAAAAAAACCCAAAAAGACAACCCTCAGAATGGAAGAAAGTATTTGCAAATGAAGCAAGCAACAAAGGATTAATCTCCAAAATATTCAAACAGGTCATGCAGCTCAATATCAAAAACAAACAAACAAACAAACAAAAAACAAGCCCAATAAAAAAATGGGTGGAAATTCTAAATAGACATTTCTTCAAAGAAGACATACAGATGGCCAAAAGCACATGAAAATATGCTCAACATCACTAATTATTAGAGAAATGCAAATCAAAACTGAAATTATATATCATCTCACATTGGTCTAAATGGCCATCATCAAAAAATCTACAAACAATAAATGCTAGAGAGAGTGTGGAGAGAAGGAAACCCTCTACACTGTTGGTGGGAATGTAAATTGATACAGCCACCATGGAGAACAGTATGGATGTTCCTTGAAAAACTAAAAATAGAACTACCATATGACCCAGCAATCCCACTACTGGGCGTATACCAGGAGAAAACCATAATTCAAAAAAGTACATGCACCCCAATGTTCATTGCAGCGCTATTTATTGTAGCCAGACATAGAAACAACCTAAATGTCCATCAACAGAAGAATAGATAAAGAAGATATTGTACATATATGCAATGGAATATTACTCGGCCATAAAAAAGAATGAAATAATGCCATTTGCAGCAAAATGGATGTACATAGAGATTGTCATACCAAGTGAAGTAAGTCAGACAGAGAAAGACAAATGTCATATAATATCACTTACATGTGGATCTAAATGAATGGTACAAATGAACTTATTTACAGAACAGAAACACAGTCACAGACGTAGAAAATAAAGTTATGGTTAAAAATAGTGAAAGGATTAGGGAGAGATAAAATGGGAGATTGGGATTGACATATACACATATCTATTCTATTTTAGAATAGATAACAAATAAGAACTTACTGTATTGCACAAGGAACCCTACTCAATACTCTGTAATGACCTGTATGGGAAAAAAAATTTAAACAGTGGATATATGTATATGTATAATTGATTCACTTTTCTTTATGACAGAAACTAAAACAACACATTGTAAATCAACTATATTCCAGTAAAAGTTAATTTAAAAGTAAATAAATAAAATAAAATAAATCCATATAAGTGATCACTACTTTTGCCTTTTTTGCCTGTGTTAAGAAGTAAGTTGTCAATCTTTGAATCTAGTCTGACTTTATTTATACATGCTGTTTTTTTTTTTTTTTGGCGGTACGCGGGCCTCTCACTGTTGTGGCCTCTCCCGTTGCGGAGCACAGGCTTCGGACGTGCAGGCCCAGCGGCCATGGCTCACGGGCCCAGCCGCTCCGCGGAATGTGGGATCTTCCCAGACCGGGGCACGAACCCGTGTCCCCTGCATCGGCAGGCGGATTTTCAACCACTGCGCCACCAGGGAAGCCCTATACATGCTTTTAAGATTTTCTCTTTTTAAAAAAATTTTTCAGACTTTTACTATTGTATAAATAAATTTGTTTGTTAAAAAAAACAAGCATAGGTAAACTTGCAAAAAATGATTATTCAACACAATCTGAGTGCACCAATAATAAATTTCTTATGAAAAAGAAAGTTCTAGCTAAAGCAAATACTCAGGAAAGAACTGGAATGAATACTATTGAGAAAGGGTAAATAAAATAGCTGAGTAAATATTAGTAAAAATAAATTAGAATATAAGTAATTGGAAAAGTGGGTAAGAAGAGAGTTCTGAGAAAACAGCATTTTAGTATAAAATAAACATCTGAATAAAGCTTAAATACGTTTGGTATTTTATACATTTCTTGAAAATTTGCCCATTAAATTTTGTTATTTCATCAGACCTCTACCCAAGACACTTCCTTTTCTCATCCTCCTCAGTTCCCCTAGGCAATTTCAAAGCTTCAGTTGCCTTTGTGTGCTATTGATATCTAAATTGCTATGCTCCACACAGCAAAAATTTATGAGGCTCCATGACTCTCTATTCAAATTTCCAGTGACCATGTCCTTCTATAAACCCCACAAACACATATGTTCAAAATAAATTCACCCATTCCCTCATAAACTCCAGTGTGTCTCAAACATACCATGTTCTCTGCCTGATGTGCTGGCCTTCACATTTCTAGTCTTTCTCCTAGAGATAATCATTTATTCTGTTTTCGAGTTCCTACTTTCTTCAGGGCCCAAATTAGACAAGATTTGTTTCAGGAAATCTTTTCCTTGCTAGGATATACTATGTACAAGAGTATATACAGTATAGAGTATATACAGTCTGTGATATACTCTTCCCTCTATACTTCCAATCACAAGGCACTTTACCTGAATTCAGTAAAGCCTACTACTGAAGTTGCCTGAGTACTTGTCTATATCTCTGAATGATCTAGCCCTTGTCTGTTGTATTCATTTGTAATATTCAGAATTTAGCACAGTGTCTGGAATATAGCAGGAATTTAATACATTGTCCATGTATTGAACTTTTCCTGAGAATCTACTACAAGTTACACACACTGTAATATATGTCAAGAACCACACAAATGTTAGTAAACCTTATTCTTATTCTCAGAGACAATAGGAGGGAGTACTGGTAGCCAAATAATTACACTAAAGGATGGAAAGTTGTAAGAGCCATAAGATAAGCACACACTTAATGACAATGAAGTGGTAATAGAGCAGAAAGCAAGGTTATACCAGGGTTCAGGATTCATAGGAAACAAGATCATAGGTGGCTATATGAGGAAGGAATGATGTTTTTTAATTCTTTAAAATAAGTATTTCTGGAACTATTTTATTGAGCATCTGCTACTGATTGGTTGTTTTGCAGCAGGATATTTCATACATGTTATCTCATTTAACTCATTTGATTCTCAGAACAAATCTGTGATGTGGTAATTACTGAATTCTTATTCCAACACCATTATTACCATCCATTAAAGAAAAGGTTAGGGGATTTGGTGCTGAGTTTAGGACCTAAATCTGCTAGCTCCAAAAGTTATTTAGTGAGTTCCTAAATTACTGTTAGAAATGATGGCATATTGCTGGGAGTTAGAGTGATGCAGATGGACAACTGACCACTAGTAAGAAAAGATCTAAGTAGAATTTAGTCTTTTGGGGGCTAAAGTATTATTAAATGATTGATTAACATGTTGCTGGATATAAATCCATCTGTTTTTTAAGATGTGGTAGAGTAGAAGAATCTTAATACTTATGCAGACAGCTCGTTGGCTAGATGTAACAGTCTCCTTTATTAGCAGAGGAGCTGCTAAGAGAGTTTTACATGCTACAGTAATAATAAGAAACTAATAATAAGACTTGGAATGAGCCATGATTTAACACAGGAAAACAGCACTGTCACACATAACTCTTTCTTTTTTGTAGTACTTACAACAATGTACAGTAATTCCCTCTATCTGTATACCCCCATAAAACCATAACTTCCTTAAGAGTAGTATCTATATGTAACACACTTTCCATTTCAATCTAGTATCTGTACAGTTTTGGCATATAAGGTTCTTGATAAGTATCTATTGAATAAATGATCAATGTAGTTTATGTAGTTTATGCCCTACCACTTCTAGGGCATCTTGATAGATATGTAGAGGGAGATTTATTTTAGCGGCTGCTCATGTTTCTATCAATTGTCATATGAGTTACATATATATATATATATGCACTAAATAAATTTAAACATAGAATAAAATTATAACTACTGAATTTGGTTTCAGACAAAAAAATTTTTGTGTACCTGCTATTTGCCAGTAATTGTTCTATTTGGCTGAAATATATCAATGAACAAAACAGACCTAGGGGCTTCCCTGGTGGCGCAGTGGTTGAGAGTCCAACTGCCAATGCAGGGAACACAGGTTCGTGCCCTGGTCTGGGAAGATCCCACATGCTGAAGAGTGGCTGGGCCCGTGAGCCATGGCCGCTGAGCCTGCGTGTCCGGAGACTGTGCTCCGCAATGGGAGACACCACAACAGTGAGAGGCCCGTGTACCGCAAACAAAACAAAACAAAACAAAAAAACAGACCTAAACCCTGGGCATTGTAGCACCTATAACTGAAGGTAATCTTCTTATTTTAACCTCTTCTATCTTTCATACCTACAAATCCCAGGTGAAAGAAAGCTTACAATAGTTAGATTTCATAATCATCAAATGAATCTGTATAAAATCTGTATTATTTAATAATGATTAGTATTCCATATCCAGCCAAAATAATTTGATTCCTGCTGAACAAATATAACATTAACAGTATTTAAAAAGGCAGTAATGGACCCACTAACTATATTTTGCCTTTTATATTAATCACATTTATATTGAAAAAATTAACTACTTATGTAGAATTTTATCAGAAACCATTGTTTTGAGACTTCTTTCAACACTTTCTCAAAATATGATATTTTAAAAACCTAGTTTAAGAAACTTGCATGCTTTAAGACAGAATTATGATTTAAGTACAAATTATTGATGAACTGTATGTCATAAAACACCCAGACCTGTCACATTTTATGTTCTTTGATGGCTTGGGACACCTATTCATTTGTAAGAGAGACAGGCTTGCAGTTATTTTGACCAATATGCCTCCACGTACTAAGAGAGTATTTTGTAGTATTATAGATATTTTTAATGTTATTGCTTAATCATATTCATCTTATAATGCAAGTGAAAATGTAAGAAAACATGTCCAGTGCTTCTGCTGAGGACAAAACTAAGGCTAATGGGTGAAAGTTACTAGTGAGATAAACATAGACTCTATACTGTGAAGGAAGCTCCAAATAGTTCTAGTGTCTAGTAAGGAAATAGTCTTCTTTGCAGTGTTGTTTATTGCAGATTCAAATTAAGGCAAGGAGACCTTCTATTAGGACTACCACAGGAAGGGTTCGTACTTTGGAAAGGACAGAGAACTAGAGCAAACTTCTCAAACTGGTTATCAGAGTCAACAGAAAATTTGTTAATAAGAGTTTATAGGGTGCAACCTCAGATATTTTTATTTACTATGTCTGGAATATTGAAAATTTCAAACTATGGTTTCAAGAGTCATGGACTTGTCTTCTAGGACAGGCTTCAGTGGTCACCACCCAAGAAGGTGGATGATTGCATGGCTTGTGACTTGGGTAGGGCTTTAGGATACCAAACTGTGCTACAATCACTTTTTTTGTTTAATTTCAGGGGCTTCCCTTGATAAGAAAAAGGAATTTTTCCCTCACAAGAAGTTAAATTCCACCATAATAGATCAACTTTAAATTTCTTTGTAATGAAAAATTCCTATGTGATACCATGTACTATAATACCACCATAAATTAATTTGTAAATTTGGCTCTGTAGTTCTATTCTAACTGTAATAAATGGACTCGACCACTAGTAACTGTTAGCTGTTTTTGATTGGGTATTGGATACAGTAACTTTGGGACAATCTCTGAAATCAAATAATGGTTTTTGCTCTGTTGCTAATATTGATTTGATAGAAAATCAATATTTTCTGGACAGAAAAGCTATCTGCCTGCCCTTGTACACAGAGTATATAGTAAGAAGTCAATAAATTTCTATACCAGGAATTCCTTTTTCTTTCATAGTTTATTTAGTTCTAGAAATGTTTAAAATAAACAAGAAATGCTATTTCATCATTTTGAAAAATTTTAGCTAATACATCTGCAAGTACAGAGAAGTCTTTAGTAAGAAACCATGTCAAATAATCTTTCTCCTTAGCACGTTTTATCTTTAAAATTGATCACTACAAATACTCTGGAAGGCCTCAAATGTTTCAACCAATCTTTTGCAAAAATTGTGGTGAGGTAACGAGTGAAGGATTTAGGAGATCTGAAGTGGTGCCTCGTACCTGTTTATAAGGCTTCTCTAAAATCTAATAATTAATGCCAACATCATCAAATAATCTTCACTGGAAGATTGGCACAGCATGTTAACTTTTAAATCCTAATCTAATAGAACAGAAAATAAATGCAATATACAGTGTTCACACCTATTCACATGAACATGTAAAAAAAACTATACACTAAGATATTTAATTCTTCGACAGATATCTACACATGTGTCCTTTATTTATTTTCTTATTTTGCCTTCTCTTTTTCTATATTATCTGGCATAAATACAAAAAGAAAAGAATAGCCTGAAGATGTAGGGCAACAGTTTCCACTTTGGCGGCAAAGTGTAGATTACCTGGGTCAAATAATTTACTTCTTGAATTGACTCAATCTATCAAATGGAAATTTATACTGGAAGGAAAAAAATAGAAGAAAATAAATTTAGCAGCTTATAATGCATGTTTAGCTGTTCAAGGGCAAAATGAAACATAATACTTTCCAGGTTCTCAATTCAACCTTTTCTGAAAATTGGTATCATTAAAATTATCAGGAATAATATTAGTGCTTTCAATAATTTACAATCTTTATTTGAAATTCTGAATTCATAAAAGAAGTTTACTCCTTTTTTGCCTCACATTTAAAATAAAATGTGTATGATTCCTTTTTCACAAGGCTGTAGATTACGAAATTTTTTCATATGATGAAAACATACTGACAGCCATTTTATCACATAATTTGTAAAATGTGATGTTTTAAAATCAATATTTTTAATTATAATTTTAATACTTTCAATTTATCTACATAAGATTTTAACAAATTTAGGATTATTGAGTAATAAAAAATATGGAATGCAGACATCTAAATATTTCAGAGCAGCATTAAAAGTTTTATTAGATGTTATACTAGGAGCACAGTTTTAAGGAATTACATTGTCTAATGTTTTTAATGTAATATTAATCATACACAAGTAAAAAAGCTTTATTTCAAAAGTCAAATATATGAAATAAAAATATCAGATTTTAGTTCACAACAGAGTATTGCATTCTTTTATTCAAAGCTTTCTTGGCTCTAAGAGAAATTCATAAATGATAGATATCAAAAAATTAAGACAAAGGGACTGATTATTTGGAGATATTTAGTGATTTTCAGGGACCATATAAAATGTAAATACACTGATTTTTAAAGCTATGTATATTTTACAGTAGTTTAGCTTTTCAGAAACAGCAGGAGTCTATTTCCCTGATTGTCATACAGAATCACGGGTCTATAAGGAAAAACACTATAGAGAGACTGGAAATTTTCCTGCATAAGAATTAAGTTTAGGAATTTTCCTTTAGAAGAGAAAGATTACCTTGACTCTTTACTACTTCTTCCTGTATAAATAGTTTCATGATAATAATATCTCTGCTGGTAATATAATTTATGTTTTTAATGTCAGTTGATACTTCATATATTTATCCATATAGATATGATTCATTAATTTTATTTTTAGGTAAAATTTCAAAGTCAAACACGGACCAAATTTGTCAGTAAAGCTGTCCTGAATATTTACAGGCATTTTGGATTCATCTTTGACATATATCCCAGACAAATACTGTGAGTAGGACAAACTCCTATCTTGAAAAGATTAAAAAATTTTTTTAGAAATGGGTTCTCCAAGAAGCTAAGATAAGAGGGCTAAGAAGGGTAGAGAAGAGGAGTTATCATTCCCTGGTAGCTTTACAAGTTTATTGTTTGGCCACATATCTATCCTATGTAGTTTCCTGAAGTCTGTCAATTTGAGGCAGCAGTTTGAGAGCTGTTCTCTGAAGTATCCCAAACCTCTGGCGATGAAAATAGCAACTTTTATCCACATGGATCAGAAAACTAGACAAACTGAAGGATCTAAGAAACAAGATAATTAAAATTGAAAAATAGTATATTTTTTTATCAACCTTTCTTTTATGTTTTCCTAGTATGAGTCTGACCTATGATATTATTAATAAAAAAACAAAAACAAAATCTAAGGACCCTAAACATTGTGTTTTAGAGAGAAGTCAAACAGCTATGATAAAATCCAAGTAGATTAAATTTGTAAAATATATCTAGGTTTGTAACACCTTGATAAAATTTCTGAAATCAATAATACACTCATGCATTTCTAAGTATTTCTTTTATATTTGATTCACATTGTGTTGTGTTTTCATGATAACATTACATCAATACTTTCCTGATCATTCGAAGGCTTTTTGGTTATAAGACATATATTTTATTAATATTCTTGATCATTTATTATGTCCTTTCTACTTTGTGTGATATACATGGGTTTCAAAAATATAATAAAATAGTCCCTACTATTCAATAACTTTCCTACTATTCAAGAACTTGAAGATAATTGATGTTGAGATTAGTAGATATGACAGTCTTGTAACTAATAGCAGTATACACTTATTCAATTATAGAATAGGGCAACATAAATAAAGCATGGTATGATAATTAAGCATAATAATGTTTAATCATATAGCTTGTTATAATTGGAAATATATGACAAATGTAAAGGTTATTCTATGGATATGCAAATAAGCACAACTTTATATTTACATAAGCACTATTATGTTTATGTCTAATAAAAAAATTGTCTCAAAACTCTCAAAGTAGTCTTAGAAAAAAAATTACTATGAAGTGAATGAATGTGTAAATGAATGATGCATATGTACTAGCCATCCCTAAGCCAAACTTCCAGTGACTGAGATAATGGAGGTTACATAATATACATATACATAAATATAAACTTAAAGTTATGCAGTGTCCAGAGGGACATTAAATTATGAAAGACCTTTTGTTTTGGTCATGCTACGGAGTTTAAATTATATTTAACATGAGGGCTTTAGGCAAGGGAGTAGCATAAAGTGATTAATATTTTTAAAAGAACACACCACTGTTCAGCAGAGAATGCATGGGGTGAGATAGAAGGTAGAGATCATTTAGGAAGCTATTACAGTAGTCTGTAGAAAAAAAGTTATAATGGATAGAACATGTGTTTTAGCAATGTGAATGAACAGAAGTGGATTGAATTTAGATACATACTGAAGGTAAAAAAGATAAGATGTGCTTATGGATTTGATAGTTTCGGTAAGATAAAAGAGTCAACTCAACAATTATTCTCAATATTTGAGCAGTGTGATTGATGGTGCTTCTTGCTGAGTTGGACTGTATAGGGGCATCAACAATTTAGAGAGTCAAGAAACTAGACTTTGTTTTTTTTAAGTCTGAGACCTCCAAATATTCTCTTTCAGATTCTTATTTAAATTCTCTATATGAGAATCAGTTATTTTAAAGCAAAATAAAATCATCCCATGCTTAAACAAACAAACAAAAAAGATCATTCTTAGATTATTAAATGCACATTTAAAGGGGCCAATTACTTTTACCAAATCTTTTGCTTGATTCAGATATATGTGTGTTCACTATAGCATGCATCCCGAAAATGAAATTTTTTTTTTACTCATCTATGTTCTTAACATTGATTAATTAAACATGGTGCTGACATCCATGTTTGCTTCAGCCTATCATCAAGTATTTGTAAATAAACTTTGTTTACTTCAATTTTTTTCTTTTCTTAGGAGAAGTTCTTTACAGAAGTTTCCCTGAGCCTCCCTATAGGTGTTCCCTTTATCAGCTTGCTCAACCAGATCTACATGAATATAACTGAATCCAAGGAAATCAAAGCTTGGGCCTAGGAGAACATACTTGATAACTCTCACACCATAAATCTTTACTGTGGCTACAGAAATCTCTAAAATAATCTAGGAATCTCTTTCAAATTACTAGAGAAATGAAAAATCCTTTACATATAAACATTTAGTGTTTATAAAGATCTTACTTCTCATTGAAAGGCAAAAACTTTTCCATCAGTGAAGGAGGTATATATAACCCTTCTACCTAACAACCAGAGGCTGGGCAAGATAAGAACAAATTTCATAACTCTAATGAAAATAAGTGCTTTATCAATAAGGTTAGAATTTCATTGACTAGCATTAAGTCTTCAGGGGTATTCAGTTGTTAGTAAACTTCATTAGTAGAAAAACAGGTTCAAAAATCACTGCAAATGAAAATTCTAATAGTATTGGAGAGTTAGCCTATTTATTCTATAAAAGTTAATTTATGTATATGGATTGTCCGACTCCCCAGGCTACTTGATAAACTGTATCTTCTTTGTACTGTGACATTAATTGATTTCTTGTTTTCTTTCCATAAGAAACCCAAATCATGCCCAAGAGTATTATCTCTCTCTCTTTACTTTGGCATATATTAATAAGCCTAGGAGTAAGGAATTTCATTCTTCATGACTGGTAGTACATTAAATCTTTGCAAAATAATAATATGACATTGATTTTTTTCTTTATTTCTGGAATATAGGGTGTCTCATTATTTTAAGCTCTTCTGTAAAATTAATTTTCTTTTGCTATTTTAACTTGCCTAGCCATACATTTGCATCTAATTCTTTATGTCTATTCCTTAATCTTCAATCACTGTTTGACTTGTCTTAAATTGCTGGCTTAATAAGAGTACATCAAGCGAAGTAGCCTGGCAAAAATTCATACGGTAAAATCATTGTAAAATACTATGCATTTGTCTTTGCAACACTCAATACACAATTAGATTATTCAAATACTAGTTCATTCAGTGTAGTAAAATCAGCCAAAACTAATTGGCTATTCGTTTTTTATTCTATGCATTCATTCTTCCAACAATTCTTTTCACAGTAGTCATTCTTTAAATGTTGAAAGGATTAGGCATTATTATATTTTTAGCACACTATTAGTCATGGTTTAATATATAATTTTATCCTCAAAGAGAACATATTTTGTAGCAGAGGGAGATAAACAAATAAGAATTTAAAGGCAGCTTTACTCCTACATTTAAGTAAGTCCAAAACATTTTATAAGGCATGGTAGAAGAGGTTAGATAAATATGCAACAGACAATTTATAAAGAGATTTATATCAATAAGTTATACTAGATAGCTTACACAAACACATATTGCCTTAGGTGAAAATTTCCCTTTTCTAACCTATTGTGCTAGGCTTCTGTTTTAATAATCTAACTCAAACTAGCAGAAATAATTAGAAAATGATAAGTAATGTCAAATTTATTTTGAAATATCTGAGTAATAGTTTGAAAAATAGAACTGCCTTCTCTTAGAAGCAGTTGCTGTCATTCTTGGAGATTTATTCTATTACAACATGACCTGAATTTCAACTGGTAAAATCTATTTTAAACATAAAACATATTAGGGAGAATCACTTTGTTAAGTTTCTCAAACAATGTAATAAAATAATTCTGATATGCAATTGTTTTTAGTAGGAAAACTTTCTTCTTTCTCTTTCTCAGTAAACCAAATTTTCAGGAAAATCGAAAAGTTGGACCATAAGGCTGTAATGAAGTCACCTCTATCCGTCTGTTGACCAGTTAAGTATATAGGAAGAAATAAGCTACATCCTTTAAGCCAGTCTTTGAAAACCTAAACTCATAATGTGTTGGAAAATGCTACACTGTACTTCAGGTTATCAGGGTTCATCAGCTTATAGATATGGTTTTATTAAAAATTAGTAGGCCAAATGATATATTTTGTTATCATATCTAAACCTCCTGGCTGCCTCTCTGTATCAGATTCTCATAAAAGTACAGAAAACTAAATGATAAATAACAATGGGACTTATTTTATTTCCAAAAGAAAAATTCTATTTCTGAGAAGTGCATTTGGGTAAGTTGGTCTTGACAAATATACAAATTAAAGATAGAAAATAAGCAATATGGTAATTTAATTTATTACTTTACAAGGTATCTCTGATACATCTCAAAGAAAGGAAATTACCTTAATGTGTATAATGTGATATCAGCTGATTCATATCTGATTTTGATAAAGCAGAGAGAAACCAAGGGGGGAAAAGCAGGCTAGAATTATATGGATTAGGAGGAAAACTATATAAAGTATAAAGGGATAGGTTGTATATTTGACATTTTAAAAATTATTTATGAGTATTGGTTAAAATACATTATATAACCCTCTAGGACTGAATCCCAGTAGGCTGAGATTTTATATTTTCTATGTACTGAATAGTTAAAAGACCATATTTTATTATCTTAACCTCTATTAACCTCTGGCTCACTGTATACATTTTTGGCTATGCTTCCAGTACAAATTCTTACATTTTATTTTTTCTGAGAAGAAGTTGTAATTTCAGTTTCTTTTGAAGTAACTATTTTCCCTTTTCTGTTAAGCAGCTCTAATAATCTATGATTAAGTTAAAAATTGTTTTTAATCATCAGGATATATATTGGCATCAATTTCTACTCTTCTTGGGCATAGAAACTTCTTTATTGGTTTAAGAGGCTGCCCTAATCTCTGGGCATGGAACTGTGATCTCACGAGATTTAAAGCCTATAAAACTTTGTGTCTCAATGAAACAATCATATTTCATCACAGAAAACAGGTATTATCCTTGTCTGATTTAGCTCATGGGTGTTCTGGATGGATCCATTTGGCTAATGGACCAAATTTGAGGCTTTTTTTTTCCCAAAACAGGAAGAAAAAGAAGGACCAGAATACAAGTTCAAAACTGTCCAAATGAATGTGTTTTCTTTAGAATGAAAGTTTCTTGGAGAAGAGAATTTTCCTAGTTCAACTTTGAATTTTTTAATTCTGAGACCAATACATGGCACATAGAAAGGAAGTAGTAAAAGTTTCAAGAGAGAATTACAACATGGTTATTTGAATGAATGAGTTAATTGATTTATGAACCAATACACAAAGAAGTCAAATAATAATCTTTCTTGTTTTCCTATTGTTTTCTCAGCCAAGTATTGTGTTACCCTTTATCCTCTTACAACTTTATAAATGTATTTAGTTATTATTATTCACTTTTTACAAATGATGAAACTGAGGCTAAGGTACAAGAAATGATGTACCTATGGAAAGAAAACTAGTAAACAATGAAACTGAGATTAAAGTGAACTATTCTATCTTCAGAATATAATCTTTTCACTACTTTCTAATCCACTGAAACTTTATACCTATAAATGAATATATATGTAATATATAAAATACGAACATATATAGATAAATATATATTCATTTTATAAGTATAATGTACAATACAGAATGCATGAACATATATTAATGAAATATATATTAATTCTATAGGTGTGTAAGTATACACATATCTATATGTATGTATAGCTAAAGACATATTTCTGACCTCTCAGAGGTGTGAGCCAAATGTGTCAACAAATGTTAATATACTTTGAGTATTAAAAACCCTATGGAAGAAGGAGAGTTATTATAATTACTTCCTACCTTTATACTCTGATAACTGATGGCACCCACCTGTATATATATATAATGTATCTTCTCTACCTTAGTCTATTACAAGCTTTGGCATCCTTTAAGAAAATCCCAAATACCAAATGATGTCTAGCTTTTATACAAATAAACTTCTCTGAATACACAAAGCCAATTCTAGTTGGCTTATTTCTTTTCCAGACTTACCTATACTACTAGTTCCTTTCAACATATACTGCTTGTTTCTTTTTTAACACATCTGTAGGGTCTTGGAAGACAGGGAAAATACTTCTTAGAGATACGTTCCCCTCAGCCAGCCTTGCCTAGTCTTGCGTGTAATAAATGTTTATAAATAGGTATTTCTCAAGACAGTTTTAAAAGACTCAATAACACAGCTTTTCATATTTTCTATTAAAAAGAAAAATAGTGTCTACTCTGTTGTACAGTTTCTTTCTTTCTTTCTTTCTTTTTTTTTTCTTTGTTTCAAAGCAAAGAACAAAACCACTGAAACAGCCATGGAGCTAAGTGCTCGTTGAGACAGATTGTAAATCTGAAAACAGTATTGTTCATTTTTATGCCCAGTAAAAATCTCTATTCTTGAAAACTTCTCAGGAAAACATAATAGGCACATCACAGATATATACTGGTGCTTTGGGCTATTTCACATTATTCCCACAAACTTTTTTCTGAGCACTTGTGTATGGTGTTGTATTATATGGTGTCAGAATTAATCATAGCCAGTTCCAGCATTGTGGGAATCGGAACAATCCTGAAAACTTCTTGCCAAACAATATTGATTCTGATAAGTTGTTAAAATCTTATAGATACAAGTTCTAGGATCTTATAAACACAATATAAATCTTATACATGTGCTAGAATATTCTCTCTCTTCATTCTAATACATCTTAGGCACAAATGCAAAAAATGTTTTCTTCTTTTTAAATTATGAGATATCCCACTCTTTATTTTACATAAAAATTTGTCCAGACACATCTGCTCCAGGCATTCAGTTTTACTATAGCTCAATTAGTACTAAAATACTGGAAGATGTTTTGTACAACTAAAGACAATATAGTGTTGCTTGCTGGGAAGAAGTGGCAAGGGTTCTATGTTTTGTTTAATACTTCTATAGCTGATAAAATATCTATTAGGCCAAAGGGATGAATTTGTGCCTGAAGAGAAACGATATCCCACAGATATTATATAGCTCTGTTTTGGTTGCTAAGGAAAATATCTCCATAAAACTAACTCTGCAGGCCTCTCAAATTAAAGATGCCATCAGCCAGTACACTAATGCCAGCACACTTTAACTTAATGAAATTCATTTCATGCTGTTATCACAAAATGCCCTTGTGAGAAGCAATATGGTATTAACACAAATGGTGTGACAAACTGAAATGCCTTGTTCATTGATTTAAAAATAACTATGTTCTCTGTGCATAAACATGTATCAGTATCAAATGCAATTTAGTTTCTCACTAGTACTCATGCCTGCATATTCTTTTTTTCTACTTTCATTTATTATTTTACAGAGTGATTTTGCAGATAATCTGTGTTCTGGATGAACTATAAATTGCATCCGTGAGGTCCTGGGATAAACATTTGTTGATGGCTCACTGAGAGGAATCCAGTGATGTCATGATAGGATCAGGATTATAACTCAGAACTGGAATGTAATGTGTGGCCCCTAGACTAGATTCACTTATATTACATGGGTTAAAGATTTAATGTTGTTTCTCACATTTTTTAGTAATTCAAAGTCCTTATGTCAAGGAATCTTGCAATTTTCAGAACACTGAAGTACCAGTAAAACATTCCATCAAGGTGAAATAGATGCTGTCACATGCATATGAAGAATGTGCTGCATGAATGTTGTATTTGATGTATCACTGAGGGTACCACAGTGAGAGAAATTTTGAACAAGGAATGGTGAACAGAAGCTGGGAAAATTTTAGAGCTTCCAGGGTAACAATTAGGATGAATAACAGGTAGGGAATCTGCCATAATTTATAATAACGAGGGCTCACCTTGAAGTATTATGAGAAGTGACTCTCTAGCTTCTCTCATGGTGGAGAAGTGAGTATAAGTCTGCCAGTAAGCTAGACTGTGCCCCCAACCTTAATAACATCTTACAAGACGTTTAGCTACTAAAAGTATTTCCTGAAGAGGTGTTTGGGAAGTTAGAATGGATATGAGATATCTTCCTATAAACCATATATCCCTTAGGTATTTTTAAATATTGGAACATTGATTGCATTCTGTTGATAATTGGGAAAGTATGAGGAATTCAGAGTTGCTGCAAAAGTGGTGTTTCAGATGAAAGCATGTGTTGAAGGTAGCAAATGAAAACTTTGTTACGTGACTATGGAAGGGTTGGGTTCTCTTTTAGGCTCTTGATGATTCACTCCATCAGACTTCCTATCTGTAAAGAGTGGATCACAAATCAGCTGACACAGATATGAAGGCCTCAAAATAGGTCTTTAGAAAGTAAACTTAAACTGCATTTAGTCAGTAAGAAATGCACAAAATAAGTTGACTGTATAGCAGAATTGACTATGGGGTCAGATCTTTTTGGCAAAAATGTGGTAGTAGTTGCCCCTCATTAACATGGTAATAGTTTCCTTCCTTCCATCATCCACACTCTATTTACTAGGGACAAGATTATTCTGAATGTGCTTTAAATATCTTTCTGGTGATCCTAGTGTCACATTTGTGAATGACAATGTGGCAAAATTTTCCATCAAAGTATAGCCACTTTCTTGATGTCTCATATCCACACCTGTGTAAGTATTTGATAAAAGACATGGTGGATTCATTGACAGTTTCTCATTTCTAGTCAATAAGTGCATCCTTTGGCAGGCTGCTGCCAGGATAGTGGTATTTAGTGACAACCTTCAAATGTGTATTGCCAATATAGACTTTTCTTGGTGATTAGAATTATTCTGTAGCAGACAAATGAATGGCTTTAATTCCTTTTAAGCTGGCTATAAACTTGCAACTCTTTGCTGACTCTGTAAAACAATCTATAATTTAGTCTTATAACTTTTCTTAGGTGTGTGTTTCCAGGACTCATGCATTAGCATGATGACTGACTCTCTTAAGGATTATTTTGGAGTTTGCAGGTAATTGTAATGGAGGTATTTGGGAGAGTAAGGAAGCATTTCACTGTCAAATGCCTTGTTTATCTTAATAAAAGACATATGTATCTTGATGTTGTTTTGTACATATTTTGCAAGTGCCGGATTAGCTTGACTTGGTGGTTATTTCTGGCTTTTCATAGCGTGGCTGGTCCTATCCAAATCTCAGAAGTAACTGACATTTTTTGTCGGCATCTTCTCTCCCACTGAATCCAGGATCAAAATTGTCCTTTGACAAATGAGGAAGTTCCCAGTAGCACCTTGGCTTTAACTCTTTCTTCGCTAGCAAACCTTTCCCAACCCAGTGTTTCTTTCATTTCCTTATAACTCTACTCTTTGCCTTTCCCAGAAAAGCAATCTGACAAATCAGAGAAGGCTGAAATGATAAATAGCTTCAGACATTGACCTTCTAGTGGTGATTTCATGTTAATAGCAAGCCCGTGGAATAAATGTCTCAAATTAAAAGGGTGGATTGTTAAAGATAGCCCTTCATAAAGTGTGGCTGTACATTTGGAAAACACTTCTGAAGAAGGAATCACTCTCTATTTCTTTCACATATGTCTAGATACATGGCTCTACTCCAGCTGCTTATAAGGGCATATGCACATATAAAAGAGTAACACTGAGTTTGCTTCTGCTTCTGATATTAACATTTCTTATACAAATGAATGCAAATTAATATTAACTTTTGATATATTGGGAGGATTATTCTATTTTAGGCTTATAAATATTTCTTTACTCATATGTCAAAAATATCCCTCAAATTAAAATTATTTGGGCAGACAGATCTGACTAACTACTATGTAATCAAGTATGTATTTAGGAAAACATTTATAAAGGATGTGCCCTAGTTTTAGGACCATACATAAACACATATGTACATATACACTTATGTATAAATATATATAAATATACACACATACATTGAGAAAGAGAGAGAGAGAATAAAAATGCTGCATTTCATAAACTTTGAATTGTATAAAACTCTAAGCATTTGTCAAGGAAATGTGCATATGTTTCTAAAATAATTGTATAGATTTTGCCTAAATATAAGGTTATAAAATTATTTTATTTATTGTGTCTCATCCTCACACATATACCCAACTGGTGTTCTTACAAAAATTGTCAATAAAGAAAAACTGTAGCTCACCCTTAAAAACCCTACATTATAGATAGCATATGAATAAGATAATTCCAAAATTCATCAAAATACTTATATAAAATAATTACCTGTTTTTCACTTGGACAGATTCACAGTAGATTCTTATTTCACATAGCTTTCTAGTTGCCCTCTTCAAAGAGGTTTTCATTTTAAAGGACAGTGGGGTGGGTATTATAACATTCCTTGAAAAGTCAGTCTACCCTAAACAACAATATAAGATTGTGACAAGTACCACAGAAAAAATAAATACAATACCTTGAAAACCTGGACCCTAAAACTTTCTGCATATTTTGTGACCTTTTAACATGTCTTACTCAAATGGTCCCTTTAAATAGAAGCTACATAGGTTTGGGTTTAGAATTTTTCTCCCACACTCATTTGTTCCTAATAGCTCTTGTTGCTCCTCAGAGACATACTGTACCTTTCCTGCTTTGGCAGTTTGAACACACCAATTTCTGTCAGAGACCTCCAAGGAACGTCCTCTGGTTGTCATATGAAATGCACATTGTAACACTGACTTTAGCAGCCCTCAACAATCCAAGAGAAATGTAAAATCTTGGAGATTTCTTAGGAGAAAAGAAGGAATAAATCTGCATTGAAAAATTTAGCAGAAAATAATTACCACTGCCTCCTAATTCCCTTTTCAGTCAACATGATAAGTGCAAAGTCTGAAATCTGTATCTGTGTGGCACAAGTTTGGACTGTTAAATCATTTCCCTAATTTTTGGTATGGCATTGCCTCACTCAACTATGAACACAGTAATAAACCTTAAGTGATATAGCTGCAGCATTCTGAAATGAAGTCCATCAGATGGAAAACACTGGCATTATTTTATCCATTGGGTCTCAGTAGAGTAATTTAAATTGGGAAGTCCACTGCTGAACAGATTTAATAACTAAAGTAACAATATAGTGTTTTTATTTCTATAACCCAGCTAAATTCTGTTTAACTAATATGCAGTAAACACCTACTATGTGCCAGGCATTCCAAAAGACAAATATTATGATTCAATTAATATTTTAAAATTTGAATTATAGGAATTTTGTTCTGACAAGATAAACGCTCCTTCTCTCTCCTGATTCTTCCACTGAATACTATTACAAAATCCAGATGTATGCATGGAGAAGCTAATAGAAGACTCCAAAAGTTAAATAGTATGTGGATTTGGAAGAAAATCAGAATATGAAATACCACTGAGATGACAGTGAGGTTATCATTTATGTTATTTCCTCTGTAATTCTCTGACTTGGTCTCAGAGGAACTTAAAACATGGAAGTGGATATCAGTGCAGAAGAGAGATCTTTAGAAGTCCTCTAGTTCTAGTTTGAGGATGTTAGACAGTAACAGTGACTGCAGCATGGACTTGTCATCACCTAAAACTGAAGAAGGGTGAAGTTTGATCCAACTTCTTTGGCCCCAAGAAGGTGGAGTTAAACCCCATTACTATTTTTCTGTCTCTGTGCTCTTGCCATTTGACTCCAGAAGTGGTCACCGTAGTGTAAAGAGTTCAGCAGGCAGGTTAAATAAATCTCCAGCTTTCTAACTAGAGAAATGAATAGGAGAGTCCTAAAAGAATCTGAAAGAACCAAAGAGAGCATCAGAAGAGAGGAGCTTAGCAAACTGACCCATATGTTGCTTATGAACTCCTCTGCATTCACCTCTGATTTGATTATGTATGGATCTAATATTAAATAGGTTACTTTGATATCTGAACAGAGACTGTCACTCAGACCCCAATTTGCCACTGAATGACAGACTTATGTTCAGGAAAAGATCCAAAAATCACAGAAAAAAAAAACATTGAAAAGTGAATTGACATTAGAACAACAGTATATAGAAGGTTATTTTTACTTATGGCCAGACCTATATCTCTCGATTACCTGCTAAAACAAAAGCATCCACAGGATTTGAATAAGACCAAGGGGCTCATAACATGATTCTGAAAATATACAGCTGAAAATTAGTAGGCATTTGAAGAGCCAGAAACATTTCAACCCACGTGGGAATGTAAAACCTATTTAATTATAGGATTTTCAATATATGTAGATGTATTATATAAGGCAACTACAACATAAAATAAAGTAAGTAGAAGGCCTGTATAGTGACACGTTTCTATCGTCTACCTGTAATAAAATATTAATTTGAAGTGGATTGTAAAAAGCCAAATATGTACATTGAAAAACCTAGAGCAAGCCCTTTTAGCAAGAAAAGGTGGGGAAGGAGAAAGAAAAATGAAAAAGTGAGGTTATAAAATGTAACAAAAGTATAGACCTACATCCAAATATATCGATAATCATATTAAATGTAAACAGTTGGAACAGACCAGTTAAACCACACAGATTGTCAGAACAGATAGAATCATGACCAAACTAGGTTCTGTATATATGAACCTTACTTCCATTTGTAGTGATACAGATAATTTAAAAGTAAGAGGATGGAAATTATATATAACACATGGGCTTTAAAATATAGTAAGAAAAGCTAACAGGACTAGTAAGAAAACTAAACAAATCAATAATTATATTTGGTGACTTCAACTCTCCTCTATTAGTAATAGATAGAGAAATTAAGAAGCTATATAGAAGTGAACAACAACAACAACCAACAGAAACTAATTGACATGCATAGAACTCCACCCAAAAACAGAAGAATACACAATTTTTTCACATGTATATGGAACATTTACTAAGGTAGACTATACTGTGGTAATAAAACAAATCTTAAATTATTTACATAATTGAAATCATATGGAGTATGTTCTCTGAGATAAATGCAATTAAACTAGAAAACAATAACAGAAATATAAAAGGAAAATCAACAGACATTTGCAAAGTAAACATCCACTCTTAAATAATCCATAATACAAAAAGGAAATTTGAAGAAAAATTAGAAAATGTATTAACTAAATGAAAATAAAAACATAGCAATAAATATATGTGGGATGACACTAATGAAAGGTTTACAGATAAATTTAAATTAAATGCTCATATTAACAAAGAAGAAATGTCTCAAATCAATAACATACACTTTCATCTTAAGAATCTATAAATCAAGCAGATAGAAAGAATAAAGATAGAAGATATGAATGAAATTTAAAAACAGAAAATACATAGAGAAAACTAATAAAATCAAAAGCTAGTTCTTGAAAAGATCAATAAAATTGATAAAACTTTAGTGAGATTGTCAAGGAAAACATCGAGAAGACAAAAACTACCAATGTCATAATAAGATGGATAGTTCTATAGACTCCACAGACACTGAAAGATTACAAAATTATATTCAACAACTTTCAAAAATGGGCCAATTCCTTGAAAACCTTGAACTACCAAAAGTCACTCCAAATTAAATGGTTAAATTAAATTAAATCCAGTAGTGTCCTATAATTATAATATAAATTGAATTTATTCCAAACATTTATTTTGAAAAAGAAATCTTCAAATGTAAATGGTTTCAAGTTCTACCAAACGTTAAATAAATAAATAATACCAAGTACTCACAACATCTTCCAGACAATAGTAAAGGGGGAAACACCTCACAACTCATTTAATGAAGCCAGTACTATGTGGAGAGTAAAACCAGTGAGAGCTACTATAAAGAAAAGATAATAATAGACAAATATCATTCATGAACCTAGATGTAAAAATCCTCAACAAAATATTACCAAACTGAATCCAACAATATGTGAAAAGAATAATATATCAAAACCCAATGACATTTATAAGGGAGACTTGGTTAATATTCAAAACTGATTAACATAATTCACCATATTAACAGTCTATAGAAGAAAAGACACATGACTATATCAATAAATGCATAAAATGTATTAGACAAAATTACATATCCATTCATGAAAAACCTATCAGAAAACAAGTAATTGAAGGGAATTTCCTCAACCTGATAAAGTTGGGGGGGAAAAGTACCACTTGCATCATTCTTAGTGTTGAAAGACAGAATGCATCCCCCTAAGACTGGGAACAAACAAGAATGTTTACTCTCACTACTCCTATTCAACAATGTCCTAGAAGGCTTTCCTGTGTATTGTAGCAAGAAAAAAAAAAGAGGTATACAGAAAGGAAGAAATTAAACTGTACCTATTCATAAAAAAATATTTTGTATGTAGAAAACCCTAAGGAACCTGTTTTAAAATATCTACTGGAATTAATCATTTTTTTGTAGAGCCACAAAATACAAGGTCAACACATATATGCAAAAAATTCTTATTTCAACACACTAGGAATAATTAGAAACAAAAGTCTTTTCTTTAAGTGACACTATTAATAATAACTCCCCTAAAGAAACAAACAAAAGAAACTTAGATACAATTTTAACAAAAAATGCAAGATCTACATATATGTTGAACATTAGAAAAGCTGATAAAATAAATTTTTAAAGTTCATGCTGTGTTTAAGGATTAGAAGATTCAATATAGTAAAATTTTTAATTTTCACAATATAGATATCTATATTTAACACAATTCCACACAAAATCCTAGCAGGAACATTTGTAGTTACAGACAAGATGATTTTAAGGTTTATATGGGAAGACAAATGAACTAGAATAGCCAAAACAGCTTTGGAAAATAATTAAAAGAGAGGTATTATATTACCTGCTTTTAAAACTTACTGTGAATCTACAGTAATCAAGACAGTGCAGTATTGGTGAAGGGGTAGACACATAGATCAACAAAACAGAATGCAGAGTCCAGAAATAGACACAATTGATTATTTTGGTGAATGTTCAGAAGCAATTCAATGGGCTGGGAGAAAATATGTGCGATTCACATATCTGATAATGGACTTTTACCTTGAATACATAAAGAATTTTCAAAACTTAACACTAAGAAAACAAACAACTCAAATTTAAAGAGGGAAAATGATTTTGCACAAATTTTACCAAAAGAGAAATTTGACAACTGACAAATGAGCTCATAAAAAGATAGTCACTAGTATGGATGTAACTCTAATACATGGATGGAGGAAGTGCAAATTGCATACTCTGGGAAAAAAGTTTGGCGGTTTCTACAAAGTTAAATTTCTGTCAAATAGTGAATGGATAAACTGATGCATCTATATAATGCAATATTATTTAGCAATAAAGAGGAGCAAATAACTTTGATGAATGGATCTCAGGGATATATGCTCATTGAAAGAATTCAGTTTCAAAAGTTTGCATTGTTCCAATTATATGGCAATCTCAAAAACAGAAAACTATTATTATGCACAGATTAGCATTTGCCAAGGTGGAGACTACAAAGGGACAGTACAAGGCATGTTTTAGGGTGATGTAACTGTTTTTTATCCAGACTGTAGTGATGGTTACACAAATATTCATGTATTTTAACATACATAGAGCTCCACAATAAAAAAGAAAAATATATTTTTACAATATGTTAATTTTTTAATTTAAATTATAAAAATGGTGGGTAAGAATTATAAAGGTTTCATGATGTTATTATTGCTTTAAGCATGAAAGATTTATCAGAGGTCCTTGGATGTGTTTTAGGTGAAGGCCACTGGACTATCTTTCAGTAGATATGGATGGTAGTCTAGTAATAGTCTAGTTCAATGAATTACTAAATATAAGGTAAGGGCAAAGAATACTTCTCAACCTAATTAAATATATAAACATAATATTTATTATTATTTGAAAAATATATATGAATATATTCTATTTATGTGTTTTATATGGCCATATATTATTTATCATTATGTAGAATGATAAATTAACATAACTAACATAATTAACATAATTCACCATATTAACAGTCTATAGAAGAAAAGACACATGACTATATCAATAAATGCATAAAATGTATGACAAAATTACATATCCATTCATGAAAAACCTATCAGAAAACAAGTAATTTAAGGGAATTTCTTCCCTTCAATGTTAAATATACTATGTTAAATATACTATGAATTTTCTAGAATGTATAAATATGTATTCATTTTATATTTATCCATTGTATCATAGTATAATATGTAATATATATTCATTATATATATGTGTGTGCATATACATATGGCATGGTATTCTAGAACATAGCTAAGGTCCTTCAGTATTTAAGCACAAATGATAATTTCTCATATATGAATTATAAATTAATTAAGAAATGTATTAATAATGAAAGTAGAATGTGTTAGAATAGACGACACATCTAACAAAAGTCTTATGGTTAGTCTGAAAATCTATTAGCATGACTCCAAGAAAAGTCTGGGAAACCAAACTTTGTGCTGTTTCTACAGCTATAGGCTCAGAAAAAGTGTTGGTCTATGCTCCTTTAGCCAGGGATGCTGAAATATGCTCAGGCCTGAGTTTACAGTACTTTACTCAGCTCTTTATTCACAATGTACATGGCATAAGTCTGAGAATGATGACATATCTGGCTTAGATGAGGTTGTGCCTAGCCTACATGCAGAATAGCTCAGCTTGGAGAGACACAATTAAGCTCTTAAGGTCTGGCTTGACTTCAAATCACTTAGAATAATAATAATCCACATTTGGGGGATGTAGAAGTTTACACATCCACATCATTGGAGAGTATTTCTGCCAGTATCCTGATTGCCCTGACTTCTTTTGGGACCTTTTGAAAAAGTAAACCCTCTGTAAGCCTTTTCTTTCTATCATTCTGAATCTGTTCTTTACATCATGATCATGAAGTCCCTCACCCAATTTCATCACCTCAGCGTCCTCAGGGGAAAAAAAAAGATTTCAAGTTACTATAGAGAATACCACCTTAGAGAGAAGCATTCTACTGAGCAAATGCAATTGAACAGTAGAAGAATGAAGGCAATATTACTTGGGAGCTAGAAATGTGGCCAGATTTTCTTTTCATGTCTTTTTTCCTCTCTAATTTTGGAATTTTTCAGAGAAACTTTTACAAAGAAAGCATCTTTGTCTTTATAGAATTAAGGAAGGAAATATCCAAGAAGAGAAGTCAGTGGCAGATTTTATATAATAAATTCTGACCTTAAGCCAAATAAGTAGAGGTTGTACAGATTTCCCTTAGAGTTGCTCAACCAAATTCACCACTGTAAGTAAAGGAGAAGGCAGGAATTTAATTAAAATTAAGGAATTTAATTTTATACATACAATGGTACTTATAAGAATTAATTTTCTTCTGTACTGCACCCTGTGCTGAATATCTTGAAGATCTGTGATAGTTGGGCTTGAAGTGTAGTGTCATATACTAATTACATTAAATATAAGTTCTGGGCTTCCCTGGTGGCGCAGTGGTTGAGAGTCCGCCTGCCGATGCAGGGGACACGGGTTCGTGCCCCGGTCTGGGAGGATCCCACATGCCGCGGAGCGGCTGGGCCCGTGAGCCATGGCTGCTGAGCCTGCGCGTCCGGAGCCTGTGCTCTGCAAGGGGAGAGGCCACAACAGTGAGAGGCCCGCCTACCGCAAAAAAAAAAATATATATATATATATAAGTTCTGTTTTCATACAGTTAGAGGAAATATATATCATATGGACATTGTTGCTTTCATTTTCTGAGCTCGCTGGTTTTATCAAAAACAAGCATCAAGAAGATAAATTTGGTCTTATCTACATGCATAGTTGGCATTATGACCTTCTCCTTGATAGCTCGGATAGGGGACTTAGATCATTTGGGGTATGTTTCTAAAAAAGGATACTTCAGTTGTAATTATGCACGAACATTATTCATATTCACCAGTAACAGTTTGTCCTTCATTTAAAAATAAACTAATTGTCATTTAGGTCTCTTGGGTGTCTCAGGGTAGGCCATTTAGGCAGTTAGCAGAAATAATATGATAAAAAAAAATCTCTAATATATAGACAAATATTCCACATAGAAATATAACAGTAACTTTCATAGTTTTTAAGTTAAAGATTTCAATAAATTTACTTTTTCATCTACCTACACCATTTTTGTGTTACCTTAAGGCCAAAGCTTTATTAATTATTTTCCTGCTTTATTGAGGTATATTTGATGAATACAATTATAATATATTTAAAGTGTACAACATGATTTGATATACATATACACTGTGAAATCATTACTATAATCAAGTTAATTAACAAATCCATCATCTCATGTAGTTAACTTTATATCCATTTATTTGCAGGGAAGAGGATGGAAGGACACTTAAGATTTACACTCTTATCAAATTATAAATATACAGTACACTATTGTTAGCCATAGTTACCATGCTATATCTTAGCCCCTCAGACCTTATTCATCTTATAATTGAAAGTTTTTACATTTTTTACCAGCCTGTCCTTTTTTCTACAACCCACCGGCCCCTGGCAACCACCATTCTACTTTCTGTTCCTATGAGTTTGGCTTAATTAATTAATTAATTTTATTGCAGTGTAGTTGATTTACAATATTACATTAAGTTCAAGTGTACAGCATAGTGATTCAGTATTTTTATAGATTACAGTCCATTTAAAGTTATTGTAAAATATTGCCTATATTTCCTGTTTTGTACAATATATCCTTGTAGCTTGTTTATTGTATACATAGTATTATAGTGTGTACCTCTTAATTCCCTACCCCAATCTTGTCCCTTTCTCCTTCCTTTTCCCCACTGATAACTATCAGTTGGTTCTCTATATCTTTGAATTGGATTCTGTTTTATTATATTCATTTGTTTGCTTTATTTTTTTAGATTCCACATATAAGTAATAACATATAGTATTTGTCTTTCTCAGTGTAACTTATTTCTCTGAGCTTAATAACCTCTAGGTCCTTCCATGCTGTTGCAAATGGTAAAGTTTCTTTCTTTTTTTTAATGACTGGGTAGTATTCTACCATATATATATGTACCACATCTTCTTTCTACACTCTCTGCTGATGGAACTAAGGATACTTCCATATTTTGTGGATTGTAAATAATGCTGCTATGAACACTGGGGTTCATGTTTCATTTCAAATTGATGTTTTCATTTTGTTGGATATCTACCTAGGTATGGAACTGCTGGATCATTTGGTAGTCCCATTTTTAGTTTTTTGAGAAACCTCTGTACTATATTCTATAGTGGCTGTAGTAATATGTGCACAAACACTTACATTCCTATCAGTAGTGCATTAGGGTTCCTTTTTCTTCACAACCTAGTGAACATTTTTTGTTCGTAGACTTTTTGATGATAGCCATTTTGACAAGTGTGAGGTGATATCTCATTGTGGTTTTGATTTCAATTTCTCTGATGATTAATGATATTGAGCATCTTTTCATGTGCCTGTTAGCCATCTGTATATCTTCTTTGAAAAATGTCTATTCAGGTCATCTGCCCATTTATCATTGGGTTGTTTGTCTTTGGGACATTGAGTTATATGAGCTGTTTATGTATTTTGAATATAAATCCTTTCTCAGTCATATCATTTGCAAATATTTTTCTTATTTAGTAGATTGTTTTCTCATTTTGACAATAGTTTCCTTTGCTGTGCAAAAACTTTTAAGGTTAATCAGGTTCCATTTATTTATTTTTGCTTTAGTTTTCTTTGCTTTAGGAGACAGATCCATAAAATATTGCTACAATTTATGGTAAAGGGATAATTCTTCCTGTATTTTCTTCTAGGAATTTTAGGGTTTCCAGACTTATATTTAGGTCTCTAATCCTTTTTGAGTTTATTTTTATATATGGAGTGAGAAAATGTTCTCATTTTCTTTTTTCTGCATGTAGCTGTCTAGTTTTCCCAGCACCACTTATTGAACAATCCATCTTTTCTCCATTATATATTCTTGCCTCTTTTTTTTAGCAATTAAGTGACCATAAGTAAGTGGGTTTATTTCTGACTCTCTATGCTGTTTAATTAATCTATGTGTCTGTTTTTGTGCCAGTACCATGCTGATTGGTTACTGTAGCTTTAAAGTATAGTCTGAAGTCATGGAGCATGAAAACTCCCACTTGGCTTTTTTTAAAATATATATAATATTTCTTTGGCAATATTTGGTCTTTTGTGGTTCCATATAAATTTTAGGATTTTTTGCTCAAGGACTTTCACCCCCTTGGTTATGTTTATTCCTACATATTTTATTTTATATGATGTGATTTAAAATGAGATTGTTTTCTTGTTTTCTTTCTGATAGTTCATTATTAGTGGATAGAAAATTAACAGATTTCTGTGTATGAATCTTGTATCCTGAAAACTTACTGAATTAACTCGTTAGTTCTAATAAGTTTTTTTAGTGGAGACTTTAATATTTTCTTTATATATAGTATCCTGTCATCTACAAAGAGTAACAATGTTACTTCTTCCCTTCCAAGTTGGATGCATTTTATTTCTTTTTCTTATAGGATTGCTGTGCCTAGAACTTCCCATACTATGTTGAATAGAAGTGGAGAGTGGGCATACTTGCCTTGTTCTTGATTTTAGAGGAAAAGTTTTCAGCTTTTCACCATTGAATATGATGTTCCCGGTGGATTTGTCATGAATGGCCTTTATCATGTTGAGACATATTCCCTGTACACGATCATTGATGAGAGTTTTATCATGAATTTTTGTTGAGTTTTGTCATATGATTTTTCTGTGTCTATTGACATCATCACATGCTTTTTATCCTTCATTTTGTTAATGTGGTGTATCACATTGGTAGATTCCTGGATATTGAACCATACTTGCATCACTGGAATAAATGCCACTTGATATTGTTATATGATGCTTTTTATATATTGTTGAATTAAGTTTGCTAATATTTTTCTGAGTGTTGTTACATCTGTATTCATCAGATATATTGGCCTGTAATTTTATTTCTTGTAGTGTTTTTGTCTGGTGTTTGGATTAGGGTAATGTTGGCCTCATAGAATGAATTTGAGAGCGTTCCATTCTCTTTGTTTTAGGGAATAGTTTGATAAGTATAGGTATGAGCTCTTCTTTATATGTTTGGTAGAATTCCCTTGTGAAGCTATCCAGTCCTGGACTTTTTGCTGGGAGTATTTGATTACTGATTCAATTCCGCCACTAGTAATTTGTCTGTTCAGGTTGTCTATTTCTTTCTGATTCAGTCTTGGAAGATTGCATGTTTCTATAAATTTATCCATTTCTTCTAGGTTATCCAATTTATTGACATATAACTGTTCATAGTATTCTCTTCTGATTTTTTATGTCTGCATTATCTTTGCTCTTTCATTTCTTATTTTGATTTTTGGGTCAGTTATCTTTTCTTCTTGATATGTATGGCTAAAGGTAATCAATTTTGTTTATTCTTTCAAAAAATCAGCCTTTGGTATCATTGATCTTTTCTATTGTTTTTTGATCTCTATTTTATTGGTGTGTTCTCTGAACTTTATCATTTCCTTCATTTGTCTGACTTATGGCTTTGTTCCTTTTTTTTTTTTTGTAGTTCCTTTATATGGTAAACTAGGTAGTTTATATGAGGGTTTTTTTTTCCTTTTTTTTTTCTCTAGGAAGACCTGTATCTCTATAATCTTCCTTCTTAGAAATGCTTTTGCTGTGTCCCATAGATTTTGTATAGTTATAGTATCATTTTTATTTATCTTGAAGTATTTTCTGATTTGTTCTCTGTTTTATTTATTGAACCATTTTTTTTAGTAGCGTGTTGTTCAGTCTCCATGTGTTTGAGTTTTTCACATTTTTGTTCCTGTAACTTATTTCTAGTTTCTTACCATTGTCATCAGAAGAAAATTGTTTTTATAATTTCTATCCACTTAAATTTTTCAAGAATTTTTTGTGGCCTAGTGTGTGACCTATCCTGGTGAATATTCCATGTGCACTTGAAAAGAATGTGTACTCTGTTGGGTTTAGGTGAAATGTCCTGCAGATATCTAAGTTGTCATTTATGACTACTGTTTTCTTATTGATTTTCTGTCTGGATGATCTAACCACAGATGTAACTGCGGTGTTGAACTTCCTTACTATTATTGTATTATTTTCAATTCTTCCTTTATTTTTGTTAATATTTTTTTTCTTTATTTAGGTGTTCCTATATTGGGTACATAGATATTAACAAGTGTTGTATCCTCTTCTTGTATAAATCCTTTTATCATCATATGATGTCCTTCTTTGTCTGTTGTTACAGACTTTGATTAAAGTCTATTTTGTCTGATATCAGTATTGCAACCCCAACGTTTTTATCATTTCCATTTGCATGAAATATCTTTTTCCATCCTCTCACTTTCAGTCTGTTTGTGTCTTCAGCTCTGAAGTGATTTTCTTGTATGCAACATATAGATGGGTCTTTTTTGACTGGAACATTTAGTCCATTAACATTTAAGGTGATTATTGATATTGATTATTATTGTTGACATTGATATTATTGATACTGATTGCCATTTTGTTATTTGTTTTCTGTAGTTTTTCTTTGTTCTTTTCTTCTTTTAGTTTCTTCTCTTTTGGTTTGATGATTTTCTTTCATGGTATGTTTGTGTTTGTGTTCTCTCTAGGTTTTGTGTATCCATTTTAGGTTTTTGATTTGCAGTTACCATGAGGTTCCTATATGTTGACCTATAACTCTATCTATTTATTTTAAACTGGTTATCATTTAAGTTCAAACACATTCTAAAAGATTTACATTTTTTACTCTTCCCCCCTAAATTTTGTGTTTTTGATGTCATATTTTATATCTTCATTTTTATTCCTTAATTCTGTATTTTGGTTATAGTTGATTTTATGATTTCTTTGTCTTTTAAAATCTTTGTACTAGCTTATTTAAGTGGTTGAGCCTCAGCCCCTATATATATTTTTTAACTAGTGGAAATTTTCCTTTCCTAGCAATTCTTATGTCTTATTATAGTCATTTCTTTTCCACTTGGAGAAGACCCTCTAACATTTCTTTTAGGATTGGTTTAGTAATGATGAACTCTTTATTTTTTGCTTGGCTGATGTGTTCTTTTTCTCTCCAATTCTAAATGATAGTCTTGCTGGGTAGAGTAATCTGGTTTGTAGGTTTTTTTCTTTTCAACACTTTAAGTGTATCATGCCACTCCCTTCTGACCTGTGAAGTTTCTGCAGAACAATCAATGGATAGCCTTATGGGTATTCCCTTGTATATGACTCTTTGACTTTCTCTTGCTGCCTTTGAAATTCTCTCTAAATTTTCAATGTTAATCATTGGGTGGTTTCCATTATTCTGTTTTCCAGATCACCTGTGTGTTCTTCTGTATCAACTAGTCTTTTCTTAAATGCTTCTAGTGTGTTTTTCATTTCAGTTACTCTATTCTTCATTTCTGACTGGTTCTTTTTTATTTTTCTAGTTCCTTATTAAAATTCTCACTGTGTTCATCTATTATTTTCTTTAATTCAGGTAGCATTCTTATTGCTAATGCTTTGAACTCTTTGGTAAATTATTTATCTCTGTCTCATTTTTTGTTTTTTCAGGATTTTCTTTCTTGTTCTTTTATTTGTAACAGTACAATCTGTCTTTTCATTTTGCTTAACTTTCTCTGTCTCTGTGAAATTAGGTGAAACAGTTATATATCTCATTCTTCAAAGGGTGTGCTTGTGAGTCCCTATACAATTTTCATGTGCCCAGTGGCTTTGGTGGGAGACCTACATCTGATGTGAACATGAGTCATGTCTTCCCCCAGATGTGCTGACAGCTATCCACTAGATAGAAGTTAGAGCTGGAATTGGAAGGGCTAGAGCCATAACCATGTTTCATCCAGGGCTTCTCCTCTGCTCAGTGGCCAGCACCACCTTCTAGGGGCAAGTTCAGGTCCAAATTACTAGAGAGAAGCTCTGAGAATCAGGTCTGAACTAGCTCTGTTCTCTCTAAGTGTGTGCTCTCCTTGCTTGCAACATTGGCAACTTTGCTTAAGCAAGAGGGACTGGAGTGAACACTCAGTGTGGGTTGCAGTGCAGGCTGGGGTGATTCTGGCACCAGTCAGAGTTCTGGACATCTCCCTATCTGCCGCCTCCAGGAGTGCCATTAATAGCTGCCCTTGCACAATTTAGATGTCTTTTCAGGTTCAAGCCAGTTTCATCTCCTACAACTGCACACTCTCTTTGTCCACACAGCCTTTGCCTTAATGTCAAGCTGTGCTTCAGAGCCAGTGGGGATTGGGTGTGCACTTGGTTGGTCACAGGAAACCAGCAAGAGTGCTGAGCAATTTCAGTCTTCTTCCTCTGCTTTGTTTTGGAAGTAGGCAAGTGTGTGCACACTCTTCATGAGTGAAGTCTATGTTTCTTATAGTCCTGCTCTCAGTCACACTGGTTTTCAAACCAACTAAGGGAACTATCCTCATGGTGTCAGACCAAAAGGCTGAGGTGCCCATCCTCCTGGTGTCAAACCACTCACTCCCCAGGGAGGATCTCTGAGTCCATGTAATGCCCTTCCCCTTCTGTGTCCCCTCCCAAGAGTGCAGGTCCTGACCTGATCACTTCCATTCCCTTCCTACCAGATTCTATGTGGATCTTTCTTAAAGCTTCCTTTGTCTAAGTTTTTTTTTCTGCCCAGCTCCAGTTTGTTTGCAGTGATAATTTCTCCACATGTAGATGTATTTTTGATGTGTTTGTGTGAGAGACAAACTCCATGTCCTCCTACTCCACCATCTTGATCATCTCCCTTCATCTACCTACAACTTGAGTGGCATGTTTGAAAACAAATGATTAATACTAGAAAATGACTTGAACATGAACATTTTACATTAAAGTACCAAGATAAGTTTGAAGTTATAGACTCTTAGTACAACATAATGTCATAGATTAATTTAGAGAGCTGAGTATCAGACTCATACTTTAGAGATGGATTAAGTCCTAGATGTGGTTTAAATGTGATAAGAATTAGGGGTAAGTTTGTCCATGATGACTATGCTGCTGCATCCATTAGATCACATTGTCTATATTAACATGTCAGAAAATGATGAGCCAGATTTTCACTTATCTATTTCCCTGAAAGTATTTGTCTTAGTTTTCTTATTGGAAATATTGCTATATTTAGAAATGCAGTCAAGATTTAATAACCCAGTACAGATCAGCATCACTAAAATCTATAGCCTCAGAGATGAAACTGTGCTACAATAACTTATAGGGATTCTTAATAAGAAATTCAATACAAGAGTGGGCTTATATAAAAATGAATTTAGTAGTCAAATTTTAACATGTATTTGAAAAACATATTTAGGGCTTTAAAAACGTAATAGGATAGTTCTGAAATTTTCACCCAGAAGTTTCAGTGCACTGTTTTCTATAGCATATGGACTTGTAAGCAGTCAAAATTTGCTTTGCCCCTTATTTGTAAAGTTCTAATTACTTATTCAGCCCTCTATTTTAAAAAATGATGCATATACTGCTGGAAATGTTACTAAATTATGTACACTTAAATCTTCATTCTGCTACAATTAGATAAAGTAAGCCATATTGTGCCAGGATGCAATACAATGGGCAGAAGAAAAGTATCATGGATGTAATGATGGTATAGGTTTGTCCAATTATTAGGTAACACCACATTTGGGGAGTTTGATCTGATAATTTTTCAGGAGGTTGGTGGAGGTTTTAGTAGATGAAATGCATATAGATTAGCTAAAATGTGAGTCATCACATCCTTTTTTTTTTTGAGTGTTGAAAATCTTGTTCATGTAGGGATTTTGTTTTTGTTTTTGTTTTTAGTACAGTTGCTTTACAATATTGTGTTAGTTTCTGCTGCACAACGAAGTGACTCAGCTATATGTGTATATATATATATCCCCTCCCTCTTGGACCTCCCTCCCTTCCTCATCCCAGCCATCTAGGTCATCACAGAGCATCAAGCTGAGCTCCCTGTTCTATACAGCTGGTTCCCACTAGCTATCTATTTTACACATAGTAGTGTATATATGTCAATCCAAATCTCCCAATTTGTCCCACCCTCCCCTAACCCCCCTGTGTCCACATGTCTGTTATTTAAGTCTGCATCTCTATTCCTGTCCTGCAAATAGATTCATCTGTACCATTTTTATAGATTCCACATATATGTGTTAATATACAATATTTGTTTTTCTCTTTCTGACTTACTTCACTTGGTATGACAGACTCTAGATCTATCCACATCTCTACACATCTTGAAGTCATGCAAAAGAGAATATCTCTCAAGTTTAACATTCATTTATTCATTTATTTAAGCTCAATAGAATAGATGACACTCCCAAAGGCAAAAGTGTTCACACACTCTTCACTGCAAGGGCTATCAAGAAGCTCTCTCCAATCAAAATATACACCTAAGGTGTACTTTTTACTTCTTTGTTTAAAGCTCATTCTTTACCATTATTATTATACTCCAAATGAATACAATAAAGACCAAAAAAGTTAACATTCCTTAAAAGTATTACAGTTCAGTGGTAAAGTCAAAAATCAGAATTCAAAAGTTTTGAATTACCATTTTATGAGCTGCTTTTTAAAATCAATTGTTTGGAGATTGAAACTTATAATAAGTAAGTAAATTGCAGGAATAACAATGAATTTTATTAAATATTGCTATCTACATGTTCTATCATAAAAATTTTACATATGTTTTAGGCACATATAAACAGATTTAGAAAGTAAAATTAAAATATTAATGTAATTCATTTTTCTTTATGCTCTTAAAAAGACTTACTTAAAACCAATAGTCATTTAAGAAGTGTTTAAGTCTTTAAGAAGTGAAATAAATATTGCTGTGGAAAAAAATGAAATTATTTACCATTACTATATTTAAATTTGAAAGTTTCAACAAGTAGTAACTGCTAATGTGCTTAATATCTAGTGTTAATTTAAAAGTTTTAACAGTCAGTGATTAAGAACCAAATATCTTCAAAATTCTTCCTTATACATGACTATTTTTCCATGCCTTAAGAACCATATAGTAAAAATCTGGTAGAGCCAAACTTCTAAATCTATATTTTCACAGTGAGTCTTTTGTGTTTGGCTGATTAAAAAAAAAATATTTGTGTTGATTCTAACACTCACCATAGAGCAGAAATGGTGAACTTCTCTACTTCCTGTTTTCTCAACAGACATGTCTTTTTAGTTTCTTCAGAATGGAAATGCTACTTAATAAAAAATGCTGTAATGTGTTCATACACAACATTCTTTACCTGGCCCTTTCAAGTGTTTTTAAGAAACTTATTTAAAATATCTTCTCTTTGTAATGGTTTTGTTTGTCTTAGATAATAAGTTTAACCCCCACCCCAAATTAAACATATATTTATAAAACAATTTTTATTTCTGGAAAACTGTCCATCATACTGTGAAAGACACAGAGATAAATAAAACATGGTCCTTGATCTCAAGATACTTGCAATGTAGAGGAGATAAATAGACATGCCAATATTTAATAGAAATCCAATTTCACAATAATAAGTAGAATGTAAGATCTCTAAAAAATTTATATGGAATCCCAGAAAAGAAAGAGAATATTTATTACTTAGCTGAAAGAAGAAAATATTTTGCCATTTCCATTGAAATGCAGAACTAAAAGTGGTCACAATTACAATAATTACAAGATATTTTGCTTTTTAAATTTTATAAAACACTCTCATGTTTCAATATCTCATCTGTTTCTTTAAAATAGTCCTGTGAAGTAGTCAGAGTAGACAGTATCATCATAAGTGTGTAGATAGAGGAAATTTGGTGAGAGAGGTTAATAATCATTTTGAAATTAATAACAAATCTGGACCCCAACCCAGAAGTCATAAACATTTTTAGTTTTTGTTTTGTTTAGTTCTTAACTTTCACTTAATACTAAAAAAAAAAAAAAAGTTCTACAGAAACAAACTTTTATACCTCCCTAAGGTACTTACAAGAAAGGCAACTTTATCATCATATTCCTGGCACCTATCTCACATATGTTTAAGAGTATTTTTTTTCTCTTAGAAAAAGAAGTGATTCTGAATCATTTATGACTGCAAGCAGTCAGGATCTTGCTTTTATAGTTTTCTGGACAGATGGCACCTTCAGTGCAGCAAAACACCATTTGTATAGAGCTTCAGTTGACCATCAAAAGGAAATATGTATCCTACTAAAATATTAACCAACATCACATTCTCTGCAATATTTAGGGAATTCTAAATGTCAATTTGAACCACTGTTATTAATATAAAGTTCATACAACAAACATTCATGAACATGCACTATGTTCTAGAAAGATGTAAAGGACCCAATACTAGAAAGATCCACTACAAGAAAAATGCAAAGAACCTTTGAAATTATCATGTTTAGTCGTCTTATTGTACAACTCCCAAAGAATTTAAGCATTACTCATAAAGTAAGATACCTGGTTAATTGTTTCCTAAATATTTATCAGTGCTCTTTTTCTAAGAAAAACTATGGTTCTTGGATATTTCTTCTTCTTATTTCTTTCATTTTGATGGCATCTCAAATATTTTCAAAGTAACCTCATAGAATACTCATGTCCTACTGCAACATGTAGGTCTTAATATATTACCTTAGATTTTGTGGTTGCCTTGTATTCAAAAATAGATATTTATTTACTACAAAGTATTCTAAATATTTTGATATTTAGTATTTTGTAACAAATTAGTTGAAATTATCACCTTCTTTTGTTTTGCCTAAATAGACACTATTGCTGCTCCTTTATCATGCCAGTGTAGGATTGTGATTGTTGCATCTGAGAATAAGCATTTCATGAAATAAATTTTTCAAAAAACGATGACAAAAATACTTACAGAGCGCTCAGTATAGTGCAAACAAATGCATGGCATAGGTTTCATTGACTCCACTTCAGGAATATGTGAGGCTAACACACGTGAATAACCAGCTGAAGATGATAGTAGTATAATCAGATTCAAACTCAGGTCTCTGTGGCTGCAGAGCCTACAGTCTTAACCATTATAGCAGCAAATAGAAAATATGGTGTGCGAAAACCCAGGCTTTATTCTTTAAGAGTATGAAATATGAAGATATGCTCAAGGGATATTCCAGAGGCACTGAGGTGTGTCTTCATTCTTGATTTCAATTCCCTAAGAAATGATCAGAGACACCCATTATACACACTCTATACCATTTGATGGTACAGCTTTCTCCAATACTGGTAAAGAATAAAATAAAGTAAAATTGGTTCACAATTTAAGAGAAATTCTAGAATTAATTCAAATTTTGATAGAAAGAATAATTTGATTCTGCTAAATTTTCCTATGCAGTGAAACTGCACAGTAGACATTGACATATTAAAACACATTTTTCTTTCTTTGTTTGTTTGTTTGTTTCTTTCTTTCTTTCTTTCTTCTTTCTTTTTCATAAGCAAAAGATGTGGATTACTAATTAGAAAAACAAAACCTTGGAAGCTATTATTTGTTCCAAAACTATTGAAACCCTGTTTTAGATATCGGGAATTAAATAACAAAATAGATTATCCGTGTTTCTCTAATAATTTACCCTTTAGAATAGGCCAATAAGAATAAATAAACAAACAATGAATAAGCAGATAGATGATATAGATAAATTGATTGATTGATTGAAAACTAGATAGATGAAATTATTTGATAATATCTCTGTAAAGTACATGGCTAAGAGTGAATCTTCCTACAAGGGTTATTCAATGTGATGGCAGCCTTACCAAGAGCTAAAGGCCCTGACCAAATAGCATTCTCTAAGTCTCCTCCAAGTCCATTAATTCCTAAAAGAGCTTGCAAATCCTGGTTGAAGATCCAAGTTCAAGTTTTGAATCAATTTTCAGCAATTATACTTGTGTTGTATATTTGACCTTCCTCTTTCTTATCTATAAAAGAGGATAATGAATCTCATCTCAAAAACTTGCCTTAACACTGGAATTAAACTAGAAAATCAAATTTTTAAAATTGCAATATCACTAAAATAATTGAATGGTGCCTCTTTGACATTTAAAAATTTATAATAGACATTTGTCTTCCTTTATCTGACTTATTTCATGTAGCATAATGACCTCAAAATTCATCCACATGTACTGTATGATTTCATTTATATGTACAGTCTAAAAAAACAAAAGAAAACAAATCCAAGCCCATAGGTACACAGAATAGATTGGTGGTTTCCACAAGGAAAGTGGAGTGGGGTATGGGTAAAATGGGTAAATGAGGTGAAAAGGTACAAACTTCTAGTTATAAAATAAATGTCATATGTTGCAAGGTACAGCATGGTAACTATAGTTAATAATACTGCATTGCATATTTGAAAGTTGCAAAGAAAATCAGTCTTAAAAGTTCTCATCATGAGATTGGTTCAAGATGGCAGAGTAGAAGGACATGCACTCACTCCCTTTTGTGAGAACACTGGAATGACAACTAACTGCTGAACAATAATTGACAGGAAGACAATGGAACTCACCAGAAAAGATACCCCACATCCAAAGACAAAGGAGAAGCCACAATGAGATGGTAGGAGGGGCATAATCACAATAAAATCAAATCCTATAACTGCTGGGGGGGTGACCCACAAACTGGAGAACACATACCATAGAAGTTCAGGCACTGGAGTGAAGGTTCTGAGCCCCACATGAAGCTTCTGAACATGGGGCTCTGGCAATGGGAGGAGGAATACCTAGAAAATCAGACATTGAAGGCTAGCGAGATTTGATTGCAGGACTTTGACAGGACTGGGGGAAACAGAGACTCCACTCTTGGAGGGCACACAAAAAGTAGTGTGTGCATGGGGACCCAGGGGAAGGAGCAGTGACATGATAGAGACTGAACCAGACTTACCAGCTAGTGTTAGAGGGTCTCCTGCAGGAGTGGGGGGTGACTCTGTCTCAACGTGAGGAAAAGGACACTGGCAGCAGAAGTTCTGGGAAGTACTCATTGGTGTGAGCCCACCCAGAGTGTGCCATTAGCCCCACCAAAGAGCCCAGGTAGTGTTCAGTGTTGGGTCACCTCAGGCTAAACAACCAACAGGGAGGGGACCCAGCCTCACCCATCAGCAGAGAAGTGGATAAAAGTTTTACTGAGCTCTGCCCAACAGAGCCACAGGCAGTTCTACTCACCACCAGGCCCTCCCATTAGGAAACTTGCACAAGCCTCTTAGATAGCCTCATCCACCAGAGGGCAGAGAGCAGAAGCAAGAAGAACTACAATCCTGCAGCCTGTGTAAAAAAAAAAAAAAAAAAAAAAAACCACATTCATAGAAAGAAAGACAAGATGAAAAGGTGGAGGGCTATGTATCAGATGAAGGAACATGATAAAACTCCAGAAAAACAACTAAATGAAGTGGAGATAGGCAACCTTCCAGGAAAACAATTCAAAATAATGAGAGTGAAGATGATCCAGTACCTCTGAAAAAGAATGGAGGCAAAGAAGGAGAGGATGCAAGAAAAGTTTAAGCAAGACCTAGAAGAATTAAAGAACAACAAAAAAAAACACAGATGAACAATGCAGTAATTGAAATGAAAAATATACTAGAAGGAATCAATAGCAGAATACCTGAGGCAGAAGAATGGATAAAAGACCTGGAAGACAGAATGGTGGAATTCACTGCTGCAGAACAGCATAAAGAAAAAAGAATGAAAATAAATTAAGACAGCCTAAGAGACCTCTGGGACAACATTAAATACAACAACACTTGCATTATAGGGGTCCCAGAAGGAGGAGAGAGAGAAAGGACCCAAGAAAATATTTGAAGAAATTATAGTCAAAAACTTCCTTAACATGGGAAAGGAAATAGCCACCCAAGTCCAGGAAGTGCAGTGAGTCCCATACAGGATAAACCAAAGGAGAAACATGCCAAGAAACATAGTAATCAAATAGGAAAAAAATAAACACAAAGAAAAATTATTGAAAGCAGCAAGGGAAAAACTACAAATAACATATAAGGGAACTCCCATAAGGTTAACAGCTGATTTCTAAGCAGAAACTCTGAAAGCCAGAAGGCAGTGATATGATATACTTAAATTGAAGAAAGGGGAAAAAAAACTACAACCAAGATTACTCTACCCAGTAAAGATCTCATTCAGATTCAATGGAGAAGTCAAAAGCTTTACAGACAAGCAAAGGCTAAGAAAATTCAGCACCACTAAACCAGCTCTAAAACAAATGCTAAAGGAGCTTCTCTAAATGGGGGGAAAAAAAGAGAAGACAAGGGCCTACAAAACCAAACCCAAAACAATTAAGAAAATGATAATAGGAACATACATATTGATAATTACTCTAAACATGAATGGATTAAATGCTCCAACCAAAAGACACAGGCTGACTGAATGGATATACAAAGAAGACCCATATATATGCTGTCTACAAGACACCCACTTCAGACCTGGGGGCACTTATAGACTGAAAGTGAAGGGATGGAAAAAGATATTCCATGCAAATGGAAATCAAAACAAAGCTGGAGTAACAATGCTCATATCAGATAAAGTAGACTTTAAAATAAAGGATGTTACAAGAGACAAGAAAGGACACTACATAATGATCAAGGGATCAATCCAAGAAGAATATATAACAATTATAGATATATATGAACCAAATATAGGAGCACCTCAATACATAAGGCAACTGCTAACAGCTCTAAAAGAGGAAATCAACAGTAACAGAAAAATAGTGGGGGACTTTAACACCTCACTTACACCAATGGACAGATCATCCAAACAGAAAATTAATAAGGAAACACAAGCTTTAAATGACAAAATAGAACAGATAGATTTAATTGATATTTATAGGACATTCCATCCCAAAACAGCAGATTATACTTTCTTCTCAAGTGCATATGGAACATTCTCCAGGATAGATCACATCTGGGTTCACAAAACAAGCCTCAGTAAATTTAAGAAAATTGAAATCATATCAATCATCTTTTCTGAACACAACACTATGAGATTAGAAATGAATTACAGGGAAAAAACCAAAAAAACCACAAACACATGGAGGCTAAAAGTTATGTTACTAAATAACATAAGTGATCACTGAAGAAATCAAATAAGAAATTTTAAAAAATGCCTAGAGACAAATAACAATGAAGACACGATGATCCAAAATCTATGGGATGTGGCAAAAGCAGTTCTAAGAGGGAAGTTTATAGCTATACAAACCTACTTGAAGAAACAAGAAAAATCCCACATAAACAATCTAACCTTACACCTAAAGGAAGTAGAGAAAGAAGAACAAACAAAACCCAAAGATAGCAGAAGGAAAGAAATCATCAAGATCAGGGCAGAAGTAAATGAAATAGAAGCAAAAAAAAAAAAAAAACAATAACAAAGATCAGTAAAACTAAAACCTGGTTCTTTGAGAAGATGAACAAAATTGATAAACCATTAGCCAGACTCCTCAAGAAAAAGAGGGAGAGGACTCAAATCAATAAAATTAGAAATGAAAAAGGAGAAGTTACAACAGACACTGCAGAAATACAAAACATCCTAAGAGAATACCACAAGCAACTCTATCCCATAAAATGGACAACCTGGAAGAAATGGACAAATTCTTAGAAAGGTATACCTCCCAAGACTGAGCCAGGAAGAAATAGAAAATATGAACAGACCAATCACAAGTAATGAAATTGAAACTGTGATTAAAAATCTTCCAACAGGGCTTCCCTCGTGGCGCAGTGGTTGAGAGTCCGCCTGCTGATGCAGGGGACACGGGATCGTGCCCCGGTTCTGGAGGATCCCACATGCCACAGAGCGGTAGGGCCCGTGAGCCATGGCCACAGAGCCTGCACGCCTGGAACCTGTGCTCCACAACAGGAGAGGCCACAACAGTGAGAGGCCCATGTACCGCAAACAAACAAAACAAAACAAAACAAAAATTATATATATATATATATATATATATCTTCCAACAAAAATAAGTCCAGGACCAGATGGCTTCACAGGAGAATTCTATCAAGCATTTAGAGAAGAGCTAACACCCATCCTTCTCAAACTCTTCCAAAAAATTGTGGAGGAAGGAACACTCCCAAACTCATTCTATGAGGCCAATATCACCCTGATACCAAACCAGACAAAGATACCACAAAAAAAGAAAATTACAGAACAATATCACTGTTGAATAGAGATTCAAAAATCCTCAACAAAATACTACCAAAATAACCCAACAAAACATTAAAAGCATCATACACCATGATCAAGTGGGATTTATCAAAGGGATGCAAGGATTCCTCAATATATGCAATTTGATCAATGTGATACACCATATTAACAAATTGAAGAAGAAAAACCATATGATCATCTCAATAGATGGAGGAAAATCTTTTAACAAAATTCAACACCCACTCATGATAAATACTCTCCAGAAAGTGGGCATAGAGGGAAACTACCTCAACATAATAAAGGCCATATATGACAAACCCACAGCAAACATCATTCTCAATGGTGAAAAACTGAAAGCATTTCCTCTAAGATCAGGAAAAAGACAAGGATGTCCACTCTCACCACTATTATTCAACATAATTTTGGAAGTCCTAGCCACGGCAATCAGAGAAGAAAAAGAAATAAAAGGAATCCAAATGGGAAAGGAAGAAGTAAAACTGTCACTGTTTGCAGATGACATGATACTATACATAGAGAATCCTAAGGATGCCACCAGAAAACTACTAGAGCTAATCAATGATTTTGGTAAAGTTGCAGGATACAAAATTAATGCACAGAAATCTCTGGCATTCCTATATACTAATGATGAAAAATCTGAAAGAGAAATTAAGGAAACACTCCCATTTACCATTGCAACAAAAAGAATAAAATACCTAATGATAAACCTACCTAGGGAGAGAAAAGACCTCTATGCAGAAAACTATAAGATACTGATGAAAGAAATTAAAGATGATACCAACAGATGGAGAGATATACTATGTTCTTGGATTGGAAGAATCAATATTGTGAAAATTACTATACTACCAAAAGCAATCTACAGATTCATTGCAATCCCTATCAAATTACCAATGGCAACTTTTACAGAACTAGAACAAAAAATCTTAAAATTTTTTTGGAGACACAAAAGACCCTGAATAGACAACGCAGTCTTGAGGGAAAAAAATGAAGCTGGAGGAATCAGACTCCCTGACTTCAGACTATACTTCAAAGTTACAGTAATCAAGACAATATGGTACTGGCACATAACAAAACATACATCAATGGAACAAGAGAGAAAGCCCAGAGATAAACCCATACACCTATGGTCAACTAATCTATGACAAAGGAGACAAGGATATACAATAGAGAAAAGACAGTCTGTGCCATAAGTGGTGCTGGGAAAACTGGACAGCTACATGTAAAAGAATGAAATTAGAACACTCCCAACAGCACACACACACACACAAAACCCTCAAAATTAATTAGAGACCTAAATGTAAGACCAGACACTATAAAACACTTAGAGGAAAACAGGAAGAACACTCTTTGACAAAAATCACAGCAAGATCTTTTTTGATACACCTCCTTGAGTAATGGAAATATAAACAAAAATAAACAAATGAGATCTATTGAAAGTTCAAAGGTTTTGCACAGCAAAGGAAACCATAAACCAGACGAAAACACAACCCTCAGAATGGGAAAAAATATTTGCAAATGAATCAATGGACAAAGGGTTAATCTCCAAAATATATAAACAGCTCATGCAGCTCAATATTAAAGAAACAAACAACCCAATCCAAAAATGAGCAGACGACCTAAATAGACATTTCTCCAAAGAAGACATACAGATGGCCAAGAAGCACATGAAAAGCGTCTCAACATCATTAATTATTAGAGAAATGCACATCAAAACTACAATGAGGTATCACCTCACACCAGTTAGAATGGGCATCATCAGAAAATCTACAAACAACAAATGTTGGAGAGGGTGTGGAGAAAAGGGATCCCTCTTGCATTGTTGGTAGGAATGTAAATTGATACAGCCCCTTTGGAGAACAGTATGGAGGTTCCTTAATAAGCTAAAAACAGAATTACCATACAATGCAGCAGTCCCACTACTGGGCATACACCCAGAGAAAACCAAATTCAAAAAGACACATGCACCACAATATTCATTGCTGCACTATTTACAATGGCCAGGTCATGGAAGCAACCTAAATGCCCATCGACAGATGAATGGATAAAATGATGTGGTAGATATATACAATGGAATATTACTCAGCCATAAAAAGGAATGAAATTGGGTCATTTTTTGAGACGTGGATGGATCTAGAGTCTGTCATACAGAGTGCAGTAAGTCAGAAAGATAAAAACAAATATCATATATTAATGCATATATGTGGAACCTAGAAAAATGGTACAGATGAACTGGTTTTCAGGGCAGAAATTGAGACACAGATGTAGAGAACAAGCGTATAGATACCAAGGGGGCAAAGCAGTGGGGGGTGGAGTTGGTGGTTGTTGAATTGGGAGATTGGGATCGACATGTATACCCTGATTTGTATAGATTAGATGACTAATAAGAACCTGCTGCATAAAGAAATATATAAAATAAAATTCAAAAAAGAAAGTCCTCATAACAAGAAAAAAATTATAACCATGTATGTTGATAGATGGTAATTAAACTTATAGTGGTGATCATTTTGTAGGACATACAAATATCAAAGCATTATATTGTACACCTGAAACTGATATGATGTCAATTATGTCTCTCAAACAAAAAAGAAAAAAATACAGTATGTGTTTTTCAAGGATAGGTATAGATAAATTAAAACTGATTTAAATTATAAAAGTCAGTCTCAAAATGAAGTTTCTCAATCTATTTTCTCCACTTAATAGCTGTAAAGATTTAAGATTTCACTTAAACTTTGGAGATAATAATAATGAAAGAAGATTTCTTTATATTAGGATTATCACAGCATAGGGTTAAGATATATTAAGGATAATTTTCCCAGTATTTTGATTAGAAAATATGTGTTGTCAATCAACATTATGGAATTTTTAGAAATCAAAAATAGAGCATATTTATAATACCCTGAGTTTTTATTTCTAGTTCTAAATATGATGTGAAAAGTACTGATTTGAGCGTTACCTACATTTCAAAAATTCACAAGGACTATTTTTTTTTCTAAAAGTTATCGGCCTTAAATTTCTAGGGAGACCTTTCTTTATTTTTGTTCGTCTGTGATTATTTTCTCTCAACTAAAATTTTTTGATTAGAACAAGAATTAAAGTTAATCAAAAATAGGATTTGTAGTATTGATAATTTTTTCTAATATTTTATTTTAGTAAAATCACATATATAAAATTTACTATTTTAAACATATTTAAGTGAACAGTTTAGTGATATTAAGCACATTTTTATTGTACAACCCTCACAACCTTCCACCTCCAGAACTCTTTTCATCTTTCAAAACTGTAATTCTATATCCATCAAACAATAATTCCCCATTCCTCCTTTCTTCTAGTACCTGGCAGCCACAATTCTGCTTTCTGACCCTATGATTTTTCTACTATAAGTGCTTCATATAAATGGAATCATACAGTATTTGTCTTTTTGCGACTGGCTTATTTCACTTAGCCATCAAGCTTCATTTATGTTGTATAATGTGTCCGAATTTTATATCAATTTATTGTTTAAGGCTGAATAATATTCCACTGTATACATATACCACCTTTTGCTTATCCATTTATCTGTTGATGCACATCTGTGTTGCTTTCACATTTTAGCTATTATTAATAATTCTGCTATGAACCTGAGTGTACAAATATCTCCTCAAGACCCTGTTTTCAGTTCTGTTGAGTATATATACAAAGAAGTGGAATTGCAGGATCATGTGGTAATTGTATTTTTAAGTTTGAGGCAAATCACTACACTGTTTTCCAGAGTAGTTGTACCATTTTACATTCCCACCAAGAGTGCTCAAGGGTGCCAATTTCTTCATATCTTTGCTAACACTTGATTTTTCCTGTTTTTGTTTTTTGTTTATTAAAAGTAGATATACTAAAGGGTGTGAAATAATATCTGCTGTGGTTTCATCTTCATATCTCTAGAGATTAATGATGTTGAACAAGTTTTCATATGCTGTTGAACATGTTTTCATAAATTGGGTCGATTTTTCTTTTGTTTTTGACTTTTAGGAGTTCTTTCTATGTTTTGGATATTAATCTCTTATCACATATGCAATTCGAAAATATTTTCTCCCATTCTTTTTTACTCTGTTGGTAAGGTCTTTTGAATCACAAATTACTTTTAAATTTTTATACAGTCCAATTTGTCTATTTTTTCTTTTTTTGCGGTATGCAGGCCTCTCACTGTTGCGGCCTCTCCCGTTGTGGAGCACAGTCTCCGGATGCGCAGGCTCAGTGGCCATGGCTCACGGGCCCATCCACTCCGTGGCATGTGGGATCTTCCCGGACTGGGGCACGAACCCCTGTTCCCTGCATTGGCAGGTGGACTCTCAACCACTGTACCACCAGGGAAGCCCTATTTTTTCTTTTATTGCAAGTGCATTTGATGTTAAGCCCAACAATTTATTGCCCAAAAACAGAGGCTTTTGCCCTATGTCATCTTCTAAGAGTTTTGCCTTATTAGGTTTCTATTTAGGTCATGGATCCACTTTACATTAATTTTTGAATATGGTGTTAGGTAAGTATCAAACTTTATTCTTTTACTTGTGGATATCCAGTTTTCTCAGCACTGTTTATTCAAAATACTATCTTTTCCACAGTGAATTTTCTTGGTACCCTTGACAAAAATCATTAGACCATGTACTTACAAGTTTATTTCTGGATTCTCTATTCTATTCCATTGGTCATTATATGTTCTATTTATTCCAGTAGCACATTGTATTTATTACTGTAGCTTTGTGGTAAATTTTGAAATCACGATGTGTGAGCCCTCCAGCTTTGTTCTGTTTTTAAATAATTTTTTAAAAAGATATTTGGGGTCCCTTGAGATTCCATATGAATTTTAGAATGGGTTTTTCTATTTCTATGAAAATGTTACTGGGATTTTGAGTAGAATTACACTAAATGTGTAGATTACTTTGGGTAGTATTGACATCTTAACAATATTAAGTGTTCCAATTCATGAGCATGGGATGTCTTACCATTTATTTATGTCTCTTTAAATGTCTTTCAGTAATTTTTTATAGTTTTTCTTTGTACAAGTATTTCACCTCCCTGGTTAAGTTAATTTCTAAATATTTTATTTTATTTTTTGATGCTATTGTAAATGGAAATATTTTCTTAATTTCCTTTTTGGATTTGTCATTATTAGTGCATAAAATGTGACTAATTTTTGTGTGTTGACTCTGTATCTTGATACTTTGCTGAATTTATTAGTTCTAACCTTGTTTTTCTGAATTTTTAGTGTTTTCCATACATAAGATCATGTCACCTGAGAAAAGAGGTAAACTTACTCCTTCCTTTCTGAGTAGGATGACTTTTATTTCTTTTCCCTGATTAACTGATGTGGCTAGGTTTTCCAGTACCATGTTAAATAGAAATTGTAAAAGTGGTCATCCTTACTGTGTTCCTGATCTTGGAGGGCAGTCTTAGATTCAGTCTTTCACTATAGAGTATGATGCTCACTGTGGGTTTTTCACATGTGGCTTTTATTATATTGAAGCTGTTTCCTTCTTCTCTTAGTTTGTTGAGTGTTTCTATCATGAAAGGGAGTTGAATTTTGTCAAATTCATTTTCTATGCCAATTGAGAGGATTTTTTTTTATTCTCCTAATACTGTATATTACACGGATTGATTTTTGTATATTGAACCATCCCACTTGAGATGCAATAGAATACTATTGCATTCTAGTAATAAATACCACTTTGTCATGGTGTATAATATTTAATAGACTTCTGTATTTAATATACTTCTAGATATGCTCATCTTTTGTTGATATTTTTACATCAATGTTCATAAGAGATATTGGTGTGTAGTTTTATTTTCTTATAGTGTCTCAACTGGCTGGTGTCAAAGAAATAGTGGCCTCATAGAATAAGCTAGGTTGTGATCCCTCCTCTTAATTTTTTTGGGGAAAAATTTAGGGAAGTTTGGTGTTAGTTCTTTAAATGTTTGGTAGAATTCATCACTAAAGTCATCAAATTTAGGGCTTTTCTTTGTCAAGAGGTTTTCTGGTCGCTGATTCAACCTCTTTACTAGTTATAAGTCTCTCCAGATTTTCTATTTCTTCATACTTTATAGTCTTGGTAGGTTTTATGTTTCTAGGAATTTGTCCATTTCATCTAAGTTATTCAATTTTTGGGTACACAGTAGTGTATAATATTCTCTTGTAATTTTTTTTATTTCTGTAAAATCAGAGGTAATATCCCCACTTTCATTTCTGATTTTAGTAATTTATCTACCCTCTTTTTTTCTCAGTCCATGAAGCTAAATGTTTGTCAATTTTATTGATATTTTTAAAGAACCATTTTTGTTTCATTGATTATTTAAAAATTTTTTATACTCTATCTAATTAATCTCTGCTCTAATATTTATTATTTTCTTTCTTATGCTAACTTTGGGTTTAGTTTTTTCTTCTTTTAGTTTCTTAAGTTGTACAGTTAGTTTGTTGATTTGAGATCCTTGTTTTTTAATGTAAGCATTTATAGTTACATAGTCCCTCCTTTTCACTGTTTTCTCTGTATCTATAAACTTTGGTATGTTGTATTTGATTTTTAGTTTGTCTCTAAGTATTTTCTAATTTCTCTTGTTATTTCAGTTTTGATCCATTTGTTGTTTGAGAGCATGTTGTTTAATTTCCACAGACTTGCAAATTTTCCAGTTTTCTTCTATTATTGATGTCTAACTTCATCATAATGTGGTCAGAAAAGCTAGTGTGTATGCCATCTATCTTTTTTTTTTTTTTTTTTTTTTTTTTTGCTGTACGCGGGCCCTCACTGCTGTGGCCTCTCCCGTTGCGGAGCACAGGCTCCGGACACACAGGCCCCACGGCCATGGCTCGTGGGCCCAGCCGCTCCACGGCATGTGGGATCTTCCGGGATAGGGGCACGAACCCGTGTCCCCTGCATCGGCAGGCGGACTCTCAACCACTGCGCCACCAGGGAAGCCCCCCCATCTATCTTTTTAAATCTATTAAGACTTAAGATGTGTCCTAACATATGTTCTATTCTGGAAAATATCACTTGTGCACTTGAAAAAAATGTGTATTCTGTTGTTGAGAGTGCTTTGTTTATGTCTAGTTGGTTCATTGTATTAAGTTCTCTATTTCCTTATTTATGTTTTCTTTGGTTGTTCTTTCCATAATTGAGAATGGGGTATTGAATTCTCTATTTTTGTAGAACTGTTTATTTCTCCCTTTAATTCTATCTATTTTGGGTCATCTATTTTGATGCTGTGTTATAAAGTATTAAGTTTTATAATTGTTATATATTCTTGTTGTAGTGAATAATTTATTAAACTATTTTGAATTAAAGTCAGTTTTGTCTGATAGTAGTTTAACCATTTGTCCCCTCCTTTGGTTACATTTGCATAGAATATCTCTCGTCAGACTTTCACTTTCAACCTACTTCTATTTTTTGGATCTAAAGTGAACCTCTTGTACACAGCATGTGGTTAGATCTTGCTTTGTTTCATTCTGTTTTAATCTATTGTGCTGATCTCTGTCATTGGGTTAAATAATTTAATTCATTTTTTATTTAAAGTAAATATTGACAAGGCAGAATTTACTTCTGTGATTTTGATATTTCTTTCCTATGTGACTTGCAGTGTTTTTGTCCTTCATTCCTTTATTTATTGTATTCTCTTGAGTTTAGTTGATTTTTTGTAGTAAAATGTTTAAATTCTTTCCTCATTTCTTTTTATCTATATAATTTAGCTTTTTGTTTTGTGTTAACAATGGGGATTGCATTTAACATCATCCTAAAGTTATAACTATAATTATAGTTATAAAGTTATAATTATATAATTATAAAGTTATAATTTGAATTTATACCCACTTAATTTCAATGATATATATAAATATATAAATAATATAAAATAATATATTTATAGTGTGTGTTATAAAGTATTAAGGTTATAAATTTTATATATCCTTGTAATATAAAAATAATATATATATAATATATATGTAAGTTGAATTTATACCCACTTAACTTCAATCTTTATATATATATACAAACATATATATATATATATTTGCTCCTTTAATAGCTCCATCACCACCCCTTTCATTGTTGGTGTCACAATATTGCGTCTTTATATATTTGGGTCCAAAACCATGAACTAATAATTTTTTTTTTTTTTTTGCGGTATGTGGGCCTCTCACTGTTGTGGCCTCTCCTGTTGTGGAGCACAGGCTCTGGATGTGCAGGCTTAGCGGCCATGGCTCATGGGCCTAGCCGTTCCATGGCATGTGAGATCTTCCCAGACCGGGACATGAACCTGTGTTCCCTGCATCAGCAGGTGGACTCTCAGCCATTGCACCACCAGGGAAGCCCGAACTAATAATTTTTAATGCATTTGTCTCTTAAATCATGTAGAAAATGAGTGGAGTTAAATCCCATTTTTAAAATAGTACTAGACTTATAATTGTTCATATCTTTACCTTTACTTAGATGTCTATTTCTTCATACAGCTTCATACAGAGGGGCTATCTAGTGTCCTTTCATTTTAATCTACAAGACTTCCATTAACATTGCTCATAGAGCAGGTCTGGCAACAAACTCCCTCAGCTTTTACTTATCTAGGGATATCTTAAGTTTCCCCTATCCTTTTGAATTTCATTATTACTGTGTATAGAATTCTGCCCACAGCCATCTGGCCTCCAAAGTTTCTGATGAGAAAGCTGCTGAAAATCTTATTGAGGATCTCTTGTATGTGACAAGTCAATTCTCTCTTGCTGCTTTCAAAATCATTTCTTTGATTTTGACTTTTGACAGTTTCTTTATAATGTGTGGCTTGATATGGGTATCTTCTAGTTCAACGCATTTGAAGATTGTTGAGTTTTTTAATGTTTATATTCATGTCTTTAATTCATTTGGGGAAGTTTTGGGCCATTATTTCCTCAATTATTTTCTCTGCTTTTTAAAATTTTTCTCCTTCTATGACTACCACAATGAATACATCTGTCCTCTTGATGGCATCTCACAGGCCCCTTAAGCTCTCTTTACTTATCTTCAATCACTTTTCTTTCTGTTCCTCAAATGTGATAATTTCTATTGTTCTATCTTCAAGTTCACTGATTCTTTCTTCTATGTGCTTAAATCTGCCTTTGAATACCTACAGTGAATGTCTCATTTCAGTTATTGTGATTTTCAACTCCAGAATTTCTCTTTAGTTTATTTTTAGTTTTTCTTTCTCTTTATTGATTTTTTCCACTTTCTTCATACATCATTTTCTTGACTTTCTCCATGGTTTCCTTTAGTTCTTTGAACATCTTTAAGATAGTTGATTTAAAATTTTTTGTTTAGTAGATTGTTATCACATCTTTTTCAGGGATAGTTTTTGGTGGTTTGTTTTTCCTTTGAATGGGATATATGCTTTCCTATTTCTTTGCATTCCTTGTTATTTTCTATGTTGAAAATTTTATATTTGAACCTAATAGTGTGATAACTGGAAATCTGATTAGTTTCCTTCTACACAGTTTGATAGGCTTTTTGTCTTTTTTTGTTTGCTTTTATTCATTTTTATTTGTTTATTTTTATTGCTGTTTTCTCTCCCTTTGCTGAAAATCAGCCTGAGGTATAGGCTTTAAGCTCTTCTAAGGTGTTTTCTGAGTCAGTGCCTTTTTCTGGACATGCACAGGGACTTTCTAATGCCCTTTGTTTATGCAGTTGATTTTTTAATGTCCTAGTCTTCAATGTCTAGCTCCCAAAAGAGAAAAAACGTGAAAATTGAAGCACTGACCCTTAATATGCTTTGAAAGTCACTTCAGGCAGGGTGCAACAATGGAGGCAGGTGCAACATCAATGGCTACTTCTTAGTTTGCACCTTTGTATTCAGAAGCAGCAATCTTTTATCAGAGCACAGATCCTCCAGATTGGAAATCACCCAACCTGTCTCCATCAAGCTGTGGCAAGCTGCTTCAGGAACATAAACAGCTAACTGCAATGGGACTAAAGGTGGAGGATGGGTAGTGCTACTATTTTAAGTGCTGAAATCAACTAAAAGTAACCTCAATTTACTGTCCATGACTTCCCCCAGAAGATACAAGGCTTTAATAAGATCCAGAATTCTAAAATAGTTACATCAGAGAGATTCTGCCAGTGCAATTGTTGTCTAGGTGGGGAGACAGATTTCTAGCACTTCCTACTCTGTCAAATTACCAGAATGCTTCTCCAGTATTAATAATTTTAAGAAGATGTTGTTTAATGGTGAGAAAAAATACTGTTATTAAAGATATAGTTTTATTGTGTAACATTTAAGTTCCTTTCCAGCTGCAATGTTTACATTAATTCTTGGATATTTTATTTATATTTATTAAACAATAATATACATCTACTGTATGCTCATGAGCTTGGAATCCATTTTCATATCTTCTTTGGGAAATATCTGATTAAGTCTTTTTCTTTTCATTTTTGTAAAGTAGTTTGTTAGTTGGTCAAATGTTTTGTGGGGGTTTATTTTTCTACTATGTGTTATCAGTGATCTCCATATATTCTGGATATAAATCATTCATTAAGTACCTGTTTTGAAAATAGTTTCTCTTAATCTGTGATTTTTCATTTTTTTAATGATGTTGTTTAAAGGGAAGTTTTGTTTGTTTGTTTATACTGAGGCCCTAGATGTCATTTAAAAAAAGAAAATTGTAACTTGTTCTTCCTGTACCGTATAGAAGAAAACGTTGGCTAATCTAAGGTCACCAAGGGTTTATCTTTTATTCATCTAGAAGTTTTAAACTCTTACTCTAATAGTTTGGTCTATAAGCTACTTATGTTTAATTTTTATATATGATATGACATAAGAATGGAGGATTTTCTTTTTGTATATACAATTGTTTCAGAAATCATTTTTATAAGGATAATAGTTTTTCCATTGAATTATTCTTGTATCTTTTTGAAAAGCAATTTGCTATATATGTGTGGGTTTACTTCTCAAGTATTGTATTTGTATCCTCACATTAATACCAAAATGTCTTGGTTACTGTTGTTTTAGTATGTTTTAAAATTAAATCATGTACGACCTCCAAAATTTTTCTTTGTTCAAAGATGTTGATAATTTTAAGCACTTTTCATTTTTAAAATGAAGAATCTGGAATTTATAGATATTAAATACCTTCCCTAACCTCAGAATAACAGATCCAGGAATTAAAAGCTTGTTGTTGTAATCTGTGAGCCGATAGTAACAATCTAACAGGTAACTAACAACTATCCAAACCAATTAATTGATTATATAACTATCCACCCACTGAAGACATAAACCTAAACTCAGTTTCTTCTTTTGTAACTTATTTTTGAGCCAGGAAAATATTATTCTTTTCCATAACATTATTTTAAACATTATTTGATAAAATAATAACTTTTTATTTCTATAATATCTTCTGTGAAAATGCTGCCTGTGTTTGAAAAAATATTATATATGGGACCTCTGTCATTGATGAGAATGTATAAAATAGCTGTGCTCTGAATATCCTATTATAGAAATAAAATTGTTAAAAAATTACTAAGAGAAACTTAATAAATTTTGTTATGATTTCTAGGAATGGTTAATAGAAGAAATATATTATAAAATTATGTTGTCACTTAATTGATTTTTCTCAATATATGTCTAAAAAATTTCATTACTTCTCTGCTCTAGGAAGGACCTTAGGTAAACCTGCCCAGCAATAATAAATGCTGCACTCACCCTACTAGCTATCTTACTTCTCATGCCATTGGGCCACAGTTCCATGAGCAGAAGAGTAGAAGGTGAGAAGCATAAACTTCTGAAACATAAGCCTGTGGTTAATGGCAAGTTAAATATAGAAAATATACACTTCCATATTTAAAGTAATATGTGTCATATTAATAAATCTTTAAAGCAGTATTTCTAATGGAAATTGGAAGAAAAAAATGATATGTAAAAGGAAAGCACCATTTCTAAAAATTTTTGTAGCTTTGGTCCCTTAGATTCATTTCTAATGCCTTTGCCAAACTAATTCAGCTATCATCACTGTAGACAATGAGTAGAATTTTTTTAAATCTGAAGACCTAGTCAGAATTCATTTTCAGAGGTATTCTTCCCCATTTGAACAATGCAAAGTTGGAGTTGATGATCTCAAATGTCCTCTGTTTTCTAATATGCCATTTTGAAGACACAAAATTTGCCAAAAGTGAAGTTGTATTTACTCCAGATCTATAAAGAAATCAAACACTCACATGAGTGTTTTAATAATTTATGTATAACATTATTTGAGCCCTGGTTTTACTATATAATTTTAAGTGAGCAGCATCAGCAGGGAAATTTTCCTGCAAACAATAAGATTTAATGACATCAAGGAAACACCAGTGGCATATCAAATAAGCTTTTTAGTTTGTTTTGTATTAAGCTTTCTTCTTTCTTTTTATTTTAATTTTAGATAAATATTGGCACTTTAGAAATGTTGATGTCCCTGTTATTAAATTTGGAGGTAGTCTGAGGATAAGAACATTTAGGTAGTAATTAGGGTCAGTAAGCATCCTAGCATGTCAAAATTCATGATTTCAAGGTAGTGATATATCCATGCTCTATGTAACACTCAAGTACTTAAGGAAACTTCCTTCATTAGAAAAATTCTTTCTTTCATTAAAAAAATGTTTCAAGTTCAGAAATTGTTTCTTAATTTGAGCGCTAGTCAACCTTTTCATGGGTCAGATACACAGCAAAAATGATTACAAGAAAATGCTGACCTGATCTCTATTTGATTTATATAATGGCTCTGTAGGAAAATCACATCCTCTAACAAAATTAAAACTATGATAATTATTTTGGTTTATAATATTAAAATGAACTAGATTCAAAGGTCTACTTACAACCAATATAATTTTTCTACTTGGACAGTAAAACCAAGCACAATACTTTGTCTCTTTATCTTACAATACACTTTCCACTTATATACAAACGTCAAAAATGCATTATTAAAAATGTGAGTGGAGCCAACAATGTCTACAAAGGACTTAGTTTAATTTATTTTTTTTTGCAAAATCCAAGAAAATTTTTTATTCATACTAACAGTGAGTGCCAAGAGAACTTTTGATTAAATTTATGTTAGATGATTCATTTGTTGAAGCTCTATGACTTTAAAAGTATTTGCTAAATAGTTGAGAAATGCATAGTCAAGGAAAAAATATCCATATTGTACACATTTTTAGATGCTTTGCTTTTAAATGAATAATGATAAGAAATCAAGAAATATATTTTGTTTTGTTCAAAGTCATGGGTAATTTTCTTGAAAATTAAAATACACACTTTTTAACTCTCAAAAGTAAGAGCTAAATTTACAAACTCAACATCCTCATTTTAAACAAACAGTTACATGAGTTTTGACAAGTTTATTTACTGTGTAGCCACCACATTCAATATATAAATCATTTTCACGATCCAAACATACTATTACTACACTTTGTGTTCAACTGCAAATTTCGCCTATCTCTCAGGTAATTACAGATAAACTTTCTAGCTGAATGCATTGGATTTTTCTTTTCTGGATTCTGTATGACTTTCATTCAGCATATTATATTTGAAATATATCCATGTTGTTGTATGTATATACCAAATTTTTAGTTTGGTTAATAATATAATTTTTTATCAATATATGTTTTTTAGTTTCTTCAGAATACTAAGTTTAGAAGAGATAGCATAAGTTAATAGGACAATGAATTAAACCTCTTTATTAGGTCAGATGAAATCTAAGACATAATAAGACTATACAGTTGACCCTTGAAAAGCACAGGTTTAAACTGTGTGAGTTACACTTATACACATATTTTTTTTCAGTAGTAAATATTACAGTACTACATGATCTCCAGTTGGTGAATCCACAGATATGGAAGAACTGTGGATAAAGAAGGCAGACTATAAATTATACACAGATTTTTGACTGTGCAGAGGTTTGGCGTCCCCAACCCCCATGTTGTTTAAGGCTCAACGATACTATTAGAAAAGGTAGATATAATATAACACAAACCTGTACATATAATTTTTGAATGTTAATACTAGTAGGAAAAACTTTGAAATTTAAGAATAGTGATCTTGAAATATATTAAAGAAAGAAGAACTTTATTCAGATTATAAATATCTATTAAAAAGTGGTCACGAAGAACATAGGGGCAAGACGGGAATAAAGATACAGACCTACTAGAGAATGGACTGGAGGATACGGGGAGGGGGAAGGGTAAGCTGGGACAAGGTGAGAGAGTGGCATGGACATATATACACTACCAAACGTAAAATAGATAGCTAGTGGGAAGCAGCCGCATAGCACAGGGAGATCAGCTCGGTGCTTTGTGACCACCTAGAGGTGTGGGATAAGGAGGGTGGGAGGGAGGGAGATGCAAGAGAGAAGAGATATGGGGACATATGCGTATGTATAACTGATTCACTTTGTTATAAAGCAGAAACTAACACACCATTGTAAAGCAATTATACTCCAATAAATATGTTAAAAAAAGCGCTATAGATCTTTTTTTAGGAATTCAGCATTGTAGTTGGAGTTATAGTACTTAAGTTTCAATCTTAGCTCTATCCCTTGTAAGCGAAATTTATATTAACAAGTCACAAAACAACTTCAGGCCTCCAGCTCCTGCAAAATGGAAAAAAAATACTTATTTATATTAAGCTTGAAATAAGATGAAATGAGAAAATATATGTAAGGCACCTGACATGCATACATAGTAAGCACTCAATAAGTATACAGTTTTCTCAACAATTATTTCAGTAGGGCTCATAAACTTTTCCACGGCTCTATATTATTTTGCCTCACTACAACTAAAAAATGTGTAATTCCTCACCTAGAAGTTTTATAAACTAAATTTTAAAACTGAATAATTCCTACAACTACTGCTTTTTGCAACTTTGCCTTCAACAGCAGTCATATTAATTCATTCATTCCTACATCCACAGTATTTATTTAGAACGTATTATGTGCAGGTGCTCATCTGAATACTCATTTTATTCACAGCTCTGCTGAGTTTCATTTAATTGGATAGACTTTGGGGGAAAACCAATCTGGTATAGTACTATCTACCATCCTCTTTCCCATTTGCCTGTTTTATCTCCTTATACATGTGCACACACACACACAAACACACACACACTGTTGGGCTTCTCCTACTAAAATGTATGCTTCATAAAAATAGGGATTTTGTTTTGTTCACCACTGTATTTTCAGTACGTGGAAAACTTTCAGGTGCAGAGTAGAAGCTCAATGAGTGTTTACTGAACAAATCAATGGGAATACAGCTCTGATGAAAGCAAGTAACTCATCATGACTCAGTGCTCTGGGGTGACTGAACTTTCTCTTTAATCTGTGATACAGCCCACAGCAGCCCTCTCCAAGTCATTCACAAAATGTGAATAACTGTTCCTGTTTTTCTTTCCTCTGTTCTCTGAAGTTCTTCAATCTAAGCTTAAACTGTTGTTTGGTTCACTCTCCCCATTTTCTACAGAGTAGGTACAGGGACTTATGTCCAGATGGACCCACTACTCATTTGGTCACTAATCATAGTGTTTGTCCATAATTTAATGCCATTGCTATTGTATGTACTTCATTTAGAAAATGTATTATCCTAGAACAAACTTAGTCCAGGAAAAAGACCAAACTGAATTTAACCAAAGTTTCCAAATTTAGATTAAAAAACTAGGAGTTGGTGAACCCGAAATAGAAGGTCTTGAACAAAAATCACTTAAATTTCTTCCTTTTCTTCAAGATACCTTTAATCCTCTAGAAATGATAATAGCTATATTTAGGGAAAATATTCCATTTTAGATGTCAGATAAAAGTTTTTGTAATATCATGTCATGTTTTTTAATAGAATTTCAAATAAGTTTATTCTTTCAGGGCAGAAGGAAGGATACACTAATCAATGTTAGTGTGTTTTAAAGTATCATGATCAAACTTTTTTTCTATAGACAATACTATCCATATATATATATCCATATACACACATATATATGTCAAAATTATTAGTCTAATTTTTCAATTTTTATTTGGAGTAGATGAGTATATGATTCCCTCAATATGAAAAAAAAATATGGAATTATTTGGAACTGAGATTATCTCTAATATTGTCTCAAAAATAGTCAACTTTACTCTTTACCATCTTTCTGAGACCTCCTAAAGTACTGAGAAACGTTATTGTCAGAATTGGATCACTTCTAATGTTCTAGGATAGTTCTCTTGTGTGTCTGGAGTAAAGTAAGAAATAACATTCTCCTGTTCTTTTTGTTTCTTGCTAAAGGATGTGTCTTCTATATAGGATAATGCTCAAATTTTGTGCCCAATGCCAGTTCTCATAAAGCTAATAACATTTTCACCATCGTTTCACTAACAAGTCTTTTATTTTAAATTTAATTTCGTTATTTTCCCCAAACTGGGAAAGCTGCCTCAACTGCAGAATCATAAGTAATAAACTTTACCTGTTTCTTAATGGGGGTTTGGTTTATGAAAAAAATTGAAATCTGTTCTAAGAAAATGCAGAGGTTATGAGATATGCACTTAGGTATGCATAATGCTGCTATACCTTAATAAAGTGAGTAGCAGGTACACCTTTCATTATTGTTATGTTTGAACTTTAAACTTTCTATTGTATACTTTTCTCTGTGGTACTGGGTCAGGAACTCAACAAACTACATTTTTCTTTGCATAATGGTTCTTTGTTAGGTTCTGCCAATGGAGGACACTAGAAGAGATGTCAGGAGGAAGGAAAAGACCTGCTCTTCTTTGCATTGCCTACAGCTCCTATTAATTAATATGGCCCCTGTGCTCTAATAGCAGATAGTGCTAGTGTCCATATTTTTGTTTTGTTTTGTTTTGTTTATTGTTGATTTTTTGTTGTTGTTTCTTTAACACTCCTAGAAGCAACACTGTGATCTCTTCAAAGGTACAAGTAGCAGCACAGAAATACCTTCTCTTCAGAAGTTTGAGTGCTTATTACCTCAAGCCCCTCCTCTGAATTCCTTAGGTTCTAATAGCTGCTGAGTGGCACCTCCTCATTAGTAGTCTGGGTCCCAGGTCTAACAAATTCCTCCTGCAAAGTTCTAGGTTTTGATCATCTCAAACACTTTCTCTCATTTCTCCAGTGCTAGGACTGATAACTGTTTCATGTAATCACCATCTCTGTTTACCTCACTATTCCCCTTTTCTTTACAGTTTGTCAATACCTTTTTAGTTACTTGACTATATTAAATACTCTGTTAAAATTACTTTTGTAGTTTCTGTTTTCCTGACTAAATATGTTATCGACTTCAAGCTCATACTGCTCACCACATGACAGACTGTTAAGATGGTGGTTCCCAAAGAACCATCTTTCCTGGGTTTGTATGCTAATTTCTTTTATAGAACAAAGAGGAGGGAGGTGAGGAGGTAAAGTAAAAAGGCAATAAGTTGTTGCAAATATTTCCTGGTTCTTGGTCAGACTGGATAGGATGTGTTACTTTGTTTCTTCCTGCAGCCATTCATATGTGGGACTGGTGAGGATGTTTCCTGTGAGCTAAACAAAGGTATTTTAGCTTAATGCCAAAGCAGGGGAGGCAGGGTTCCCAGAGATGTGTCATTATATATACTTTAAACTACAGGCAACATCCCTTTAGGGATTAATTTGTAGCAAAAGCAATAGAATACAAAGGTTAAAGTAAAAGAGATCCAGTGTGCAGTCGGATTTGTTCTTCCTTATTACAAATCTTAACTGATAGCGTAGTTGATGTTCTCTTTATTTGAATACCTCTGTCCTGTCATAAATTTTATACCATGTGACATCGTCTCCATTTAAGGTTAATACCATCCACTTAAACTACTGTTTCTTTCCCACATTGTTGCTTTCTACAAGTATCCCTATCATCCCAAACACAATTCAAATTCTTTGGCATCTCTAATGCTATTCTACTGAGGAAAAGCATATATGTACCAATTAAAATTATTTCGGTCACTTCTGTTTTAAAGCAGTCTTGTTATGCATATATAATAAGGAAATCTAAGCCCTACCTAACTATTGGAATTCTGTTCCCTCTCCTACTTCTCAAGATGAAATCTAGTTCAAGAGATACTTTTTGTGCCCTTCTGATTGATTGAGGCAGGGTTCTGAATCCTTAAGGCCTTGCAGGCAATGTCCCTTGCCTAGGTGGAGATGATCTGCATCTAAAGTTGGAGATGATCTACATCTAAAGTAGGAGTATGTAGCTGCTGAATTCTATGACAATTTTATTCTCCTCCTAGCTCCCATTTGGCTAGTTGCTTGGCAGTCTACTTAAGGATTCTAGAGGATCTTCAAAATGGAGTGAGGCCTAAATAAGCATAGTAGCATTTGATCTATTACCTCTTTTCCCTTTATTATGTTCTATTTCTTTCTCTACTCTTGCTCTGTCTTGCTCTTGCTCCTTTTCTCCTTCATACACATCTTCTTCCTTTTCGTCTTCCCCATGGAAGTGGAATGACAATAATGACATATTTCCCTTTCCTCTCTGGCGCAGATTCCTTTTGTGTCTTGCCCTCCTCTCTTCCGTAAGTTATATTTGGTTTAGTTATTCCCTCAGGCCATAATTACAAAATGGCTTCAGAGGAATATATGTTTATAAATTTATGAGGAGAAATTTTAAAAAATTATTAGTATATTATTTCCAAAATATTATCCACTCTACACACGGCTCTGTGGTTCTTTGGATGTGAGAGAAAGTGCAATCTCTTTTTTAAAAGATCATGGGAAAATTAGAATCTTTACAGAAATTGACAGCAATTAAATCCAAAATACCAGAGAAATATTTAAATACTGTAAGAGAGTGTGTTTAAAATGTAGTGAAAAACTAGTTCAATGCAAAATGTTATGAGATAAGTTACGAGTGGGAGAACAGAATGGGATAGCAAGTCTAAAGGAATATGGGAATAAAAATTTTGCTTTTTGGGTGTTGTACATGCAAATATTCACTTAATCCTCATTGTTTTTAAGAAAAAAGACCACAATCCTTTACACAGTAAATGAGGACCTTGATCAACTGGTCCTTATCTTTCTCTATAGATCCATTATTTTATCATTGTAAAGTATTCTAATCATTGTTCAAGTCTCTCCTCAATCAGTTCCTCAAAGAAAATTTGCTTATTACTATAATATTAAATTCTTATATTCTCATAGAACTATGTTCTTTTTCTTCAGAATATGAATCTGTTTGCAACTTCACATTCATTAGTTTGATTATTTAATTAACGTCTATCTCCTTTACAAAACAATAAGCTTTATGAAAGAAAAATGTACATTTAACTCTGGAACAATGGAGGGTTAGGGGCAGTGACCACTGCTCAGTCTAAAATCTGTGTTTAATTTAGATTAAACACAAATTTTAATGTGGAACCCATCCACATGCTGGGTTCCACATTCATGGACTTGACCAACCACAGATTATGTAGTACATATTTCTTGAAGAAAATTCGGGTATAAACGTTCCTGCACAGTTTGAACCCATGTTATTCAAGGGTGAACTGTACATCTGGTTTTACCTACCACTATATGCGCAGCACCTAGCATGGTTCCTCTCAATTGATAAGAAGTCAACAAGTATCTGTTGAATTAATGATTGAGTTAATTCACAGAATTCTAAATCTTGACTAAAATTGTGGTATAACATTTTCTTATTAGTTCAGTCAGACACTGACAGAGGGATATAATTCTCACAGCTGTGATAAATGCAGCTTGGTCAGCACTATGTGCTTTTTTTTTCAATGTTAAAAATGTTAGTTATTTTTTGACTCTACAAAGACCAGTCCTAGGTTGGCCAGTGTCTTTATTAAAGTAATTAGTATTCCCTCAGCTACTGCTGTCAACAAAGCTTACCCCCTGACCTGATCAGATATAATTAACCTCATACCAGCCAAAGACTGCCACTTGAATTCCTGAAAAATAGGTAGTGTAATACAGTTCTTGAACACATTTAATATTAATAAACAATAATTAAAATGCCAAAATACATTTTTCTACTATATTAACAATTTTAGTGTTACTGTCTCTGTATTTTCTTTTCTAATCCACTGTAACACTATAGAAAGAGTTATCTATCTAAAATGTAAGTTGATTTATATAATTTTTCCAATTAAAAATATATGAATATTCACCATTTTATACAAAATAAACTATAAATTAATTATTGTGGTATGATGGTTTATTTTATATGTCACCTTGACTGGACATGGATATCCAGATATTTGTTCAAACAGTATTCTGGGTAAGTCTGTGAGAGTGTTTCTGGATGGAATTATTGATAAAATGTGAATTTGTAGAGTGGCTACAAGAGTTTGTCCTCCCAAACGTGAGTGGGTCTCATCCAATCACTTAAAGGCCTGAATAGAACAAAAGTCTAAAGAAGAGGGAACCCCTTCTTCTTGGCTGACTTCAAGCTGGGACATACTTCTTTATCCTTATCTTTGGGCTCAACTGGAAAGTTCAGCTCTCCCAAGGTCTCATGCCTGTCAGCTTTTGAATTAGAACTAGAACATCAGCTCTCCTGGGTCTTCAACTTACCAACCGCAGATCAGACCTCCATAATTGCTTGAACCAATTCCTTATATACATATACGGTATATTATGTGATCATAAATTAGACAAGGATATCCACTTTCACTGCTCCTATTTAACATAGTACTGGAATTCCTAGCCAGTGCAATAAGATAAGAAAAAGAAATAAAGGCATACATATTGGAAAGGAAGAAGTAAAATTGTCTCTGTTTTCAGATGACATGTTCTTATATATAAAATATACTAAAGACTCCAACAAGAAACTGTTACAACTAATAAATTTACTAAAGTTACAGTATACAAACTCAACATACAAAAATCTGTTGCATTTCTATACACTAACAATGAATTATCTTACAAAGAAATAAGGAAAGCAATCCCATTCACAATAGCATAAAAAACAATAAAACACTTAGGAATGTCTTAACCAAGGAGGTGAAATATCTGTACACTGAAAACTTATTATAAGACATTGATGAAAGAAAGTGAACAAGACACAAGCAAATGGAAAGATATTTTGTGTTCATGAATTGAAAGAATTAATATTGTTCAAATGTCCATATTCCCCCAAATCATCTATAGATTCAATGCAATTCCTTTCAAAAATACAATGGCATTTTTTAGAAGCAAACAATCTTAAAGTTCATATAGAATCACAAAAGACACCAAATATCCAAAGCAATCCTGAGAAAGAAAAACAAAGCTCAAGACATCACAGTTTCTGATTACAAACAATATTACAAAGATACAGTAATCAACACAGTATGGTGTTGGCATAAAAACAGACAAATAGACCAGTGGAATAGAATTGAGAGCCCAGAAATAAATCTATGCACATATGTTCGATGAATATTTGGTACGGGAGCAAAGAATATTCAATGGGGAAAAGAGAGTCACTTCAATAAAAACTGTTGGAAAAACTGCATTGCCACATGTAAAATAATGGAACTGGATTCCTATCTTACACCACCCACAAAAACTAACTCAAAATAGATTAAAGACTTACTTGTAAGACCTGAGACTCTAAAACTCCTAGAAGAAAATTTAGGGGAAAAGCTCCTTGGCTTTGGTCTTGGCAATAATTTTATGGTTATAACACCAAAGGCACAAGCAACAAAAGCAAAAATAAAGCAGTGTGATTATATCAAACAAAGTCTTCTGTACAGCAAAAGAAATAATTAGCAAAATAAAAAGGCAACATACAGAATGGAAGAAAAAATTTGCAAACCACATATTTGTTAACAATAGCAAAAAACAAATAACCCAACTGAAAAATCAGAAAGAACTTAAACAAACATTTTCCCAAAGAATATATGTTCCACTTTTTGAGTCGTCTGTTCACTTTCTTGGTATTGTCTTTTTTTTTTTTTTTTTGTGGTACACGGGTCTCTCACTGTTGTGGCCTCTCCTGTTGTGGAGCACAGGCTCCAGACACGCAGGCTCAGTGGCCATGGCTCATGGGTCTAGCCACTCCACGGCATGTGAGATCTTCCCAGACTGGGACACGAACCTGTATCCCCTGCATCAGCAGGCAGACTCTCAAACACTGCACCACCAGGGAAGCCCTTGATATTGTCTTTGATGCACAAAACTTTTTCATTTTGATGAAATCCAATTGTTTTCTTTGTTGTGTTTTAATGACATATTGAAGAAATTGTTGCCTAATTCAAGGTCATAAAAATTATACTTGTGTTTTCTTTTAACAATTGTATTATTTTATCTCTTACATTTATATCTTTCATAAATTTGAGTTGATTTTTATATATACTGTGAAGTCCTACTTCATTCTTTTGCATGTGGTATCCAGTTGTCCCAACACCAATTTTTTAAAGACTGTGTTTTCCTCATTGAATTGTTTGGCATCAGAAAATCAACTGATAATAAATGGAAGGGTTAATTTCTGGACTCTGAATTCTATGCCATTAATTTATATCTGTCTTTATCATATTACCACACTGTTTTAATTATTATAACATTGTAATAAGTTTTGAAATAAGGAAATGTGAGCCTTTCTACTTTGTTCTTCTTTTTTGAAGATTAATTTGATTCCAGATTCCTTAAAATTCTACATGAATTTGAGGATCAACTTATCAATTTCTGAAAATAAAATACGTCAGGGATTTTTGTAGGGATTGCACTGAATTTGTAGATGAACCTGATCTACAAAGTATTAGAGCCTCAATATTAAGTCTTTCACTCTATGAATGCAGGTGTCTTTCCATTTGTTTGGATCTTCTACATTAATCTTTTAACAATGTGTCATAGTCTTCATTGCATGTCCTATAACTTACTGTTAAATATATTCCTGAGTTTTATTCTTTTTGATTCTAAGTTGAATTGTTTTCTTTATATCATTTTCTGATTGTTCAACTTAAGTGTATAGAAATACAATTAATTTTTGTATACCAATCTTGTACCTGCATAGTTGCTGAGCTAATTTATTAGTTCTAATAATTTTTTAGAGAATTCATATGGATATTTTTATATACAAGATAACATCAACTGTAAATAGAGGTAGTTTTAACTTTTTTATTTCCTATGGGTACACCTTTAATTAATTAATTAATTTTTTATTTTTTTATTTTATTTTATTTTTTTTTTGTGGTACATGGGCCTCTCACCATTGCGGCCTCTCCCGTTGTGGAGCACAGGCTCTGGACACGCAGGCCCAGCGGCCATGGCTCACGGGCCCAGCCACTCCACGGCATGTGGGATCCTCCTGGACTGGGGCACGAACCCGCGTACCCTGCATCGGCAGGTGGACTGTCAACCACTGTGCAACCAGAGAAGCCCCTAATTAGTTAATATTTGCCTAATTACTTTGGCTAGAGCCTCTAGTACAATACGAATAGATATGTCAAGAGTGTATATCCTTGTCTTGTTCCTGAGGAGAGCATTCACTGTTTCAACATTAACTATGATATTAGCTGTGTATTTTTCATGATGCCTTTACTAAGTTGATGTTTATTTCTATTTCTTGTTTGTTGAACGTTTTTGTCACAAAAGGGTGCTGGCTTTTTTTACTTGCTTTTCTTCTGTGCCTGTTGAGATTATCATGTGGTTTTTATCTTTTATTCCACAAATATACTGTTCTATATTGAATGATTTTTCAGTTTTGAATCAACCTTGCATATCTGTGCTAAACCCCACTTGGTCATGATGTATAATCCTTTTTATATGCTGCTGAATCAAATTTGCTAGTATTTTGCTCAGTACGTTTGCACCTGTATTTGTAAGGTGTATCGGTCTGTAGTTTAGTTTTCTTTTCTTGTGATTTGTAATGCCTTGACTAGTTTTCACATCAGGGTAACATTATCTCATAAGGAGTCAAGAAGTCTCCCCTCTTTTTAGAAGAGTTTTGTGAAGCATAATTAATTCTTCTTTAAATATTTGCTCAAATTACCAGTGAGACCAACCTGACCTGAGCTTTTATTTGTGGGAATTTTCTACTACAATTTAATGTGTTCAATTGTTACAGTTCTTTCTGACTTTCTATTTACTCTTGAATCTCTTTCAGTAGTTCCTATCTTTCCAATTTAGGTAAAATTTCTTAATTTTACCTAAGTTATTTAAAATGTTGGTATAAAATTTCTCACTGTATTCCCTTTTATAGTCAGCTGAGGTAAAGTTTTGACAATTTTATTGATCTTTGCATAGAATAAGTTTTTGGCTTCACTGATTTCCTCTATTGTCTATTTCATTAATTCCAGCTCTAATCTTGAACATTTGGTAGTGTTATGATTAATTTATTGTGGTGCATATTTTCTCTGCCATTCAAGCTGACACAATCTCACAGGCCCATACTTCTTGAAATGAAAAAATAAATGTATCTGCTATCCTGGCTACCCTTAGTTATCAATTGCCCAGATATAAGAGTAATGTATCTCTGACATCTATCTTCCATTTATCAGAGTTTCATTTCATTATAGTAGGTACATAGACAGTATATTATTTTCCTAAATTTTCTTTGTTTATTCCCTCCTCAAAGGACACATTTATGAAAAATATTACTTTCCCAGATGAAGGAGAATTAATCTTTAGTAAATGCAACAAATTACCTGCTACCAACTCTAACCTGACTAGAAAATTCTTTTCTTTTGTCCACTATGATGTAGGGAAATGTGCCTTATCAAATATGCAGAGTCAGATACAACTGCTTACTATTCCATCTATTAGCTTTTCCACTTATTAAATGTGTGAAATTGTTGAATATATATGTGAATTACTAAATGGATTATTAAAAGAGTGAATGTTTCTATAACCATATTTAGTGAGGAATTATAATTTCTTAAGACTTTAACATGAACTGTCTCACTTATATATCATCTGTGTGTAGCGCATTGTGTGATATTATGAGTAAGATAAACTAAGACATGCTGTGCTTTTAAGCAAGAAAGGGCTTTCAAATACATTATCTCATGTACCTTGTGTAATATACTATAAGATCATTATTATTAGTATAACCTATCCAGAGAAGGCTTTGGTGATATTAACTTACAAATCAATGTTGAGAATCCAGTTTCTGAATACAATCCCAAACTTCTTTTCACTATTCTGAATTAGCTTGTTCATTGACTGCTTGATGAAATTTTTGCTTAATGAAAACTTCAACAACTTGTATTTGAATTTGGATATCATAAGATTTCACAAGATAGTTCTATCTAACCCACTTTGAGACTTGATAAAGTATGTAAAGCTTAAATGTGCCTGAAACACTTAGAATAATGATATACTATTTTTTTTTCAAGTTTCAGGAAAATAAATGTGAATCAATGTCTGGAAGCTGTGTGCCTTGTTCTATTCACAATATTTAGGTTCAGAGAAGAATTCAGTTGTATTGTCTTCTTTCTTCAAGATACATCAATAAATCTCTTCATAGCCTAGCATTCTGTATGCAGGATTATAATGAGGTACACATCATTAAAAATTTGGGGATCAATTAACTTAGAGTCAAACCCAGCACTAGGAATTGGCAGTCCTAGTGGAAAGAGCCACTGTGCTTAAATGTATCTCTAGTACCACTTTCTAGCTCAAAAGTTTTAGTATTTCTCCCTGTTATGGGTCTTCTTGATACAAGGACTAGTGTATTCTGCCTATGATTTGGCTTGTTCTCAAAAACATGCTTGCTATCTTAATGAGTTCTCAAGAGACAGTAAAGAAAGTAAGCTTCTCATTTACAAGGCTCAGAGTGATTTAAAGCCTTCATTATAAGGTTACCTCATATGAATCATCTTTTATATAAAACTACTTTGAAATTGCACACAGTGTTCCAAGCCTATGCCCTAAACCTTATGTTTTAAAGAAAAATAAATAAATTGAGAATGCACACAACCATTGAAATAGGCTTACCAAATCTGGCTCAAATTATAAATTTAAATACATACAGAATAATGTCAAAATTAATGTGAATGCATTATAAATTTTACCTACAAGCTGATTATGAGACAAACAGAATAAACATATGACATATTAAGTGATACTCTTATGGGGAAAAATGAACATTATCTATAGTTGTCTTGTAGAGTTTATAAAGCCCTATACCCACAAAATACAATTTTTCATTAATATTATATTCTAGAAATTGTTCTGGTCATTTCAGCTCAATCTCTAATGTCCTTTTTATATATATGCATAATAGTAGACTTCTAATTTACACTTTGCATGTGCAGAAAAGAGAATTTATTTGAAAAATCTTATCCAAGGATTTTTCTAACTGGTTCCAGTGAATATCACCTTAAGCTTTTTCTTTAAGAAAAAAGAAAATGAAAAAACCTGAGTGTGTGTAATTTTTATTTGATTTAAATTGACTAGAAATAATTCTATGCTATACTATTTTGGTTATTTTGCAACTGTAATGGATTAACTAATATGAGTTTAATATATTCGTGAGTGACAATTTTTTCAGCACCTGAAGCCTTTTAAATCTTAAAAAAAAGAAAACTTTTAATTCTTAAAAAATTTCAGCTTACCAGTACCTTGCTATTTTAAGAGGATTTTTTGATAGAAAAAATCTCAATCTTGTTTATGTAATAACAACACAGAAGGATGGGAATTGCTAAAATTACTCAGTTCTAGCTATTTTGTTTACTTTTAATTTAAAATATTAAACATATTACACAGCATAGCAGACACTTGATATTTTTAGTGTCCAGAATCTATTTACTTTCACATAGCAGAGCTGTACTGGGTCTTTACTCCCGTGCATTTAGGGAATATTAACTTTCAAGGTCTGAAACACTAATTAATACTCAGGGTTCTTAACCATATCACCATCTCAAATGACTTTATCTGCTATAGTACATTGATGCACCATGATGACAGGATTTGGAGATAATGACACTGTAAATATCACAGGTACCTTGAGAAAATACACTTCATGAGTCAATGCATAGAAGGAAAAGTTACTGAAAATAGAAAGTCCTACCACCTCAGTGTTGTTTCTTAGGCTTCAAGTATCTGGGATATGTTTGGCCATTTTCTGTAATTTGAAGGGTAAATTTCTCTACATTGAGCCCTTATACTGAGAAAGAGGCATAATTCTATGTGAATGTCTGCCATGGACTGAATGTTTGTGTCCTCCCCCCCAAAAAAATAATATGTAAAATCCCACTCCCAATGTGATGGTATTAGAAGGTGAGGCCTTTGGGTGTTGATTAGGTCATGAAGGTAGAACACTCACAAATGGGATTAGTGTCCTTATAAAAGAGACCCTGGAGAGCTCCTTCACCCCTTCCAACATAGGGAGGAGATGGTCCTCTATATACTAGGATATGAATCCTCCCTTATGAGACACCAACTATGACACATTGATCTTGGACTTTCCAGCCTCCAGAACTGTTAGAAATAAATGATGTAGTTTAAGCCACCCAGTCTATAGTATTTTTGCCATAGCAGCCTGAGCTAAGACAGTCTCTTTGGATTTAGACATTGATAACATATATACCTCTGACTGATTTACAGGGTCAGACAAAAAAACACCAACTTTTATTTAGACCCAGAGTTAGAGGAGAGTCTGAGGTGGCTTTAGTGTCAGTGCAGTTACATTCCTCTACCATTGTAATCTAATGGATCCCATGCTGCTAGAAATGTCCCGGTCAAATTAAGAGACTATATTGAGCCTAAGGCAAGCCCTAATAGAATACTCACAGTAAAACCCCCAAACTGGGTTCTATTTGGAAAATTATTCCTCTGCTTTAAGAGAAACAGATCTTGCTTTTTGCTGTGCCCTGCCTGGCATACAAAATGATCATGCAGACTAAATTGCACATCACAACTGCATAATATCTAATACAGTGCTCACAAATCCAGGTATACCCAGCAACAATCTATCATCAGATGGAGTTAAATATTTGGAGTTCTGCCTGAGTAAAGTCTGTTGTACAAGCAAGTTTCATGAATAGTTTATTTTCCTTCTTTGTGAGATTACTCATATTACACAGTGGACTATCCCCTACACCATATCTCTGGCTTCATGGGACTTTATGGTTATTTCTACTTAACTGAAAAAAAAAAAACATTTAAGCCTAGTTTTTGATGAACCTTTATGAAATGATGGCACCATTCACAATTAGACTGCTATCTTTTTGCGTCCCCATTTGGGGTTGGTTCTAAAGGAACATGGAGAAAATAAATCCTCCTGTGTTGGCAAAACTTCAAATGCCACATCATGTTTTCCACTCTCTTAGAGAAAGGATTGAGAAAAAAATAAACTATTTTTAAAGGTTGATTTTTTTCTGTTCCACTTTTATCATAAAATGTAAAGTGATTTGCCCATAACAAAATCATGGTGTTTCTTAATGTGATTTCCTTTCCTTGCCCATTATACTTCTGCCAGTACCATCATTTATGGAATAACCATATGCTTCAAACACTGTCAAGATATGGCACATCATATTGCTTCTGAACAAGAATTCACTTTACAGTTTAAAAAAATATTGTAAAAATAAATAAGCCAATGTCCAAGGGATTCATTGGCCATGTCACTGGTCTCAGTATCCAGAAGTATCTGGTCCTAAAAATGTTAATATATCTTTTTAATAATTCAGTTATAACAATGCCATATAAGAAAGAGCACCTTCTGGGGTTGGGGTGTTATTTGTAGGATGCAGTATGTGTGTGTGTATGTATATATGTGTATGTGTATGTGTGTGAAGCAGTTTCTCCTATTGCTAGAGTATTTAGCTTTGAGAATCAATGAGAAGATAGATGTAAGATTATCACTTCTCACTGTTACCTCCTAATGACCTAATCACAAAAATTTTTCTTCCCAGCTCTGCTAGTTTTAAAACATTACAAACTTACATGAAAATTATTCCATTAGGAAATATAAAAATATTTGTAGTCAGTTGAAAACTATGCCCCTACCTGGCCATTTTTATGTTTTGATTTTACTGTGAAAATAAGTAATAAGGAGGTTAATAAATAAAAATCTTAACGAAAATCAGAAAAAATATTGAAATGGAAGATAATATTACATATAATAGCATTAAAACTTGAAAATTGTTTAGAAATAACAGGATATAGAGGATGAAAACAATGAAATTTTACTGAATATAAATAGAATATTTCTTATATGTAATAACACCATGCCCAAACTATTAATATATTTAGAAATATGTGTTTCTCTGTATTTTCCCTCAATTTTCTTACATGTTTTACAAAATATCAAATTTTTGGATTTTTAGTTGTTTTAATTGAAGTAGAGTTGGTTTACAATGCTGTGTTAATTTCTGCTGTACAGAAAAGTGATTCAGTTATAAATGTATATACCTTCTTTTCTATATTCTTTTCATATGGTTTATCACAGGATATTGAATATAGTTCCCTGCATTATATAGTAGGACACTGTTTTTTATCCATTCTATATTTAACAGTTCGCATCTGCTAACTCCAAAATCCCAATGCATCCGATCCCCTTTCCCCTCCCCCTTGGCAACCACGAGTCTATTCTCTATGTGTGCAAGTCTGTTTCTGTTTGGTAAATAGGTTCCTTTGTGTCATATTTTAGATTCCATATATAAGTGATATCATATGGTATTTGTTTTTCTCTGTTTGACTTACTTCACTTAGTATGATAATCTCTAAGTCCATCCATGTTGCCTCAAATGGCATAATTTCATTCTTTTTTATGGCTCAGAAATATTTCACTGTATATATGTACCACATCTTCTTTATCCATTCATCTGTCGATAGACATTTAGGTTGTTTCACTATTGTGAATGGTACTGTTACGTTCATAGAACTTAGGGGTGCATTTATGTTTTTGAATTAGAGTTTTGTCCAGATATATGTCCAGGAGTGGGATTGCTGGATCACATGGCAACTCTATTTTTCATTTTTTTTGAGAAACCTCCATACACTTTTCATAGAGGCTGTATCAACTTACATTCCCATCAACAGTGTAGGAGAGTTCCCTTTTCTCCACACCCTCCCTGGCAATTATTATTTGTAGACTTTTTAATGCTGGCCATTCTGACCAGTGTGAGGTGGTACTTCACTGAAGTTTTCATTTGCATTTCCGTAGTAATTCTAATTTTGTACAGATCTATGCCCAGGAATGGGATTGCTGGATTATATGGTAACTCTATTTTTTTGTTTTTTTGAGGAATCTCCATACTGTTTTCCATAGTGGTTTAACCAACTTACACTCCTACCAAGAATGTAGGAGGGTCCCTTTTCTCCACAGCCTCTCTGGCATTATTGTTTGTAGAAATTTTAATGGTGGCCATTCTGACCAGTGTGAGGTGATAATTCAGTGTAGTTTTGATTTACATTTCTCTAATAATTAAAGATGTTGAACATCTTTTCAAGTGCTTGTTGACCAGTTATATGTCTTCTTTGGAGAAATGTCTAATTAGGTCTTCTGCCCATTTTTTGTGGGTTGTTTGTTTTTTCATTGTTTTCGCTATTAATTTTTAGGAGCAGTTTGTGTATTTTGGAAATTAAGTCCTTGTTGGTCACATCATTTGCAAATATTTTCAACCATTCTGTATGTTGAATTTTTGTTTTGTTTATGGTTTCCTTTGCTGTGCAAAAGCTTGTAAGTTTGATTAGTTCCCAGTTGTTTATTTTTGTTTTTATTTCTATTGCTTTGGGAGACTGACCTAAGAAAACATTGGTACAATGTATGTCAGAGAATGTTTTACCTATAATCTCTTCTAGTTTTTTGGTGTCATGTCTTATGTTTAAGTCTTTAAGCCTTTTTTAGTTTATTTTTGTGCATGGTGTGAGGGTGTGTTCTAACTTCACTGATTTACATGTGACCAACTTTCCCAACACCACTTGCTGAAGAGACTATCTTTTCTCTATTGTATATTCTTGCCTCCTTGGTTGAAGAATAATTTACCATAGGTGTGTGGGTTTATTTCTGTTCTCTCTATTCTGTTCCATTGATCCATAGGTCTGTTTTTGCCCCATTACCATGCTCTTTTGATTACTGTAGCTTTGTAGTATTGTCTGAAGCCTGGGAGGTTTTTGTCCCTTGCTTTGTTCTTTTTCTTCAGTATTTCTTTGACCATTCTGTATTTTTTATGGGTCTATATACATTTTAGGATTATTTGTTCTACTTATGTGAAAACTGTCATAGGGAATTTGATACAGATCACATTAAATACATAGATAGCTTTGAGTAGTATGGCCAATTTAGCAATATTATTTCTGCCAATCAAAGAGCATGGGATATCTTTCAATTTCTTTGAATCATCTTCAGTTTCCTTTATTGATGTTTTACACTTCTCAGCATATAAGCCTTTCACCTCCTTTGTAAGGTTTATTCCTAAGTATTTTATTTTGGGGGGTGCAATTTTAAAAGGGATTTTTTTTTTTTACATTTTCTTTCTGATATTTCATTGTTAGTGTAAAGAAATGCAACTGATTTCGGAATGTTATTCTTATATCCTGCAACCTTGCTGAATTTGTTTACCAGTTCTAGTAGGTCTTGTGTGGCATCTTTCAGGTTTTCTATATGTAATATCATGTCATCTGCATGTAACAATTTTACCCTTTCCCTTCCAACTTGGAAAACTTTCTTTTCTTGTCTTAATGCTGTGGCTAGGACTTCCAATACTATGTGAAATAGTAGTGATGAGTGTGGGCATCCTTGTCTTGTTCCAGATTTTAGCAGGAAGGCTTTCAACTTTTCACCGTTGAGTATTGGCTGTGGGTTTGTCATAAAGAGTTCTTATTATGTTGCTATATATACCCTCTATTCCCACTTTTGTAGGAGTTTTATTTTTTTAATGAATGGATGTTGAATTTTATTAAATGCTTTTTCTGCATCTATTGAGATGACCATGTGTTTTTTGTCTTTTGTTTATGTGGTATAACACATTAATTAATTTGCCTATGTTGAACCATTCTTTTGAACCTGGGATGAATCCCATTTGGTCATGACGTGTGATTTTTTTCTGTGTTACTGCATTCAGTCTCCTAATATTTTGTTGAAAATTTTTGCATCTATATTCATCAAAGATATTGTCCTGCAATTTTCTTTTTTCATAGTGTCTTTGTCTGGTTTTGGTATCAGGGTCAGTGTGGCTTCATAGAATGTTATTGGGAGTATTCCCTCCACTTCAATATTTTGGAATATTTTGAGAAGTTTCAGTATAAGTTCTTTGAATATTTGGTAGAATTCACCTGAAAAGCCATCTGGTCCTGGACCTTTGTTTGGAGAAAATTTTTTATTAAGATTCTATCATTGTTATTTATCATTTTTTATTTCTTACCTTGATTATTTGGATCCTCTCACTTCTCTTCTTGCTGAGCCTGGCCAGAGGTTTGTTAGTTTTGTTTACCCTTTCAAAGAACCAGTTCTTGGGGCTTCCCTGGTGGTGCAGTGGTTGGGAACCTGCCTGCCAATGCAGGGGACATGGGTTCGAGCCCTGGTCTGGGGGGATCCCACATGCCATGAAGCAACTAAGCCCATGAGGCACTACTACTGAGCCTGCGCGTCTGGAGCCTGTGGTCCACAATGGGAGGGGCCGTGACAGTGAGAGGCCCATGCACCACGATGAAGAGTGGCCCCTGCTCGCCACAACTGTAAAATCCCTCATGCAGAAACGAAGACCCAACACAGCCAAAAATTAATTAATTAATTAGTTAATTATTATTATTTTTTAAAAAGAACCAGTTCTCGGTTTTATTGATTTTTTGTATTATTTTAATTTCTATTGTAATTATTTATTCTCTGATCTTCACTATTTCTCCCCTTCGGCTGACTTTGGATTTTGTTTGCTTTTTTCTTGTTCTCTTAGGGTGTATGTTAGGATGTTTGTTTGAGATTTTTCTCGTTTCTTGAGGAAGGCCTGTATTGCTATGAACTTCCCTCTAAGAACTGCTTTTGCTGCATCCCATAGATTTTTGTATGGTTGTGCTTTCGTTGTCTTTTGTCTCGAGGTATTTCTTTTATTTCCTCTTTGATTTCATCATTGACCCACTGTTTTTTTTAGTAGCATGTTGTTTACTCTCCATGTAACCATATTTTTCTCATTTTTTTCCCTGTGGTTGATTTCTAGTTTCATGCCATTGTGGTCAGAAATTATACTTGAATTTATTTCTAAAACCTTAAAGTTTGGGGGCTTGTTTTGTACCCTAGTTTGTGGTCAATCCTAGTGAATGTTTCACGTCCACTTGAAAAGAACGGGTATTCCTGTTTTTTGGGGTGTCATGTCTTGAAAATATCAATTAAGTAACTGTTCTATCATTTAGGATCTCTGTTGTCTTATTGATTTTCTGTCTAGAAGATCTGTCCATTGATGTGAGTTGGATGTTAAAATATCCTACTATTATGGTATTCCTATCAATTTCTTCCTTTATGTCTGTTAGTATTTGCTTTATATGTTTGAGTGCTCTTAAATTGGGTGCATATATGTTGAGGAATGTAAAATCCTCTTCTTGTATTGATTCTTTTATCATTATATAGTATCCTTCTTTATCTTGCTTTACAGCTTTTGTTTTAAAGTCTATTTTGTCTGAGTATTGTAACCCCTGCTTTGTTATTTCTGTTTGCGTGGAATATCTCTTTCCACCTCCCCACTTTCAGTTTATGTGTGTTTTTGCCCTAAGTAGGTTTCTTGTAGGCAGCATATTGTAGGCTTTTGTTCTTTATTATCCAATCTGCTACTCTAAGTCTTTTGATTAGAGCATTTAGTCCATTGACATTTAAGGTAATTATTGATCAATATATATATTTATTAACAGTCGATTCTGTATTTCTTCTTTGTTTTTTACTTTTTCTTGTTTCTTTTCTCTTGTGGTTTGATGATTTCCTTTTACATTATGCTTGTGTTCTCTTCTTTTTAGTTTTAGTGAATCTATTGTATGTTTTTGATTTGTAGTTACCCTGTTTTTCAATGATGTTAACCCTTTCCTATATCCACTTGCTTTAGACTTATAGTCACATATGCTAAAACACTTTCTAAAAAAAAAATTCTACATTTCTTACTCTCCTCCTCCACATTTTGTGATTTTGATATCCTCTTTTACATCTTCATGTTCATTTTGCTGTTCATTGTGGTTATCATTGTTGTCACAAAAATATCTTGATGTTTTTAAGATCTGTTTAGTGGCTTATTTAAGTTATTTACTTTCCAAATGTGATTTTTTTCCTTTCCTATAACTTCCTGCTTCTTTTATATTTAGAGAAGACCTTTCAATATTTCCTTTAGGATAGGTTTAATATTATTGTATTCTTTTAGTTTTTGCTTGTCTGAGAAATTCTTTATCTCTCCTTTTATTCCAAATGATAATCATGCTGAGTAGAGTATCTTAGGTTGCAGACATTTTCCTTTCAGGACTTTAAACATAGATTGCCATTCCCTTCTGGCTTGCAAGGTTTCTGTAGTGAAATCAGCTGATAGACTAAGGGGGATTCCCTTTAATTAACTTTGTTTTTCTATTGCTGCCTTTAGAATCCTCTCTTTACTGTTAACATTTGCCATTTTAATTATAATATGTCTTGGTGTAGGTCTGTTCAAGTTCATCTTGTTTGGGACCTTCTGTGCTTCCTGTACCTGGTTATCTGTTTCCTTCTTTAGATTTGGGAAGTTTTCAACAATAATTTCTTCAGATACATTTTTTGATCCTCTTTTCTCTTTCTTCCCCTTCTGGAATCCTTATTATGTTGATATTGGTATGTTTTATATTATCCCATGGGTTTCTTATATTGCTTTCATTTTTTTTCATCTGTCTTTCCCTCTGCTGTTCTGATTGGGTGACTTCCATTATTCTATCCTCCAGATCACTTATTCTTCTGCATTATTTATTTTACTATTCACTGCCTTTTGCTCAAATTTCTTCTCAGCAAAAGAGTTTTTAAAGTTTTCTTGGTTCCTCTTTATAATTTTCCTTCCTTTTTATAGTAAACTGTATTTCTATCAATAGACTTTCTAAATTTCTTCAATATTTTTATTAACTCATTTTTGAACTCCATGTCTATTAGACTGAAGAAGTCTGTTTGTTTGTTCTTTCAGAGGAATTCTCTTGGTCTTTTAACTGGGAGTGGTTCCTCTGCTCCTTCATTTTACTTATATTTCTCTCACTCTATTAGTTTAGGAGAAACAATCATCTACTGCAGTCTTGAGGGCTATTTTTATGTGGGAGCATCCCTATGTAGCCTCTATGGGTTTAATATTTTTGTTGTGAGTGTTGTTTTTAGTACGGATGCCTCCCACCTCTTTCCTCAGTTAGTTGTGACCGGGGCCTGCACTGGATGTTAAGCAGGGAGGGCCTCCTCCTTGCTTTGTGGTTGTCACAGTTCTGTCAGGGTCAGGGTCTGGTCCCTAGTTTTTGGAGTAATAGCCCTCAGATCTGTTTCTCAGCTGTGGTGCAAGGTAGGAAGGATAAGAGCACTCCCACTGGGGGAGGAGCCACTAAGTATTCTTTTGCTGGTGCTGTCCACTGGGGAGTGCACTCTGTTGTGTCACCTGTTACCCATTCTTCAGTCTCACAAAGTACACTGCTGTTGGCAGTGCTCCCAACTGTGGGAATGCCAGAAATTGGCCCTGGTGTCCCTCAGACATTGTTTTCATAAAGCCACCAGTGCAGATCCATTGTAGACAGGTATCATTGCAGTCAGGAACACAGTAGTCACACACCTGTGCCTTTCATTGGAGCTATGAAGGCAGTACAGACACTGACCCAACCCAACCCCCATGTGCATGTGCCCACAAAGCTCCCAGCTTTTAAGGCCAGATCCATTTGAGCTGAGGGAGCACCTGTTGTCTGCTGGGATGTCCCACAGATGCTGAGATTACAAAGCCAGCAATGGTGACTTGCACAGCCCTGTGAGGAGATTTCAGCCCTGCTTCCTAAATTTTGTAGCCTCTGGGTCTCAGCTCTGAGTTCAGCTCTGCATTTGCATGTGGGCAACCTGCTGGTGCTTGCTCCCAGAGCTCATAGGCAGCGCCCTGTTAGCTGAGAATGCATGGAGAAAGAAGTTGCTATGGTGGGCCCTGCCTCTCCCTTTGTGCTCCCTTTAACAATGGCACTTCTCTTCTATGGCAGGCCCAGCTTCTTCCATGTACACCCTGGTTGCAGCCATACTACACTCCAGCCCCTTCAGGCTGTCTCCATTCAGCCAACCCCCATCCTCTCCCTGGATCTGTCCTCTAAAGGCTGAGTTTCAATGCTCAGCCCCTGCCTGTACCATCAGACTCACATCTCAGGCTGGGGAGTACAGGGCAGTGGCACAGACCTACTGGGCAGGTCTCTCTCTGTTCTTCCTGTTTCAAACTGGCTGCTGCACTCTCCTCCAAGCCTTTGAGTCTCCTCAGCAGTGAAGGGGTTTCCCAGGATTTGGGAACATTTCTTATTTTTCAGCTCTCTTTCAGGGGTATAGGTCCCATCCCACTTCCTTTTTCTTTCTTCTTTTTTTTTCCTGTCATCTTATCCACTTACACGGAGTTCTTTCTTGTACTTTCAGGTATCTCTGATTTCTCTTGGATTAATTGAGATTTTTTTATAATGATATTTTCACTCACCTGTTATGTTATTATTTATACCTTTAGAAAATTAAGGGTTAGCCTAATTTTCACAATATACGTCTTTAATCAGAATTTATCTTCAAATAATATTTTATATCACTATCATGTGTAGTGAAAAAAAACTTTACAACAGTATATTCTCAATTATTACCTCCCATCCCTTGAGCCATTTTTGTCATGTATTTTACATTTATATAAACTATAAATATACGATACATTGTTATCAATTTGCTTTAAACAATTACTATTCTTATAGAGCAATTAAAAATAAGAAAAAAATGAATTTATTTTACCTATATTTATTTGATTTCCAGGGCTCTTCAGTGATTAAGTCTATACAACTTTGATATTATATTCCTTCTGTCTGACAAAAAAAATTCTTAATATTCCCTGTATATTATTTTGCTGGCAAATAATTATCTCCACATTTGTTTATAAGAACAAATCATTATTTCTACTTAATTTTTGAAGTTTTTTTTTTGCAGTAAATAGTATGCTATTATACCTTATTTTTCCCTCTTATGTAATGTGTCATTTTATTACAGGATGACTTAAAGATTTATTCCTTGTCTTTCAATATTTTAATATTATATGGCAAAGTACTTGCACTAATGCAATTGTGTGTGGTATGTGTATTTATTCATGTTTGGAGTTCTTGGCATTTGCTGAATTTGTGATTTGGTGCCTGTCATTAATTTTGGAAAAATTTTAGCTATCATTTTTTAAAATAATTTTTCTTCCTTATTCACTTTTGTTTCTCCTTCCAGTTATGTATTTTTGGAATGTTCCACATTATTCCACAACTCTGTGTGCTATATACAATTTTTATCACTTTTTTCTTTGTGCTTAAGTTAGGCAACTTTTAATTACCAATATCCAAGGTCATAGACTCTGTTCTTGTCTGTGTTAAATCTGCTTACGCATCCATTGAGACATTCTCATCTTTCTTACTGTATGTCATTCATTTCTGGTTAAAGTATTCACCTTAGCTTGCCTATTGTCCAACTTTTTCAATAAACCCTTTAATATATTAGTGATAGTTAATTTATATTCTCTGTCAAATGATTCCTACATCTGTGTCATATCTAAGTTTGACTCTGATGATTGCTTTGTTCCTTGAGAGCCTGTTTTCTCTTGGCTATTGTCATGACGTGATTTTTTGTGGCTGTTAAAAGCTGGAAATCTTGTGTAGGACAGTAGAGACTAAGATACTTTTTTTTTTTTTTTTCAGTATGCGGACCTCTCACTGTTGTGGCCTCTCCCATTGCGGAGCACAGGCTCCGGACACGCAGGCTCAGCCGCCATGGCTCACAGGCCCAGCTGCTCCGCAGCATGTGAGATCCTCCCTGACCGGGGCACGAACCCATGTCCCCTGCATCGGCAGGCGGACTCTCAACCACTGCACCACCAGGGAAGCCCTAAGTTATTTTTTTTTAATATCTGGTAACGGGGATGCCTTTTCTTCTGCTGAGTCTATTTAGTTAGGAGTTGAGCTGGTTTTGAAGTTAATTGTTACTGTGTTTTGACCTCAGTGCAACAGTCGTTTCAAATACCTGTAATGATACCTCATGTTTAGGTTGCAAACTGGCTGCTGCACTGTGAGAAGGTTGTTCTGCCAGAGTAATGTCTTCTTAAGTTTCAGCCTTAAGTCTTCTGATTGCACTTTACCTTTAAAAAGGTATTTTTACTTGCTACTGTTCCTCCTCTTGTCCTTCTTCTAGCAGTATTCTGTCATTACTTGTCACTCAGACCTTGTTAACTTGGCTGTGGGGGATGGTGGAGTGTGTGTTCTTTGTTGTTCTGATTTTACCTTGATCTCAGACAGGAACTATGCCTCTGGGTCTCAAGGGTGTGGCCTTATCAGTTTTTGTACACTTTTTTTTCAGTTGTAGTTTGGGGCCCAGCATCTATTTATGCTCTTTTGCCTGCTTGTTTTTTTTTTTTTTTCTCTTTCTAACTTTCCCTCAGATATAATGAGGTTTCACCTGCTCTAAGGGTCACAGTATTTTCATTTTTTATTTTGCTGTTCCTCCTTTCTCTCCATTTTGAGGTTTATATTCTGTAGGAAAGATAGGATAAATGAACATGGCTGGAGTTCTCTGACCCCAGCACACAATTTCTGTTCTCCTCCCTGGGTTCTGAACTACTTACCTTGGTTCTCTACAATCTTTTCTGTGGGCTGTTAAGAAAGAGCCTGCAAAGATTTACAGACTCCACCAATTTCTGTGGTCCCTAGAGCTTAACACTGTCCTCTAGCAGACATAGGCTATGTAAAGTCCATGACTTCACTAATTCCTTAGACTTTACTAATTTCTCAACTGTTCTAGAGGAATACTTCATTCTGGTGACTGGTTGAATCAACTGTTTATAAGTGAGTGCTTGTGTTTCCTCTCCCCCTACAGGTGTTTGTCTCTCCTTAGATTCACACAGTTGATTGTTGTGCAATTTTATTTCTCCGTTTGGTTCAGAAAAGCTCAAGAATTTGACATTAGTCCATTTTTTATTTGTTTGTTTGGAGTTTTGTTTTTGTTTTCTGTTTTTCAAGGATAGAAATGAAATTTTTCCAGTCCTCTACATCCTGGACTTGCAGCCAGAAGTTGATATACATTTTTAAAATTCAAAGATCAGTTTTATTCTTAATTTCAATGAAGTCCTTTTAATTCTGTACTTAAAACTTCTTAAATTCTTTCTTTTAAGTAATCATATATTTCTATCACCTTTATTAATTCACAGAGTTACTAGGAATTCTTCTAGGTTATAGTATAACTTGTTGCTAGGTCCATTTTGGTGCATTTTTACTTTTATTTACCTCCTTCCTCTATTAACTATCAAAAGATAAATAAATGTCTGGGTCTTCCATCCCAACTCCATGAAGGGGTATAATCCTAGCTGCTAATCCTCTGTTGGAGTGCTGGGAAGAGCCCTATTTGCATTAACACTTTTACGAGAGTATATTGGCCAACCTCTGGTGCCACTATAGTTCCTCTAGGTTCAGGAAAATCCATTCCGTATGACATATTTGGGATTTCTACTCTCTCTGTGAGAAGATTCCAAGGTGTCTGACGGCCAAAATCTCAAGGGTCTCAAATTTTCTTTTTCTGCCCTTTAGTTTCACAACTTCCTCTCCAGCTCAGAGAACAAAGTCAATGTCTGTTCTCTCTTCTAGGGATCCTGACAGAGTCTGTAATAGTTTTCTATTGCTGTGTAACAATTCCCTGAAACTTGGCAGCATTAAAAAAATCAAACATTTAATATTTCACATCATTTCTGAGAGTTGGGAATCAAGGTGTGGTGTACTAGGTGGTTTTGGCTCAACCAAACCGTGAGAACTGTGAGGGTTGTCTGTGTCATCACAAGGATTGACTAGGGATGAAATTTTCACGTTCATGCTTACATGTTTTTTTTTTTTTTTTTTTTTGAGGTATGCGGGCCTCTCACTGCTGTGGCCTCTCCCATTGCAGAGCACAGGCTCTGGATGTGCAGGCTCAGCAGCCGTGGCTCACGGGCCCAGCCGCTCATGTCATGTGGGATCTTCCCAGACCAGGGCTCAAACCCGTGTCCCCTGCATTGGCAGGCAGATTCTCAACCACTGTACCACCAGGGAAGCCCCAGCCTTAGTATTCTTACTTATTGCCTCATCCCAGTAGACAGAAAATGGAGAGAGGTGAGAGAAATAAATTTATGGTGGTAGTACATCACAAGAGCATGAAATTATCTTCTAATTTCAGGATATGTAAGAAAATGAATAACAATGAAATGGGCACAATATAGACATAAAAGCCTACCTCTTATCCTTCCTCTTCCCCTCATGTCAGAATTTTTGCCCAGACAACTCCAGGGAAACACTATGGTAAAAGTTACCATTATTCTCTTTGTTTCCAAATTCAGTGTGTCCCTCTGAGTCCAATTACTCAATGCAGTTTAAGACCCTACTGACAGTGATTTCTTATTTGAGAGACATTCTTTGTTGGATTTCTGCCTATATAAGAGATATAGAAGGAGCTCCAGTTAACCATTTTTTTCCCCTCAGTTCCTTTTGGCACTTCTTTTACTCTACATATACAATAATGGTGCTATGATCGTTGTTACCATATATTTTATTTCTGCTTCTTTAGTATGCTTTCCTGGATAGTCTCATTTATCCTCCTGATTTCAATTTCCACTCAAATATCCATGACTTCTTCTAATATATATGTCTAGTCACTTTTTCTAAATTTCAGGGCCATAAAGAAACATCTAACTTAAAGCATACTGGAAATTTCCAACTGGATACAAGTGAAAATTAAAATTATCAAAAGTCAACCCATTATATTTATTTCCCCTATTAAAAGTAAACACAGAGAAATCTTCCTAATCCTATCTTTCTTTCTCAGTAAATACCATCATGAGCTACCTCTCCTTTCTCTCCCAAGTCACCAGAAACAGCAAAGTGATCTGGACATTATTCTATATCATTTTCTAATTTTCTACCCTTTTTACTTGGTGATAAAATCCTATTACTTCCATTTCATTATCATATGTCCTATCAGTTTGTTATACCTCTAAATTTTTCCCTTACTTTTCATATCACTGTTTCTCTTTTTCATATGAAAATGAGAAACAAATTATATATATTTATATATATTTATGTATGTGTGTGTATATATATATATATATATATATATATATATATATATATATATATATATATATATATATATATATATATATATTGCTGACTGAGAATGCTTTGCAGTCCCACCACAAGTGACATGACTACATTGTATAAATATGGAAACAGGTCCCTCTCTCAGGCCAACTTATTCCCTTTGACCGCTATCTAGAAACTATCAAATCTCTGGTAATCATGAGACAAACGGCATTCTTGGAAATATGTAATGTAACACTTGCAAATAAGAGCAGCACTGGCTCTTTTTAATGTGTCTGTTCATGTAGATGTCTCGTTTGAATCCTTTTAATCTTCCTTATTATTTACTACATTAAACTTATTCTCCATAAAACAAAATATTTTCTAAGATTTGGTTTCTCTAGAGATCTCTTCTGTTGCAGGTTTCCCATGTTCTTCCATTCCCCAAAATTTTCATTCCAACTTTACAAAAAGGCCAGTGCATGTTTGTTCACCATGTTTCCAAGTCCAAAATTATCCTTATATCTTCACTTCAATAAATCTTATTTTTATCCCACTTCTTCACTTTCCCTGGTAGAATTAACCATATTCTTTTTCATACTTTATGAATAGCCCCACTTTAACAATGTGTTAAATGTATTGTATGCTTTTCTACTTATAAGCTTCAACACTCCTAGAGCAAGGACCAGGTCTTACTTGTCTTCCATCTCCATGGCACTGCATCCCCAAGCAGCAATTAAACATATATTTGTTGGATGAATGAATGAATAAATGAATAAAACTGTACTAAGTAATAATGTTAGACAAAGAGGAGGAAAGGTGAAAGTTATTTCCCGTACCTATCACTATGCTCAGTGCTTTAGATATAGTAAATGATTATTAAACTTAAGAGAAATCATATGGAGTTATGGGTATCCTTATCCTTTTCCAGAAAAATAACTGAGACTCAGATGGTTAAATGGCTTATCCAGGGTTTCTCAGTCAGTGTGTTGCCTTGAAGCCTCTTCTCTTTCAAGGCATGCACAATGCTGTTGCTCTATGTTGAGAAATAGAGCAGACAATTTGTCAAATTGAATGAAATATTTAATTGTCTCTTGGTAAATTAGAAGAAGCATATTTTACAGTTTCCCTAAAACCTCCAATTACACCTAGTGAATATTTATCAATCGTGTGATATTGTCATATACAGCACAACCACAATAATGAAGCAATATAAAATAACATTTTAATTAAAATAGATTAAATCTACATTACTTACTTTGTATTAATCAAAATATTAAGTAGTGTAAAAAACTAACTTTTGAACTGTAATGTGTGCTTTTATTAGCTGTTAAGAACTAATTAGTGTTAAATCATTAGCTATCTTTGTCACTCTAGACTTTCCTATAAGTACATTTCAAAGAAAATTCTTTAATCTCATAGATATATATTTTTGAACTTAATTAATCTTTTTCTTGATGATAGGATGTTTTCTTGATTTATCGCTGGTTTAAAGGTTTTGTTTCTTCTCTATGCCAACATTATATTTGGTTTACTAATTCCTTGGAGCCATACAAATTGATGAAATTACATCAATTTTTTCCTTTACTGATGTTTTATAGTTCTCAGCCTATAAGTATTTCACCTCCTTGGTCAAATTTATTCCTCAGTATTTTATTTTGGGGGTGTGATTTTAAAAGGGATTGTTTTTAACATTCCCTTTCTGATATTTCATTTTTAGTGTAAAGAAATGCAACTTATTTCTGTATGTTAATCCTGTATCCTTCTACCTTGCTGAATTTGTTTATCTGTTCTAGTAGTATTTGTGTGGAGTCCTTAGGTTTCTCTATACAAAATATAATGTCATTTGCATATAATGATAATTTTTCCTCTTCCCTCCTCATTTGAATAACTTTTATTTCATTTTCTTGTCTTATTGTTGTGGCTAGAACTTCCAGTACTATGTTGAGTAGAAAAGATGAGAGTTGGCATCCTTGTTTTGTTCCAGATTTTAGCCAGAAAGCTTTCAGCTTTTCACTGTTGAGTATTACATTAGCTGTGGGTTTGTCATAAATAGCTTTTATTATATTGATAGTATTCCCTCTAAAGGGTAAGAGGGTACCCAGAGGAAACCCTCTGTTGATAAGAGTTTTTCCCATGAATGGATGGTGAAATTTTGTCAAATGATTTTTCTGCATCTATTGAGATGATCCTGTGTTTTTTGTATTTTCTTTTGTTTATAGAGTACATCACATTAAGTGATTTGTATGTGTTGAACCATTTTTGTGAACCTGGGATGAATCCCATTTGGTCATGGTATATGATCTTTTTTATGTGCTCTTGGATTCAGTTTGTTAATATTTTGTTGAGAATTTTTGCATCAATATTCATCAAATATATTATCTTGTAATTTTCTTTTTTTTTAAGTGTCTGTCTAATTTTAGTATCAGGGTGAGGCTGGATTCATGGAATGAATTTGGGAATGTTCCCTCCTTTTCAGTCTTTCAGAAGACTTTGAGAAGGATCAGTATAAATTCTTCTTTGTATGAATGGTATAATTTGCTTGTGAAGCCATCTGGTCCTGGATATTTTGCTTATAGATTTATTACAGATCCAAATTCATTTTTAGTGATCAGTCTGTTCAAGTTATCTACTTCTTCTTGATTCAGTTTTGGTGGGCTGTATGTTTCTAGACACTTGTTCATTTCTTCTATGTTGGTGTATACTTGTTCATTGTATTCCCTTATGGTTTTTAGTACTTCTGCAGTATTGGTTGTTATAACTTCTTTTTCATTTATTTTGTTTATTTGGGTTCTCTCTCTTTTCTTGGTCAGCCTGGCCAGTGGTTTGCCAATTTCGTTTACACTTTCAAAGAACCAGCTCTTGGTTTTATTGATTTTTTTCTATTTTTAAACTGTATTTTATTTATTTCCTCTCTGATCTTCATTATTTCCTTCCTTCTGCTGACTTGGGTTTTGTTTGCTCTTCTTGTTCTAATTCTTTTAAGTGGTAGGTTAGGTTGTTTATTTGAGGTTTTTCTTGTTTTTTTGAGGAATGCCTGTAGTGCTATGAACTTCCCTCTAAGAACTGTTTTTGCTGCATCTCACAGATTTTGTATTGTTGTGTTTTCATTGTCATTTGTCTCAAGGTACTTTTTAATTTCCTCTTTGATTTCATCATTAACCCATTGGTTTTGTAGTAACATGTTGTTTAGTCTCCATGTAATCTTTTTTATCTCATTTCTTTTTCTGTGGTTGATTTTTAGTTTTATGTGGTTTAGGCCAGAAATAATCCTTGAGATAATTTCTAAACTGTTGAATTTGTTGAAGCTTGTTTTGTGTCCTAGTCTGAAGTCAATCCTAGAGAATGTTACACGTGCACTTGAAAAGAACACGTACTTTTTTTGTTTGTTTGTTTTTTGTGGTACATGGGCCTCTCACTGTTGTGGCCTCTCCCATTGCGGAGCACAGGCTCCAGACGTGCAGGCTCAGTGGCCATGGCTCACGGGCCTAGCTGCTCCACAGCATGTGGGATCTTCCCAGACCGGGGCACATGTCCCCTGCATCAGCAGGCAGACTCTCAACCACTGCGCCACCAGGGAGGCCCTTTTTGTTTGTTTTTTGAATGCAAAGTCCTGAAAATATCAATTAAGTTTAACTGTTCTATTTTATCATTAAGATCTCCATTGCCTAATTGATTTTGTGTTTAGAAGATCTATCCATTGATGTGAGTGGGATGTTAAAGTCTCCTACTATTATTGTATTCCTGTCAATTTCTCACTTTATGTATGTTAGTATTTGTTTTATGTATTTGGGTGCTCCTATGTTAGGTGTAAGATCCTCTTCTGGTTTGATTCTTTTATCATTATATAGTATCCTCCTTTATCTTGCTTTACAGCCTTTGTTTTAAAGTCTATTTTGTCTGAGTATTGTAATCCCTGCTTTGTTATTTCTGTTTGCTTGGAATATCTCTTTCCATCTCCCCACTTTCAGTTTATGTGTATTTTTTCCCTAAGTAGGTTTCTTGTAGGCAGCATATTGTAAGCTTTTGTTCTTTATTATCCAATCTGCAACTCTAAGTCTTTTGACTAGAGCATTTAGTCCATTGACATTTAAGGTAATTATTGATCAATATATATTTATTAATAGTTGATTCTGTATTTCTTCTTTGTTCTTTTCTTTTTCTTTTCCCTTGTGGTTTGATGATTTCCTTTTACATTATGCTTGTGTTCTCTTCTTTTTGGTTTCAGTGAATCTACTGTATGTTTTTGATTTGTAGTTACCCTGTTTTTCAAGGATGTTAACCTTTTCCTATATCTACTTGTTTTAGTCATATAGACTCAAAAACATTCTTTAGAAAATCTACATTTTCTTACTCTCCCTCTCCTCATATTTTATGATTTTGATGTCTTCTTTTACATCTTCATATTTATCCTTTTACTGTTCATTGTGGTTATCATCATTTTCACAAAAATATTTTCCCTTATTTTTTTAAATCTGTGTGCTCCCATATTTAAGTTATTTACTTTCAAATTACAATATTCTCTTTCCTATAATTTTTTGTTTCTTTTCTGTTTGCAAGAAGACCTTCCACTATTTCTTTTAGGATAGGTTTAGTGTTGCTCTATTCTTTTAGTTTTTGCTTATCTGAGAAATTCTTTATCTCTTTTATTCTAAATGATAAGTTTTCTGGGTAGAGTATTCTAGGTTATATATTTTTCCCTTGTAGGATTTTGAATATATCTTGCCACTCCCTTCTGGCCTGCAATGTTTCTGTAGAGAAATCAGCTGATAATCTTAGGGGGATTCCTTTGTAATTAACTCTTTGTTTTTCTCTTGCTGCCTTTAGAATCCTCTTTTTAACTTTTGCCAATTTAATTATAACATGTCTTGGTATAGGTCTGTTTGGGTTCATCTTGTTTGGGACCTTCTGTGATTCTTGTACGTGGATTTCTTTTTCATTCATTAGTTGTGGGAATTTTTCAGCATAATTTCTTCAAATGCATTTTTGATCCCTATTTCTCTTTCTCCCCCTTCTGGAATTCCTATTATGTGGAGACTGGCATGCTTTATATTATCCCATAGTTCTCTTCTACTGCTTTCATTTTTTAAAGTTTTTCTTTCTGTCTGCTGTTCTGATTGGGTGATTTCCATTATTCTACCTTCCAGATCACTTTGGTCTTCTGCCTTATTCATTCTGGTATTCACTGCCTTTAACTCAGCTTTCCTCTCAGCAAATGAGTTTTCTAATTTTTCTTGGTTCCTCCTTATAGTTTCTACTTCCTTTTTACAGTACTCTTCATTTCTGTTGATAGCCTTTCTTAATTCCTTCAGTATTTTTATTATCTCATTTTTGAACTCTGTGTCTATTAGATTGAGGAGGTCTGTTACATTGTTCTTTCAGAGGAATTCTCTTGGTCTTTTAACTGGGAGTGGTTCCCCTGCTCCCTCATTTTACTTATATTTCTCTTACTCCATGAGTTTAGGATAAACAATTTTTTACCATGGTCTTGGAGGGCTATTTATATGTGGAGCAGCCCTTTTAGCTTGTGTGGATTTCATATTGTTGGTGCAAGACTGTTTTTAGTATGAATGCCTGCTGCTTCTTTCCTCAGTGTGTTCTTGTCTGTTATCCACTTTATAGGGGTGTGCAGATGTGGTGGCTGATGCCTGCTCCTGGAATGCTCAGTGGAAACCCGTGTGTGTCCCTGGAGGCTGAGATGACGGTCGTGGCTTGCAACTGCTCCCAGAGCTTGTGTAGGTGGTATCCTGTTGCCTGAGAGCATGCCCAGGGAAAAGGGCAGCAATGGCGGGTCCCAGCCCTTCCCTAGTGCACCCACAAACAATGGTGTCTGACCCCTAAAATGAGCCTGGGCTTCCTCAGAGTACATCATCAGTTGTTGTCACACCAGACTCTAGCCCCTTCAGGCTGTTTCCATGCAGCCAACCCCAGTCCTCTCCCTGGGTCTGATCTCTGAATCCCAAGCTTTAGCACCCAGCCCCTATCTGCACAGGCAGATGTATATCTCAAGCTGAGGTGTGCAGGGCAGAGGCACTGACCCTCTGTGCAGGGCTCTGTCTGTTCTAGCTGCCACAAACAAGTAGGTATTTACTATTATTTTTAGCAATCTAAAGATGAAGAAATAAGGACTTAAGTATGTGGTCTAAGGTCACATCTAGTAAGTAATGAAACTGGAATTTAAATCTAGGTCTACACTATTTTAAGCCTATTCTCTTAAAAACTCCAAGCTGTTCATATTTTCCATACAACATTTACTTCCTGAATTGGCAACATAGTATATACCACAGTGTAGTCATAGAAAATCTCAAGGTTCGTGAGACATTTTTATTCTCATAAAATGAAACAAGTACAATATTTAGTTGACACACTCATTCAATTTACAATCCAGTTGGGGCAATCAGTTCCATGGTAAATATTATAAATAAAATTTTGTATGTATCCATCCCTTATTGTTAAGGTCATCAATGTTCATTAAGTTGAATAAGTGATAAGACTGAGAAAGTCTCTATATTTATCCCCTACTCCAAATAACATTTTCAAATGCTTATCAAGTTCTTTCTCTTGACTCTGACTTTTAAATCTGTTTCTGACTTTTTAATCTGTCAATTCTGTTTCATTTTTTGTCACCAATGCTGTATCTTCATTAGTTCTTGCTCGGATCATTGCACACATGATTTACTGTTGCCTCTGCCCACAGTTTAGTCCTCCTTCAATTTATCTGCTACATTGCTGGATTATTCCTAATAATACTAATCCTGAAATTATTATTTTTAAGTGAACTTTCTCTCCTCCAGTCATTCACCTTCTTGAAATTCTCCAGCCATTTACGTAGGTAGGCTCTGGAGAACTCAATGTCCTTCCATGTCAACATCCTCTGTAACCCACCTAATATCAGAATACTCTCAGGTTCTCAAACATCTGGATTACTTCACAGTTTGGAATCTCACTTATATTTTGTTTACCTGAAGTCATTAAGTCCTATTATTCTTCAAGACTTAGTTTCAATATCAAGTTATTTTCTAAAAATCCAGGGAAAATCAACCATCTAGTCTTTCATGTCATCATTATACACACAGATTTCTGTTGTTACATTTTTCAAATTCTTTCACAATTGTTTTTCTATTTATTTATTCAGTATTTCAACAAATATTTATTGGACATCCCAGATGTTTATATCATTGCACTAAATACTGAGGTTATAATTTGTTTCCATCTCCCTTGTTGGACTCCACAGGGAGCGACAGCATTCACAAACATTTTGTGTGAAGGACACACAAATATTTTGTGTGTACAGCGTATCTATGACAGATAGGAAGAAGGTGTAAAGAAATGCATTTGAATGTATGAATATCTTAAGTGTCAGTTTATAGAAGATACAGTTTCAGTATGGGCTAGAGTAGTTGGAAAGGGATATTTTTCATTCATATTGAATGCAAGCTTGAACTATAAATATTTTATAAAGCACTTAGAGCAGTAATTAGTAAAAGGATTCATGTACATATTATATTAGTCTCATTTAGAAAACAGTAAAAAAAAATTAGTCCAGCTAACAGGATGGTCTACTAACACAGTTCTTAGGTGATAGGAGTCTGACAATAGTGAGAGAGGGGTAGATTGGGTGAATCAACTATATTTTAAAGAAGAAAACTGAGATGATAACAGATAGTATATTAAAGGAAAAGAATATCAAAGAGTTCTTCAAAATTTCTAGTTTGGTATATTCATGGAAAAAGAGAAGGTGGGAAATGAAGTATTTTTAAGAAAAGATGATGAGCTTATTTGAAGAATTTGAAGTAAATTCATCTGGAATTTACTCAGTGAATATGTGAGATGAACAATTTAAGAGACAGATCAGAATGGGAATGAAAATTTACTGCACACCATGATATTCATGTTATTTAATGTCTTAAAGAAGGAGGAGTTCTTCTATCATACCCTTGCATCCTCTATAAATATGTACATGCCACATTAAAATTTATATTTCTATTCCCATATACTTAATATGACTAATGTCAGTAGATATGAAGAATCCTACAAGGAAAATAACCTGCATTTTTCTCATGCCTCCTGCAAAGTACACATGTAAAAGGATATCTATTATTACTTCTCTAGTTCTACCAGACCGTGGCCTGCATGAGCCCTGTGACTCTTCCCAAATCTATCCAAGTGCAAATCTAAACTTAAATATACTATTTTCATGTTTGATTTGAAAGCTCGCCCTTTTTAACTCTGACACACTATACTGTGGCTTACATATTTAAGCACCAACTTTGTCTAAGATTGAGAGGGAAAAAGCATGCACACATCAAAAGTGTTTAATTTTTAATTCAGTGAGGTAAGTTTTCTCAAACTGAAGCTTACATGAAGCTGTTTGGAATATCTTCAAGGGTCTTTTATCTGTAAATCAAAACGGAAATTAAGAAAAAAACACACTAGTAATTCTTGTAATCAGAAATAACTCCTGTCAGAGAGTTCTTTGTTTGCGACTTGAAAGAAAAAGATAAATGGTAATTGTTTATTTATTTCTATATGTACATAACATGTTCAAATTCCAAAAGGTTTAGATAATTTCCTAGGTCTTATATAAGTATTTAGAGAACTTAAAACCCAACTAAGATTTCTGCTATGAAAATAGGTCTTTTTTTTTTAAATTTTGGAAACTTAGGAATATACTCTGTAGATTGTGACTCTTAAAGGATGAATAGATAAATAAATACCTCCAAACCCACAAATCAACATAGGAGTTACTTACTAGATTTTTGCTAAAGAGAGATCTTCCTTGGGAAAGGAAAATGACCTGACTACATAAAATTTTCTAACATCTAATTTTTTGTTGTTGTTGTTGTCCATGTTAGCTGCCAATGCCAATCTTCCCAGGTCTTCACTAATTAATCTCAATACTTTGTCTCTGAGATAGCAGTTTTAAATATTAGAAATATTTGAAGAATCTCCAGTGGATGTCAAAATTCAAGGATTGTTAAAAACATTCAAATAGTAATCTTACAGTTAATGGTAATAAAATCATGGCAGTCACTTTGATGACTTGATAATTATGATGATTATACTGCCTATTGGAATACCAGATGAATTACATGAACTACCTTTGTGGTTTTTAGTAAGTTACATAACTTCTCTGATAGTAACATATCGGATTTTTAAAATATGATTATCTATATATTGTGGATGTAATGTTTAAATAAGGTAACCTGTACAAATAATTTAATATTATGCCTAGCACATATGAAGCACATAGTAAGACATTCTTCATACTTTCAAAAGCCCCAGCTCTGCTTCCCATACTTGCATATCTTAATCTTATTTTTTTCCTCAAAACCCATAATATTTAAAGCTTATGATAGTACATTTTTCTATAACATTCTTTCTGGTCTGTATATATTTTAAGCTCTTTGCTTTATCAAGGTGTGTGTCTGTGATCTTATTTTTTTCTAGAATACTCTTTTTACTACTTTTATCATGGCTAGTTTTTCTTTTTCACCTTTCCTTCAATAAATATTTATTGCTTCCTCTTACAGCCCTATTCTGAACCTTCAATATAAAGTAATACCCTCACAATATATGTAATTGCTGCCTATAATTTACCTGTCACAGTATCCTGTGGATTTTTAGTTCTTATCACAGTTTATTTGTTGGTCACTTCAGGAACAGTTAAACTGCACCTAGAATGTAGTAAATGCTCAATATTATTAGTAATTTAAAATTTTCTTTCTTATTTGCTTTTCCCACTATTTTGTAAGTTCTTGAGTGTGAAGGACTTGTTCATTTTTTCACCATTATATCCTGAGAGCTTAGCACAAAGCCTACATTTTATAAGAATTCAATGCATATTTGTTAAAGTAATGAATGATTTAATGAGTGTGTTTCATAATATAATGTGGTTCCCTCATTGTATTAATGTAAGCATAATTTTCATTCCTTAATGACATCTAAATTTAAAGTTAAGGTTATATAATTATAATATGTTATAACACTTTGCTATGCTGCAGTATGATAATTTCATTGTGTAAATTAGATATAGTGATTATTATATATTTTATATTGTATAACTTTCCATTATGAGAAATTAGTCCCATACAACAAATTAATTTTTTGAACTACATTTTGGAATCTACACATTCATATGAAAATAGTCAGGTACCATAAAATTCTGTGCCAGGGTGACATTGAGGATGCAGTTATCACAAGGTTGTTAATGTTTTCCAAAAAATCCATTATTTTAGGACTTATGTATAAATGATTTTTTGACAATTTTAAGGATAAAACAGTTTCATTTCTGAGAGATATGGGAAAGATTTAAAATAAGTTAGTGTATTATTAAATTGCCTCTAAATAACTCTTCAACATGAATTTACTGGACATAAGACTAGCAACCTAGCAGTCTAACACAATTACTGATGTAATTGTTTTACACATTGGACTCAGCCAAAGCACTCTATATAATAATCTACTATTTAAACACATTGTATGGAACAGAAAACACAGCAGGATTTTTTTGTTTGCTGGTTTTGGGTTTTGTTTTTGCTTAGCTGGACTTCGATGATACACACTTCTTGTTACAACGTGGCATCTAATTCTGAGTTCTAACCCTCTGCTGTTCACTTGCTAAAAGAATGAAAACAAAGATTTATTTAATTTCAAAGCAGAGTTTGATAATGACTTAGACATTCCTCTAAAACTTAGGTCATAGTGTATATAAGGGCATTACTCCTTATAAAAATAGAGATGTATGTTTTCTTTCATCTCCCTTTTTCTGGATGTGAGGTATTTAAGGGGAATAAGTTTATATTCCACTTTTTAAGGAACTTTTTGGAATAATTTTAGATTTTAAGAAAACTTGCCAAGGTTATACAATTTTCATAATCCTTCCTCCCTTTTCCCCCTTATTTTTAACATTTTACATAACTATGATATATTTGTCAAAATTAGCAAAAATTCTCTTAATTTTCGTATATAAAATAATGTATTGATTATGCTTTCATTTCTGAAAGATAGTTTGGTTCAATATAGAATTTTGTATTTACATGACTCTTTTTCCCATTAGATAATAAGTCATTTTTCTCTGTTTGCTTTCAAGATTTTTTGTCTTTAGTTTTAGCAAGTTTGACTATCATGTGTCTTAACATTGATACCTTTGGATTTATCCTGTTTGGGGTTTAGTCAGCTTCTTGACTCTCTGGCTTTACGCTTTTTGCCAAATTTGGGAGTTTTTCAGCCATTATATCTTTGAGCACTTTTTTAGCCCTACCCTATTCTTCTTCTTCTAGGATGCTGATGAAATGAAAGTTAGATTTTTTGTGATAATATTACAGGTACCCAAGGTTTTGTTCATTTTTAAAAGTCTATTTCCTCTCTATTTTTTGAATTGGGTAGTTTCTAAAGTTCACTTATACCTTTTACTATCCATTCCATTTGGTTCTTCTTTTTATCTTTATTTTTTCTTTTTTCTGAGACTTTCTCTTTCTTTGTTGAGATTTTTCATATATTTCTTTGTTTCAAATGCATTAGTAATTTATTTCAAGTGTGTTAATTCATTGAAGCATTTTTATAGTGACTCCTTTAAAATCATTTTCAGATAATTCTAACACCTGTGTTGTCTCACGGTTGTCATCTGTTTATTGTCTTTTGCCATTCAAGTTGACATGTTTTTTTTTTTTATTGGTAAGATGAGTTATTCTCTATTGAAATTTGGATACCACTCCAGCAGGGGAAGGGATATTTTGCTTCATTACTGCCAGGTAGAGGTGAAAGTCCAGGTTCTCCATTCAAGTTCATTGACATCTGGTTGGGGGGGGAGTACATGAACTTTCTGGGTATCGTGGGAGCTCAGAATCCTCACTAGGCCTCCAATGATACCACCCTGACTGGGAGGGGCAAGGGAATCATATTACTGCTTCCCAGGTGGCCTACACTGACATTTGGAAGTGAGGGAGGATGTGGCATCATTACCACTAAGAAGTGGAGAAAGTCCTGGATCTTCATAACTTCTCCTCTGACACCACCCCAGATAGAATGAAAAGGAGCTCCCCATTATCACCAACTGGAAGTGAAAGTCCAGGCTTCCTATGTTCTCTCCACTGAAACCATGAAGGGAAAGGGAATCTTTACCCCACAGACTAATACAGCAAGGGGGTTGAGGCAACTCATTACAGTGTGATGATGTTATAAATATAGGCTCTCCACATCTTCTTTGCTGGCTAGGATGGAGTTAAGGCTATAGATTTGGGGGGATTTTTGCTTGACTATTTGTTTGTTTCCTGTGGTTTGGCTAGAATAGAGGATTTATTGTCTGAATTTTTTTTTTGCCTTGATACTTTTACTTGAGATTTTTTTTGTTTAATCTGTGCTTGTTGGCATTTCTAATTGCTAGCTTCTCCAGTACCCAGTCTATGGTTTATTAGGCAAGAGAAAAAAAATGGAACTAAATAAAAATTAAAATAAAAAAAAACACAGGTAATTTATCCCTGTATTTTTCCTTGAGTCCTGAAATCTTTAGCTGCTCTGCCATCTTTTCTACATTCTTCAAAGTCTTCTTATATTTTTAAATCAGCTATTAACTCTGCTTACTAGGATGAATAAAGAAAAGTATGTCTTCTCCATATTTCCAGAAGTGGATGCCTTAACTAAGACTTTTTATTCAGCGTTATTGAGACATGTATTAAATACAATAAAATATTCTTAAGTGTACAATTGGTAAGCTTTATAAAATATATGCACCCACAATTTCAGTTATTTGTTAAAGCAGCACTCAACTTCCTACTACCAAAAATTGTTATGAGTTTCCTAGGGATGCCATTACAAATTACCACAAACATGGTTGCTTAAAACAACACCATGTGTTCTATTATTGTTCTGGAAACCAGAAGACCCAAACCAAGGTGTCAGCATGATCACACTCCTTTTTTAAATAAGGACACCAGTCATTGGATTTAGGGCCCATCCTAAATCTAGGACACTTTCATCTCAGATCCTTAAGGTAATTAGATCTTCAAACACCCTATTCCAAATAAGGTCTTCTTTTGAGGTTCTGGGTAGATATTCACTTTGGAGGAACACTAACCCACTACAGGGCTATAAACAAGACTCAGTAAATTAAAAAGGATTGAAGTTATGCAAAGTATGTATGCTAACCATAGCTAAAATGAAGTAGAAATAAATGAAAGATATTTGTAATTTTTAAAAAATATCTGGAAATTAAAGAACACATTTCTAAATAACTTCTAGTTCAAATAAGAAACTGTAAAGAAAATTAGAAAATATTTTTAACAGAAAGAAAACAAAGCCCAACACATTAAACTTTATAAAAGCAACTAGAGCAGTACATAGAGGGAATTTTACAGCCTTAGACACAAATATAAGAAACAGATGAAAGTCATAAAATCAATGAACTAATTGTGTACTTTAGGAAGCTAGGGAAAAAAACAAAAGAATAAATTACATCCAAGTAGACTGGAGGAAATAATAAAACAATATAAATCAGTGAAATAGTGAGAAGGTAATAAAAAGTAAATTAAAAGACCTTGTTATTAAAAAGGATTAATTAGAAACCAGATTTATCTGTTTCTTTGGAAAATCATAGAGAAGAAACAAATTACAAGTATTACAAATGACACAAAAGACATCACTAGAACTCTAACAATTATTAAAAAGCACATGAGAAAATATTATAAACAACATTATGGTTATGTATTTGACAACTTAGATGACTTGGAAAGAGCCTTTGAAAGACACAAAGTACCAAGTTCACACCAGAGTATATATATATAACTCAAGTAGCCCTGTCGCCCAAGGAAATTGTATTTGTATATACAAATCTTCCCACATAAAAAGCATAAGCTCAGATTACTTCACTAGTGAATTCTACTTAGCATTTTGGAAAGATATAATATCAATTCTACCCAAACACATTATAAGTTATTCTGTAAGACCAGCGTTTTCTTTATACCAAATCAGAAAATAACGTTACAAGAATACAAAACTTCAAACTAATATTCCTCATAAACAAGATGCAAGAATCTTTCCAAAATTTTAGTCAATTAAAATGCAACATAAGATAGGATATCACAGCATGACAAAAGGTGGTTTATCTCAGGAATGCAAGGTTGGTTTTACACTTTAAAAATCAATATATGGGGAAAAAAGAAGAGGAGAGGAAGCAGGATGGGGCCTGCACACCTGGTGGGGAGCTGAAGGTAAGAAGAGGTTCTGGCATCTGGTAAATCCCCCTAACAGTGGGGAGATCAGCTGACACAGAAAGAGAGCTTCAGGGGCTGAGAGGAGAGCCCAGCAACAGGTCTGTGACAGGCAGGAGATAGTGAGACCTACTTAGATAATCCATGCCACAGTCGTGCACACCACAATCTGAGATGGGTATCCGCCTGTGTGCATGGAGGCTGGGTGCTGGAATGTGGGGTTTGGAGAGCAGGCACAGGGAGTAGACGACTGTTGGCTGTGAGAAGACAGCCTGAGTGTGAGGAGATCTGCAACCAGGAATGCTTGTGGAGGAAGCCTGGACTGCTGCAGAAGCAAAGCATCATTGTTGAGTGACATGCAAAGGGTGGAGCCACCATTGCAGCCTCTCTCCTCATGTGCCAGTCCTTGCCTTCATAGGCACTAGAGAGGGCTCCTGCAGGAGCTGGTTAGGGCGCCCATGCCATTGCCTCCTCTGCCCTCCTGTCTGGTGAACCACTCGCCTGATTGTGACCTGTTGGGCTCACATGTTCCAATCATTACCTCAGCACCCTTCTGCCTGGATGGCCTGCTCACCCTGATAGCCGCCTCAGCTCCTTCCTTCCCAATGGGCTCCTGTGTTATGGCAACCTCCAGAGTAGACTCTTGTGGGAGAGACACACACAGAGGGAGGGCTGAAACCACAGCTGAGGCTCAGTGGCCATGTAACTAAGGAAGAAAGGCTGAAATCTCTCCTCACAGTTGCATGGACTGAGGAGTTACCGCTCCCCTGACAGCTTCCTAAATTCAGGAGCTGTGAAATATCCAAACGGACAACAAGTGCTCCTGAAGCTGGGATGAGTCTGGCTTTAGCAGCTTTGAGCTTTGTGGGCATGTACAGGGGTTGGGTCAATCCAGAGTCTGAGCTACCTCCATATCTCTGACAGCGGGTCCAGGTGCATGACTACTGTAGTCCTGGGACCTGACCTCAGTGGATCTGCACTGGTGGCCTGTGAAAACAACACCTGAGAGTCACCAGGGCCAAATGCTGGCATACCCACAGTTAAGGTGGGACAGAGAGCAATGCCAACAGCACAACACTGCAGAAAGACAAAGGATCATAAGAGACTACTACAAGCAACCATATGCCAATAAAATGGAGAACCTGGAAGAAATGGACAAATTCTTAGACAGGTACAACCTTCCAAGACTGAGCCAGGAAGAAGTAAAAAATATGAATAGATCATTCACAAGTACTGAAATTGAAACTGTGATTAAAAAATGTTCTAACAAACAAAAGACCAGGACCAAACAGCTTCAGAGACGAATTCTACCAATAATTTAGAGAAGAGTAAACACCTACCTTTCTGAAACTCCTCCAAAAAATTGCAGAGGAAAGAACACTCCCAAGCTCATTTTACAAGACCACCATCACCCTGATACCAAAATCAGACAAAGATATCACAACAAAAAGAAAATTACAGGTTAATATCTCTGATGGACATAGACTCAAAAATCCTCAACAAAATGCTAGCAAACCAAATCCAACAACACATTAAAAGGAACATAGACCATTATCAAGTGGGATTTATCCCAGGGATGCAAGGAATTTTCAGTATCTCCAAATAAATCAGTATGATACACCACAACAACAAATTGAAGTATAAAAAATCATATGATCATCTCAATAGATGCAGAAAAATCTTTTGACAATATTCAACACCAATTTATGATAAAAACTCTCCAGAAAGTGGGCTGAGAGGGAAACTACCTCAACATAATAAAGACCATATACAACAAAACCACAGCAAATATCATTCTCAATGATGAAAAACTGAAAGTATTTCCTCTAAGATCAGGAACAAGACAAGGATGTCCACTCTCACCACTATTACTCAACATAGTTTTGGAAGTCCTAGCCACAGCAATCAGAGAAGAACAATAAATTAAAGAATCCAAATTGGAAAAAAGGAATTAATACTGTGACTGTTTGCACATGAAATGATACTATACAATGAAAATCCTAAAGATGCTACTGGAAAACTACTAGAGCTTATCAATGAATTTGGTAAATTTGCAGGATACAAAATTAATACACAGATTTCTCTTGTATTCCAATACACTAACAGTGAAAGATCAGAAAGAGAAACCAAGGAAACAATCCCATTTACCATTGCCTCAAAAAAAAACAGAATACCTAGGAATAAACCTACCTAAGGAGACAAAAGAACTGTACTCTGAAAACTATAAGACACTGATGAAAGAAATAAAAGATGACACAAACAGATGGAGGGATATACCATGTCCTTGGATTGGAAGAATCAGTATTATCAAAATGACTCAAAGCAGTCTACAAAATCAATGAAATCCCTATCAAATTACCAATAGCATTTTTCACAGATTTATAACAAAAATGTTTGCAATTTGTATGGAAACATGAAAGACTACAGATAGCCAATGCAATCTTGAGAAAGAAAAATGGAGCTAGAGGAATTGGGCTCCCTGACTTCAGACTATACTACAAAGCTACAGTAATCAAGAGAGTATGGTACTGGCACAAAAAGAAGAAATATAGATCAAAGGAAGAGGACAGAAAGCCCAGAGATAAACCCAAGCACATATGGTCACCTTATCTTTGATAAAGTAGGCAAGAATATACAGTGGAGAAAAGACAGCCTCTTCAATAAGTGGTACTGGCAAAACTGGACAGCTACATGTAAAAGAATGGAATTAGAACACTCCCTAACACCATATACAAAAATGAACTCAAAATGGAGTAAAGGCCTAAATGAAAGGCCAGACACTATACAACTCTTGGAGGAGGAAAACATAGGCAGAACACTCTATGACATAAATCACAACAAGATCCTTTTTGACTCACCTCCTAGAGAAATGGAAATAAAACCAAAAATAAACAAATTTGACTGAATGAAACTTAAAAGCTTTTGCACAGCAAAGGAAATCATAAATGAAACAAAAAGACAACCCTCAGAATGGGAGAAAATATTTGCAAATGAAGCAAGAAACAAGGGATTAATATCCAAAGTATAGAAACAGCTCATGCAACTCAGTATCAAAAAAAAAAACAGTCAATAAATGTAAGGAAGATCTAAATAGACATTTCTCCAAAGAAGACATACAGATGGCTAAAAACCACACAAAAAGATTCTCAACACCACTAATTGTTACAGAAATGCAAATCAAAACTACAATGTGGTATCATCTCACACCGGTCAGAATGGTCATCTTCAAAATCTACAAACAATAAATCTTGGAGAGGGTGTGGAGAAAAGGAAATCCTCCCACACCATTTGTGGGTATGTAAATTGGTACAGCTACAATGGAGAACCATATGGGGGTTCCTTAAAAAACTAAAATAGAGCTATCATATGATCCAGCAATCCCTCTCTTGGGCATATATCTGGAGGAAACCATAATTTGAAAACATATATGCACCCCAGTGTTCATTGCAGCACTGTTTACAATAGCCAAGACATGGGAGCAACCTAAATATTCATCAACAAAGAAATGGATAAAGAAGATGTGGTGCATGTATATAACGGAATGTTACTCAGCCATAAAAAGAATGAAATAATGTCATTTGAAGCAACATGGAGGGACCACAGATTGTCATACTGAGTGAAGTAAGTCAAATAGAAAAAGACAAATATCATATGATATCATTTGTATGTGGAATCTAAAAAAAGGTACAAATGAACTTATCTACAAAACATAGAGTTACAAGTGTAGAAAACAAACTTATGGTTACCAGGGGGTAAGGGGTGGGCAGAGTGATAAATTGGGATATTGGCATTGGCATATACACACTAGTATATATAAAATAGTTACCTAATAAGGACCTACTCTATAGCACAGGGAAGTCTACTCAATATACTGTAATGGCCTATATGGGAAAAGAATCTAAAAAAGAGTTGATATGTGTATACAGATAACTGCTTCACTTTGTTGTACATCTGAAACTAATACAACATTGTAAATCAACTATACTCCAATAAAAATTAAAAACAAACAAAAACCAACCTCCCGACCAGAACCTCACAGATACAGAGACTAGGAGGCAGTGTGTTAGTGGGAAAGGGTGGGCAAAATGGATGAAGGGGGTCAACAAGTATAAACTTCCAGTAATAAAATAAATAATTCATGGGGATGTAATGTACAACATGGTAACTATAGTTAATAACACTGTATTGCATATTTGAAAGCTGCTAAGAGAGTAAAACGAGTTCTCATCAAAAAAAAAATAATGTAGTTCTGAATGGTGACAAATGTTAGCTAGACTTATTGAGGTGATCATTCTGCAGTATATACAAATATTGAAACATGTTGTACACATGAAATTAATATAATGTTATATGACAATTGTACCTCCATAGAAAATATCTCTTATTTTACATTAAAAAATAAGTAAAATCAATATATGTCTTTCACTATATTAGCAAAGTAAAGAGAAAATTAAGGAAAAATAAAGAAAAAAGTAATGATTTCAATAGATGCAGAAAAAGCCCTTGACCAAATTCAATACACATTTATTTTTAAAACTTTCAGCAAATTAGGAATATGAGAATCCTCATAAACTGAATTTAGGTCTTCTCAAGGGCATACACACACACAAACACACACACACCACACCACACAAAAGAAACTAAAGAACAAGAGCAAAACAACAAGAAACTACAGATAACATCACCCTTAATAGTAAAAACAAACAAACAAACAAAAAATGCAGTGCTTTCTCTTTAGAATTGGTGACAAAACAAGATATTTGCTTTCACCCCTATTTTTCCATATTTTACCAGAAGTCCCTGACAAGTGCAATAAGGCAAGTAAAATAAATAAAAGACATATCAGAAAGGAAAAAGTAAAACTTTCTTCGTTCACATTTTTCTCTGTAAGAAGTCCTGAGGAATGTACAAAAAATCATTCAAGGAGATTAAACGAGTTTAACATTGCTGTAGGATACAAAGTCAATACACAAATTCAACTGTATTTCTATTTTTAAAAATAAACAAGTGAAAATTAAAATAAAATAGCTATAATGGCCTAAAAATATGAAATACTTAGGGTTGAATTCAAGAAAAGAAAGACTTTTTTAATGCTTCAGTTATTATTTGTGTATTAATCTTTGTTCACTCATGCATTTATACAAGGTAGATTTTTAGAGGTGGAATTCCTGAAGCAGAAGTTGAGCACATTTTAATTTTTTTTAGATTCAGCCAAAATGCCATTTATAAACACAATGTGCTATTATAGAATTGTACCAGTATATGTGAAAGTAACCCCTTCTTCATGCTCTTGTCAACTTTGAATTAACAGTACAAGAATTTAATGACATTTACAAATATAGGGAATGTTATGGGTCAAATTGCATCCCCCCATATTTATATGTTGATGTCTTAACTCTCAGTACCACAAAATATGACATTATTTGGAAATAGGGTTGTTACAGATATAATTGATTAAGATGAGGTCATACTGGAGTATGATGGTTTACTAATCCAACATGACTTCTGTCCTTGTAAAAAGGAGAAATGTAGGTGCAGATGTATACACGGGGACAACATCATGTAAAGATGAAGGCAGAGATGAAGGTGATGAATTGGAAGTCAGGGGATACTAAAGAGTCACAACAAATTACCAGAATTAAGGGAGAGACATGGAATAGATTCTCCTTCATGGCCCTCAGAAGGAACCAATCTTGTTGATAGCTTGGGCTTTGACTCTAAGACGATAGATTTCTATTGTCTCAACCACCCATATTGTGGTCTTTAATACTTCAGCCCCAGGAAGCTAATACAATGAGTAACACGTTTTCCTATAAGTAATTAGTTGAGCTCCTTTTGAAATGTTTTCATGAGTACTTCTTGTCCTACGAATTGCTTATTTATATCATTTCCACTGATACATATCTTAACTCTTTGACAAACTCCATTCTTAGTTTTAATAGCCAATTGGAGTAGCTTGGATTTTGAGACAGGGCTGCTGGTCTTTTGAGGACCAAAAAAAAAAAAACATTTTATTTGCATTTTTGCTTCCTTCTTTCAAATATTTATACCCTGCAATTTCATTCAGATAGCACTTACCACAATCGTAGTTATTTCTGTCTTGATTTTCCTCTGTGCATCAGCTTCATGGTGACAGCAACTGGGTCTATCTTGTTTAACACTATATTCACAGTGCATAACACATTGCCTGGCACACAGCAGGTGCTCAAAGATATTTGCTGAATGTAATGATATACTAAGAAAAAACTGTTTAATTTGTTGGTGTTCTCAGGAACACCAACAAATTGCAGAGAGTTATGTGACTGGAGTTAGGTTTTACTCCAATTAGTCTACACTTTGTAGAATAAAAATGAAATCTATATATCTTATGCCTAACTGAGAATACAAATCTCAACCCATATTGATAATATACTTAGTTTTTGAGTAAAGAAAAAGCAGGAAATGAATCCTCAGTTTTTCTTCATATACTACTAAACTACAGTAAAATATAAAAATTTATCAAATAAAAAACCACGAAATCCAAATATATCACTTTTTTCTTTTTAATTAAATTTTAGAGCTTTATCTTCTGCATTTGCCACTGTAACTATTTTCTAAGGGGTCTAAGAAACTAATTGTTTCTCTGTCTTAAAGAAGGATATTTCAAAGCAGTAACCTCAGTTTATATTTCCTTTGGGGTATATAACATGCATTCAGGATTAGTTTTGCTCATTCTACAATGTTGAGTTCAGTACCACATCTACCAGAGTGTTCAATATCATAAGCTAAGGGAAGGAGAGCATTGGGGAGTAATAGGTGGAAATCACCTAAGAGTGTGATAAAGCATAACATATGTTACAATTTCCGTTAGCTCATTGAAAATACCAGGAATGTGAAGCCAGGATGAGATTTCCAGACCGTTAATTTTGCCAATTCTTGGAAGATAAATTAAGGGTGGGTTGCAGAGGAGAAGGAGTACTTGTCTACCAAAATAATGATTTCAAAATGACTGTAAAATCATTATTAGGAAAATAGCAGTACTAATGACACTACCATCTAAAGGTTCTCCTCTCAAACAAAATAAATAATGCTTTTAATATTTACAGCAGGATAGTATTCCCTTTTCACCTCAAAATCGTGTAGCAAAAGATTCTTTTATTTGGCACAGAGTATTTTTCTGAAAGACTCTCAAAGCACAGTGATATTTTTGCAGAAGAAATTATACTCTGTCCAATGTCTGCTTTTCACATGTAAAATTTATTATAAAAAGAATACTTCTGGAATGATTTGGTGAAAAGTAACAGGCATATTATTGGAGAAAACATACCCAGGTCCAAGTTTCAGTGGATAATTGAAGGGCTGATTATTTTAGAGGATAGGTAGTGTTTATTATGTATAGATGGCTGGTTGCAGCTCATTTTACAATGTGTTCATTCTTAGTTGTTGCAGAATTTGTTCTGCTGTTTATCTGTCAAATTATTTAAAATAATGCCAAAAGACTTTTGTTTCATTGAACGGACCAAAATATGACTCAAAAATGCTTTGTAAGCAATCTCATTTGAATCCAACTAATATATCCCAATTATGGTAGAATATTTTTCAAAAAAGGAATATATAAAATAATTATGTTCACTTACTCAAAGTAAGCTTGTATCTATATAATGCCACAATATATATAGGGAAGTAACAGGAGTAAACAATATTTCTTCTCGGTAACCACATTCTAGTTTGGCCAAATGTAAATGTAAATTCTACTCTTGGAATCTGATTGTTTTTAATTTTGCAATGAACAACTATGCAATTATGACAACTCAAAGAAACCACAATTGTCTGTTGGTTCACTGTTTTGCCCCAGATTTTGCATGTACATTGGGATAGGTGAATGGAACATTTAACTATAACCTGGCTTTGTACCACATACAATAATGACTAAAGCTGTAGGCAATGAAGAACTTAAAAGCATTAGTTTTAAGAAATGGAATAAAAAAATGGGATGGAATTGTTAATTTTCCTGATGGTCAAGGATGGGCTTGCTATCATTAAAAAGAGCTTCCTAGAAGTATACTGGAATAATTAGTGAAGGAAATAACCATTAAAAGTAGTAACACAGAAGGAGCCAACATCAAAGTGAAACATAAAGCAGAGGTAAAACAAGTTAACTTCAGCTGATAACATAATGGGCAAAACCAAGGTTATTTTCAAATTCCAAGGGACCTTAACTGAAATGTATTTTGTAAATTCTTTAATAAGGATAGCAGGAATTTAAAAAGCAAGATTTCTCTGCTGAAATGATGAACACTGACTCTCTATAAAGCTGGTGGTTATGAGTAATTGTGACATTTTATTGAAAGAATTGTCTTTAAACCTTTCTAGATAAGAAAACTAACAGTTTTAGTGTTACTTATAGTTTAAATGTAGGACTATACGTATTTCATTTGCTTTCCCTATTTGTTTTCACCTAACCTTCAAATCAGAAAAATTAAGCCATATTTTTTTCCAATATTATTAAGTACATAATATGATAGACCTTTATTTATTAGAAGGGAAATATTTGAAGGAAATTAAATTGAGAATAAAGAAGTCAATTAATTTGGTATAAATCAAATTATGCTTTGTGGTGCCATCACCCATAGTCTTTTTTGGACCTCTGCTTCCTTTCTTCAATTGGTTTTATTTTCATTGACATAGGAGGTCTATATACATGTATTTAGTCAGGTTTTAAATAAAACCTTGGCTGAAAATGCTAGTGTATTATGAGGCTTTTACTAAGGTTTTTGGAGAAAGTCCTGAAATAATACACATTGAAATTGAATAGCTTCCTTGGTGACTATACACATGGTGAATACATTCTGATACAAGATAGAAACCAAATGGAATAAATTAGCTAAGATTACTAAGATCCTTCTCAAGGGTATGTGTCAAAATAACAGGTGAATATAAAACACTGCCATAGTTCCCAGGAATTAATGGACAGTGCCTACTGACAGTATTATAATTGTATCTTTCTCATGGTTTCCATGTTGCTCTTAAGGTTGAAGAAATTCTTATTCTTTATCAAATACTCTAGAGGAGAAAATGTTTGCCTGATTATGTACAGAAAGATAGCATCAATGAATATTTTTTCTTACAAAACACATAGAACATTTTTTTTGAAATTTTGTATTTTATTTTAATTATTTTTTTATACAGCAGGTTCTTATTAGTCATCAATTTTAGACACATCAGTGTATACATGACAATCCCAATCGCCCAATTCATCACACCACCACTCCCATCCCCTGCTACTTTACCCCCTTGGTGTCCATATGTTTGTTCTCTAACTCTGTGTCTCAATTTCTGCCTCGCAAACCGGTTCATCTGTACCATTTTTTAGGTTCCACATATATGCGTTAATATATGATGTTTGTTTTTCTCTTTCTGACATACTTCACTCTGTATGACAGTCTCTAGATCCATCCATGTCTCAACAAATGACCTAATTTCATTCCTTTCTATGGCTGAGTACTACTCCATTGTATATATGTGCCACAACTTCTTTATCCATTCATCTGTTGATGGGCATTTAGGTTGCTTCCATGACCTGGCTATTGTAAATAGTGCTACAATGAACATTAGGGTTTATGGTTTATGGTTTATGGTTTTGTTATGGTTTATGGTTTTGTCTTGTTTATGGTTTCCTTTTCTGTGCAAAACTTTGAAGTTTCATTGGGTCCCATTTGTTTATTTTTGTTTTTATTTCCATTACTCTAGGAGGTGGATCAATAAAGATCTTGCTGTGATTTACGTCAAAGAGTGTTCTTCCTATGTTTTCCTCTAAGAGTTTTATGGTGTCTGGTCTTACACTTAGGCCTTTAATCCATTTTGAGTTTACTTTTGTGTATGGTGTTAGGGAGTGTTCTAATTTCATTCTAATTTCATTCTTTTACATGTAGCTGTCCAGTGTTCCCAGCATCACTTATTGAAGAGACTATCTTTTCTCCATTGTATATCCTTGCCTCCTTTGTCATAGATTAGTTGACCATAGGTGAGTGGGTTTATCTCTGGGCTTTCTTTCTTCCATTCATCTATATTTCTGTTTTTGTGCCAGTAACATATTGTCTTGATTATTGTAGCTTTGTAGTGTAGTCTGAATTCAAGGAGTTTGATTCCTCCAGTTCCGCTTTTCTCCCTCAAGGGTGCTTTGGCTACTTGGGGTCTTTTGTGTCTCTATACAAATTTAAAATTTTTTTGTTCTAGTTCTATAAAAAATGCCATTGGTAATTTGGTAAGGATTGCCTTGACTATATAGATTGCTCTAGGTAGTAGAGTCATTTTCACAATATTGATTCTTTCAATCCAAGAACATGGTATATCTCTCCATTTGTTGGTATCATCTTTAATTTCTTTCATCAGTGTCTTATAGTTTTCTGCATATAGGTCTTTTGTCTCCCAAAGTAGGTTTATTCCTAGGTATTTTATTATTTTTGTTGCAATGGTAAAGGGGAGTGTTTCCTTACGTTCTCGTTCAGACTTTTCATCATTAGTATATAGGAATGCAAGAGATTTCTGTACATTAGTTTTGTATCCTGCAACTTTACCAAATTCATTGATTAGCTCTAGTCATTTTCTGGTGGCATTTTCAGGATTCTCTATGTATAGTATCATGTCATCTGAAAACAGAGACTGTTTTACTTCTTCTTTACTGATTTGTATTCCTTTTATTTCTTTTTCTTCTCTGATTTCCGTGTCTAGGATTTCCAAATTATGTTGAATAATAGTGGTGAGAGTGGACATCCTTGTCTCATTCCTGATCTTAGAGGAAATGCTTTCAGATTTTCACCATTGAGAATGATGTTTGCTGTGGGTTTGTTGTAAATGGCATTTATTATGTTGAGTTAGGTTCCCTCTATGCCCACTTTCTGGAGACTTTTGATTATAAATCGGTGTTGAATTTTGTCAGAAACTTTTTCTGTATCTATTGAGATGATCATATGGTTTTTATTCTTCAATTTATTAATATGGTGTATCACATTGATTGATTTGCATATATTGAAGAATGCTTGCTTCCCTGGGATAAATCCCACTTGATCATGTTGTATTATACTTTTAGTGTATTGTTGGATTATAATTTTCCTTTTTTCTAGTATCTTTGTCTGGTTTCGGTATCAGGATGATGGTGGCCTAATAGAATAAGTTTGAGAGTGTTCCTTCCTCCACAATTTTTTGGAAGAGTTTGAGAAGGATGGGTGTTAGCTCTTCTGTAAATGTGTGATAGAATTCACCTGTGAAGCCATCTGGTCCTGGACTTTTGTTTGTTGGAAGATTTTTAATCTCAGTTACAATTTCATTACTTGTTATTGGTCTGTTCATATTTTCTATTTCTTCCTGGTTCAGTCTTGGAATGTTATACCTTTGTAAGAATTTGTTCATTTTACCAGGTTTTCCATTTTATTGGCATAGAGTTACTGGTAGTAGTCTCAGGATGTTTTGTATTTCAGTGTCTGATGTAACTTCTTCTTTTTCTTTTCTAATTTTATTGATTTGAGTCCTCTCCCTCTTTTTCTTGATGAGTCTGGCTAATGGTTTTTCAATTTTGTTTATGTTCTCAAAGAACAAGTTTTTAGTTTTATTAATCTTTGCTAGTGTTTTCTTTGCTTCTATTTCATTTATTTCTGCTCTGATCTTTATGATTTTTTTTTCCTTCTGCTAACTTTGGGCTTTGTTTGTTCTTCTTTCTCTACTTCCTTTAGGTGTAAGTTTAGATTGTTCATTTGAGATTTTTCTTGTTTCTTGAGGTAGGCTTGTATAGCTATAAACTTCCCTCTTAGAACTGCTTTTTCTGCATCACACAGGTTTTTTTTTTTTTTTTTTTTTTTCTGTACGCGGGCCTCTCACTGCTGTGGCCTCTCCCGTTGCGGAGCACAGGCTCCGGACACACAGGCTCCGCGGCCATGGCTTGCGGGCCCAGCCGCTCCGTGGCATGTGGGATCTTCCGGGATAGGGGCACGAACCCGTGTCCCCTGCATCGGCAGGCGGACTCTCAACCACTGCACCACCAGGGAAGCCCCACACAGGTTTTTGATCATCGTGTTTTCATTGTCATTTGTCTGTATGTATTTTTTTATTTCCACTTTGATTTCTTCAGTAACCTCTTGGTTATTTAGTAACATAGTGTTTATCCTCCATGTGTTTGTGTTTTTTACATTTTTTTCTTTAATCAATTTCTAATCTCATAGTGTTGTGTTCAGAAAAGGTGCTTGAAATGATTTCAATTTTCTTAAATTTACTGAGGCTTGATTTGGGACCCCAGATGTGATCTATCCTGGAGAATGTTTCATGCACACTTGAGATGAAAGTGTAATCTGCTGTTTTTGGATGGAATGCCCTATAAATAGCAGTTAAATTTGTCTGTTCTATTGTGTCATTTAAAGCTTGTGTTTTCTTATTAATTTTCTGTTTGGATGATCTGTCCATTGGTGTAATTGAGGTGTTAAAGTCTCCCACTATTTTTGTGTTACTGTTGATTTCCTCTTTTAGAGCTGTTAGCAGTTGCCTTTTTTCCTGAGGTGCTCCTATGTTGGGCACATATATATTTTTAATTGTTATATCTTCTTGGATTGATCCCTTCATCATTATGTAGTGTCTTCCTTGTCTCTTGTAACATTCTCAAAATTTATTTTATCTGATATGAGTATTGCCACTCCAGCTTTCTTCTGATTTCCATTTGCATGGAATATCTTTTTCCATCCCTTCACTTTCCAACTGTATGTATCCCTAGGTCTGAAGTGGGTCTCTCATAGACCCCATATATATGTATTTTGTTTTTGTATCCATTCAACAAGCCTGTGTCTTTTGGCTAGAGCATTTAATCCATTCATGTTTAAGGTAATTATTGATATGTATGTTCCTATGACCATTTTCTTAATTGTTTTGGGTTTGTTTTTGTAATTCCTTTTCTTCTTGTGTTTCCCCCTTAGAGAAGTTCCTTTACCATTTGTTGTAGAGCTGGTTTGGTGGTGCTGAATTCTTTTAACATTTGCTTGTCTGTAAAACTTTTGATTTCTCCTTTGAATCTGATTGAGATCCTTGCCGGGTAGAGTAATCTTGTTTGTAGGTTTTTCCCTTTCATCACTTTAAGTATATCATGCCATTGCCTTCTGGCTTGTAGAGTTCCTGCTGAGAAATCAGCTGTTAACCTTATAGGAGTTCCCTTATATATTATTTGTAGTTTTCCCTTGTTTCTTTCAATACTTTTTCTTTGTCTTTAATTTTTGCCAGTTTGATTACTATGTGTCTTGGTGTCTTTCTCCTTGGGTTTATCCTTTATTGGACTCTCTACACTTCCTGGACTTGGGTGGCTATTTCATTTCCCATGTTAGGGAATTTTTCAACTAAAATCTCTTCAAATATTTTCTTGATCCTGTCTCTCTCTCTTCTCCTTCTGTGACCCCTATAATGTGAATGCTGTTGTGTTTAATGTTGTTCCAGCAGTCTCTTAGGCTGTCTTAATTTCTTTTCATTCTTGTTTCTTTATTCTGTTCCACAGCAGTGAACTCCACCATTCTGTCTTCCAGGTCATTTATCCGTTCTTCTGCCTCAGTTATTCTGCCATTGATTCCTTCTAGTGTAGTTTTCATTTCAGTTATTGTTCATCTCTGTTTGCTTTTTCTTTAATTCTTCTAGGTCTTTGTTAAACATTTCTTGCTTCTTGTCGATCTTTGCCTCCATTCTTTTACGGAGGTACTGGATCATCTTCACTGTCATTATTCTGAATTTTTTTTTCTGGAAAGTCTCCTATCTCCACTTCATTTAGTTGTTTTTCTGGGGTTTTATCTTGTTCCTTCATCTGGTACATAGTCCTCTGCCTTTTCATCTTGTCTATTTTTCTGTGAATGTGGTTTTTGTTCCACAGGCTGCAGGATTTTAGTTATTTTTCTCTTGCTGTCTGCCCTCTCATGGGTGAGGCTATCTAAGAGGGTTGTGCATGTTTTCTGATGGGAGGGACTGGTTGTGTGTAGAGCTGGCTGTTGCTCTCGAGCTTGCCTTCTAATGGATAAAAATAGCTAACATTTATGAAGCAGTTCCTGTGTTCTAAGCTCCTTAGTTTCTGAACTAATTGAATCCTCCCCAGAACCCATAAGATATGTTTGTATGGTATTATTTCCATTCTTGCTAAAATGCAGTTTCATTCTTCAGGGGTATAAATGGAGTTCACCTTCAAAGACCCTTTATTACCCTGAAGAGATGTGACACTTGAGACTGATGGATAGTTGTATCTGTGATAGAGCCAAGATGGATGAGAGGGTCAAGGTTATGCCTATCAAACATTTATTGGGCTTTTGCTTTCAAATGGGATGTGAACACTCTCATCACAACTTGGACAGGTCGCTTAAGTTCACTGTGTCTCACTTTCCTGATATGGTTTCTGAGTAACTAGGCTTTAACAATCCCCATAGTACTTTTTAAAAAAATTGGATAGACGCATTTTTCATGATAGATGAGCATAAGCTATTTTTTTTAATACAGCTCAATTCTGTCATTTTTGTAGTTATTTAGCTATGATGATGATTGCTGTTATGTTTATTTTTGGTTTGCTTTGTCTGAGAACATAGCAGTTTGAAAATAAGACCAATCATGAGTTTCATTTTGAGTAAAATCTCCTTTTCTTAAATTACTATTTCCTTGCCATATCTTAATGCATGGCAAAGAACCTAATTTTTAAATTTGTATTGACAAGTCTAGCATCTTCGTAAAACCCTAAGCAATATTTTCTAAGTTCTATTCTACTTAATTCCATTTTAACCTCAAAATTCCAAAAAATATTTGGAACTTTTTTTTGATGCAAATTGAAAACCTCCATCTGGAATATGGCCTTTCAAAAATATCATTTCAATTAATTAGTGGAACTGTGTAGAAGACTTTTACCTAGTGCAATTATTGTGTTATGTTAAGAAGACACTACTGCTTTAAGTACAATTGAGAAGCATATAAAATCATGGCAACGAACTGTAAATAATTCACAATTAATTCTGTGACTAGTTAGTTAAATTGGAAATTGATCCTATCATCCTCTCTTCAACATATTGCATGTGCTATTAATTATGGGGTTACAGATTTTTAAAGGATAGACACGTTTACATTTGAAAACTTATAAATATTAAAATTTAGAAAACTTAGTAATCAGACATGGTAAGTAGAAAAAAGAAAGAGAAAAAACAAACAACAAAATATTTCCCCCATTAAACAAAGAGCTTTCTTTCTAAATGCAGCTCCCAACTGTATGTTCAGGATACACAGTCCAATGTCCCTGAAATTATGTTTGCAACATTTTAATAGTAGTTATATGAGTATTATCTTCATTCCTTTATGCAATAATGGCTATTATTTATGGAGGACTTTTATGTGCTGTGTTATTATGGGCTAATTATTATCATCTTCCTCCTGTGGTAAAAACAAAAGCAAAAAAATGAGGCTTAGAGACAAGACAACATTGTGTTCTTACATTTCCCTCAGAAAATAAGTCTAGTAAATTTGGGCTAAATTTAATTTGTTAGAAGCATTTTGATCTTCTCTTTAATCATATGCTTAATATGCCAATTTTTAAACATTTATTTGTTTATTTATTTATTTATTCTGCTGCATTGGGTCTTCATTGCTGTGTGTAGGCTTCCTCTAGTTGTGGCCAGTATGGGATACTCCTTGTTGTGGTGTATGGGCTTCTCATTGTGGTGTCTTCTCTTGTTGTGGAACATGAGGTCGAGGCACATGGGCTTCAGTAGTTGTAGCTCGCTGACTCTAGAGCACAGGCTCAGTAGTTGTGGCACACAGGCTTAGTTGCTCTGTGGCATGTGGGATCTGCCCAGACCAGGGCTCGAACCCATGTCCCCTGTATTGGTAGGCAGATTCTTAACCACTGCACCACCAGGGAAATCCCAATATGTCAATGTTTTAAGAATTAATTTAAAAGTACAAGATACCTAATCATTCATAAGGGAAGAGATTTTTCTTAAAATTTGATAAGTATCAGTGTTTCAAATATTTTATTTCTCACTTAGGGTTTTTCAGACACTAACAACCACTCTCCTCCAATAATGTTTATATTGTAAGAATTTGCTCCTTTTCTTATTTCAATAGAAAGAGAGAATCACTTATGTGCAAATCTACCTTTGAGGTTTTTTTTTGCATAATAGTTAATGATAATCATCATAATAGCATATGCTTACTGTTTTCTTAAATTGTGCCAGGTACTGTGCTTTCTCTTTGGATATATTAACTCAGTTAACCATCATGCTACAGCTACAAATAATAATTCAATTTTACAGATGAAGAAAATAAGGCACAAGTAAGTTAGGTAAGAGCTGTGTTTAACCAGCCACTAGTATGTGCTGGAGCCTTGAGTGTAACTTTATTTACAGGAATGAAACTTTATCAAGTTTAACCTTATCCCCATTCCCAATCAAGCATACATTCCACTATTGAGAAAACATAAATAAAGGGAAATATACACTGGCCCTGCAAACTGAGAAGGATTACTTGATGTTTCTTAATTAAATACTATTGTATTTAAATACTACTAGACACAAGAGGATGAAGGAAGCCATAGAGAAATGACATGTAGATCACTCTTGAGAAGAGTATGCTCAAGTATTCTAAGTGAATCTGACATTGTGAAAGAAGTTACAAAACACCCATATAGGCAAACATCCTTGTTAAGAACTGGAAAACAAAGTATATTTCTCTAGCATTGATGTATGTGGTCCTCTCCCTAATCTTCTAAGCCTACTTGCAGTATGCAGAAATGAATCATTGCTGTGTTTTCCCTTTATTCCTTTCATGTAATTTGGAGTCCCTTTAAGATCTAGAGCAGTTAAGAAATATAAATCTGTATTAAACAGTAAACAGAGATAAAACTTTAATCCTGATCAACATAGTACCATAGTATATAAATAAAAATGACTGGACATGTAAGGAGAAATTGGTAGAAATACAAAGTAGGAAACTTTAACAAATGTTAATAGATCAATTATAAATCAACTATATCTATAATAACAATGATAACAAAAATATACAAAAAATACTATTTATATTTGAATGAAGAACATCATAAAATAGAAAATAAGTATACTTTTTTACATTCTAAAAGCAAGTAAAAACTAATAAATTTATAAAATATAAACTAGTAAATTCATAACTGAATAATAAATTATGCCTATAATAAAGTTCTAAAAAAATTGCTTAAAGCTGTAACTGGACTGCTATTTTCACAAAATAATGATAAAGATGATATCCAAACCCTGAACAACAACAAATGGAACATGAGCTATTTTGAGATGAATATTAAAAGCACTATACTACACCTACTATACGTAGAAAATAATGAACATTGAAAATTACAGACTGAGATGTATAAAAGGACTGGATTTACACTTCCACTTGTATCAACTAAGAAATCAGACAAAATATTCTAAGCAATTGCTTTCAGAACACTGCATATTAGGCAACAAAGGACAATGATGCCTAGAAAGAAAGAAACATGCCCCAGATTACTTCACTGAGATAATTTAGACCAGGGTAAAAAAACGTGGAACATAAGGGAAGCTGGTTGAACTTGCCAAGTTGAGGAGATGAAACTGACAGTTCAAAACACCAAGGTGACTAGAATTTACAAGAGAGAATACTGGAGAGTAGAAAGTTACATATAAAAAGAATTGAAGAACTGTACAGGGTCTCCCTTGAGTATTAAATGAAATATTGAAAATCTATGCACTTGAGGAACATATCTGAAGGCAGGGGAAAAATTTTCTGAATGAATTACAGAAACAGTATTTGACACATAAGGCAAAGAATATCAACTCTTCCCATCAGCTGGACTAAAAATCCGAAAATTCATAGTCATTGTGTAGAAAATGGAGAAGGTTATTATCTCAGTAATGGAGAACAATTAACCATAGACTAAATGCTTCTCAGATACCTGCTGAAGGGTTGCAAAAGCGAGACCCCAGAAAGTCAGAATATTCCAAGTAACTGACTGAGTCCCAGAACAAAGTTTAGGAACATTTGTAGGAGCATTAAATTATCTATTACCCAAGAAGGTAAAATTCACACTGTATATCATCCAATCAGAGATTATCTTGTATGCAAAGAAACAGACAAATAAGACTTGTAATGAGAAAAATAATTAAAACAATAACAGGACAGACTCAGGTGTCAGAATTATCAGACAAAGACATTTAAGCATCATTATAAATGTATTTTATATGTTGAAAAATTATGTAGAGACATGGACAATATAAAGTAACCCAGATCAAACTTCTACAATATGAAAATCAATATATTTTAGAAGAAAACGACACTGGCTGAGGATACCATGAGATTAAACACTTTGGAAGAAAATATTCATCAACTAGGAGACATCACAGTGGAAAATATTGAAAATGAAACACAGAGGGAAGAAAAAGTATGAGTTTTCTGGGACAATTCTAAGCAAACAAATACAAGGGTAATTGGAGTGTTGGAACTAATGAATCTAATGCAAAAAATGAAAACAATTATAGCACATTATAATTAAATTGCACATTAAAATTAAATTGCATAATTCATTGAACAATTACAGTAAAAAAGAGAAGGTCTAAAAAAGGTAGCCAGAGATAAAATGATGTTTTACATACAGAGGAACAAATATAAAAGTGGCAACAGATACCTCATGGAAAAAATCTACACAAATGGACAGTGAAGAAACATCTTTAAAGTATTAGAGAAAAACTGTAAGTCCAGAATTCTTAAACAAGAAAAGTTTCTTTTAAAAATGTAGACTGAATACATTTTCAAGCATAATAAAACTGAAAATAATTATGACCAGAAGACCTACACTCTAAAAAATGCTGAAGGAAGTCCTTTAGGCAGAGAAAAATGACACTAGTTGAAAAGGTGTTAGATTTTGTTCAATGCTTTTTCTGTGGCTAGTGATATGATCAGATGGTAGTTTTCATTTGTTGAGCAGAACTTATGCATCCCAATTAAAAGGCAGAAATTTTTAGGTTGTATAAATAAATAAACAAGCAAACAAACAAACAAACAAACAAATAAATAAATAAAAATAAAAACTCAACTTTTTACCATCTACCCAAGTTAAAATTTTAAATAAGATGACATAAAAATGTTAAAAGTAAAATGATAGATAAATACATACCAAGTAAAAAACAGTCAAAGGAACTTATATTAATGTCAGATAAAGCAGAATTCAGAGCTAAAAATTTCAGAGTTAATTATGTTCATTCCCTAATGAGCAGTGAGTCATTTCATCAAAAGGAGATAAAAATTCTAAATATACATTTACTTAATGATAGAACTTCAAATCTGTGAAGCAGATACACTGTATATCAACAGGGAAACAAACTACATAAATAGAAGATATTCAATGTAACACCTTTTATTCAATATATTAGTCAATATAATGTTTAATATATTCAACATAATATTGAGGACAATTCATAGTCCACATGGGAAAAAAATAGAATCCTGAATAATAGCATAAACAGACAATTTTCCACTTACATTAAAGCCTAATTATGAAATTCAAAATTTTGAAACTCTTAGAAGGTCAAGCAGGAGAATATCTACATAACTTCAGAATATGGAAAACAATAATAAGTAAGAAAATAAGACTTCAAACCAAAGAGGACAAGACTGATCAATTGAAATCTGGAACATTCCCCCTTACAGTGTGCAAAAAGAGACTCTACCCTCAAGCAGTTTAAAATGTAGCACAAAAACTTATACTAAGTTTGATACTTGCATTATTATTGCAACTTCTCTCATTTTATATAATTATGCACTTAATATTAATCATAAAATTCTAAAGTTAGCTGCAACAATATTTTCCATTTGTGATTTTTATCCTCATCTTCATTTTAAAAAATATATTTAACATATGTTTGTGAGCTACCTTATTTCCAAGGCCATTTGTTCTCAAACTTTTCACATATTTTAAATTAGTCTTTAATTTCCATGTGCCATGTTTTAGAAGAGTTGGCCTATCCTACAAATAACCATCAATGATTGATTTTTGCCATATATATATACACACACACACATATATATGTGTGTATTTACATCACCATAATCATCTAATATAACCACATTAAATTTTATGTAATTTAGCCAAAAACCAAAATGTCTTTGTTTTAAAATTAGCCTATTAGGCCTTATCAACCCTCTTAAAATATTAAAAATAGAGTAAAAGTTAACATTATCATCTTATTAACAGCTAGAAATACAGAAGTCCCTGGTTGGGAGACAATCATAATTATTTGACATCATTGTGGCAAGCAACATTCATGAGAACTGTTATCTCCTTGGTAAAAAATTATTTTTCATTTTCCCTGAAATATATGTTTGCTGTTCAACTTTGGAAAATGAAACTAATGGCAGAACACCTGAAGTATTTATGTAGGTAGAAGGTTTATTGATGCACTGTATAACTACCCCCCACCCATGAAAAATACTGAATCAGGTGTTACAAAATTAGTTTTCTAACTTGTCTTCTCTGACTACTTCATTCTGTATGACAGTCTCTAGGGCCATTTGCATCTCTGAAAATGGCACTATTTCATTCCTTTTTATGACTGAGATTATTCCATTGTATATATGTAACACATCTTCTTTATCCATTCCTCTGTTGATGGACATTTAGGTTGCTTCCATGTCCTGCCTATTGTAAACAGTGCTGCAATGAACATTAGGGTGCATGTATCTTTTTGAATTATAGTTTTCTCCAGGTGTATGACCAGGAGTGGGATTTCTGGGTTATATGGTTGTTCTATTTTTAGTATTTTAAGGAAACTCTACACTGTTCTCCATAGTGGCTGTACCAATTTACATTCCCACCCAAAGTGTGGGAGGGTTCCCTTTTCTCCACATCCTCCCCAGCATAATATCACTTAAATGTGAGATCTAGAAAAATGGTGTAGATGAACTTATTCATAAAGCAGAAATAGAGCTACAGATGTAGAGAACTTATGGTTTCCAAGGGGGGAAGGAGGGTGGGATGAATTGGGAGACTGGGATTGATATATATACACTACTATGTATAAAATAGATAACTAATTGGAACCTACTGTATAGCACAGAGAACTCTACTCGATGCTCTGTGGTGACCTAAATGGAAAGGAAATCTAAAACAGGGGATATATGTAAACATAAAACTGACTTACTTTGTTGTACAGCAGAAATTAACACAACATTGTAAAGCAACTATACTGCAATAAAAATAATTAAAAATATAAAATAGTAAAACCAAAAATATAATTAGAAATAATTAAGTAAATAATCTTCTCTAAGTGTTAATCCTATGTAAAATTTGTAACTCAAGCTAGTCTCATTAAAGCAATTATTTGTGCTGCATTGAAAGGACCTTTGTCTTCTACTGTGATTTTTTTCTATACGTGTTTTCAGTTAGACAATAGATTCATTCTACATATATACTTATAGTTTCTGATGTACATTGGCAAACACACACACAACAAGTTTTCCCACCCTAGTAACTTAGTTATCCCTTTCTCAACAAAGGTAACAATAAAGATGTCAGGATACCAAAAGATTCATAATTATTACAATAAAATCAGATAATTATAAGAACTAAATCAAAATGTAAATTATTATACAATTGGTCACATTAAAAAATGTGAGTTCCCTAAACACCGGTCTTTGGTCATTTTTGCTTTATTCCTAAATGATGTTGCTTTCTCTTTTCCTATAAAATAAATGTGTAAGTGATATAGATTCCAACTATAGTAAACCTCTATCAAATAATTTTGTGAAGAAGCATTAGCTTAATGGTGAATTATTGTTTAGAAATTATATATATATATATATCCAATATGTATTAGGATAGTTCATATTTCAATTTTATGTCCTTTTGCCTTTAAGTAATTACTGAAACATCCCAGATGTTTCACATAAGGAACTAGAATGGCTTTATTTTTCAGATTATAGTCCTCAAAATTTTATTTTTAAACTTTACCATCATAGTTTGTTCATTGTTCATTCATTCATCCACCTATTCATTTATTCACGTATACATTCTTCAGAAAACTTTAAAGTATTTTTATTCTCTGTCAGGTATACTGCTTTCTGATTATACACTCAAGAATATAACAGGCAAAATCCTTGTCTTTTCAAGTTTAAGGCATCAGGTGATAAATAGAAAGAAAACAATATAATATTTTAAATTACATATTGAATATATGTTTTCAATACTACACATTTTATCTTAGGAGGTCAGTGAAATTCTCTCTCTGATGGTAATATTTAAACTGAGCCTCTAAAATATGAAATATGGCTGGGCACCATATATGAATTTATTCTGGTAATTTATTCAGATAATTAGAATATTCTTTAAAATTACTTAACACACACACACACACACACACACACACACAAAGTACTTAACACAAAAAACATCATGGATTTCCGTGAAATTTTTGAAGATTCATAAAAGAATGTCCGGAGATATTTTTTCCTTTCATGTGTAGGAATGTTCCATCACTCTCTTTCATTTATAGATGTAGCAAAATTGAGTAGTGAGTAGAGGCTAAAAATCTATGTAGGTTAAAATTCTAGTTCTGTCAAATGCTAGCTGAGTGAACTTAAGCAACTCTGGATCTTTCTGTATACCTGTTTGTGAAACTGAAGCCGTGTCTCTCAGGTATTTATTTCTTATGAGGTTTGAATGAAACTCTGTATTCCTGTTTTATTTTTTTAAATTCTTATAAGTGTTGAATGAGTATATACATTACTTATGAACATAAATTACATAGAAATGTCAGGCTGTAAGAGCTCCTTATATTTTTATTATCATCAACATTTCAAAAGTCTACTCTTAAATTTTCCTTTTTGATTCACAATCACGTTTTTTGAGTTATCCATATTTTTATATTTGACTATCACCACAATTAACTGGTTAGGGCCCTCTTTCATCACAGACTGAAATTATTCCCACTAGTAACTGTGATATATTTTCTGATCTTACTCTGATTGACTTTTGACAATATGAAATGTACCATATTTCTTGAAGTTCTATTGGCATCCATGTCATCATCTTATACTCTTTTCCTTCTAAATTTCTAACCATTTAAGAACACCATACCACTGATATGTATGTATCTTTTAGAATTCTACACATAGCTTTCTACTTTTTTTGTGTGTGTGTGGTACACGGACCTCTCACTGTTGGGGCCTCTCTCATTGCAGAGCACAAGCTCCAGATGCACAGGCTCAGTGGCCATGTCTCACGGGCCCAGACACTCTGTGGCATGTGGGATCTTCCCGGACTGGGGCATGATCCCGCGTCCCCTGCATTGGCAGGCGGACTCTCAACCACTGCACCACCAGGCAAGACCTCTACTTTCTTTGTACTCTAATGGTGGACATATTTACATCCATGACTTCAGGTGATGATTCCTAAGACCTGTATCTTTAAGTAGACTTCTTTCTTCCATGCTTCAGATGGTGTTTCTGCTTTCTTGTAGATCAGTCACCCACTGCATTACTCCCAGATCCTTTAAACATATCTTTACTCAGCATAAAACACTTCTCCTCCTGAATTCCCTGTATATATTGTACCAATTATTCAGTTATCCAGGACAAAACTTTGTTAGAATACCCTCTCTAAACTCCAATTAATCTACAACCAAGTCTTATTTCCTCCATATCCCTCTAGTCTTATTCTCTCTGTATCTACTGAAACAAAGTTGCTCAAACCCTAATCATTTAATCTAGGTTTTTTTTTCCAATTGCTCCCTCATTAGATTCCTTCTCTTCATTCTGGTGTCACTTTAATTCATCTGTTGCTCTGCAGAGCATTTTCTCTAAACCATGCTAATCCAGGCTGTAGAATATAAATGGGGTTTTGGATGCAGTAAATGATATTTCTAGGGAATTTTTATCCTCTTGTTATTAAATGACATCTAGACTTCAAAATATAGATTATTTATTTTGTAAAGTAGTCCTTAGGCCTGATTCCCATGTGCCCATACATAGTTCTCTTCCTCAGTTTCAAGTCATTCCTCTTCAGTTGTTTCTTCCTTTGCTTAGCTTTCCTGAGGCTATTCTAGCTGACCAAGAAGCCATGTGACAGATTTCCTGCCTTTTTCTGTTTCTCTCTGTGTCAGCTTGGGACCAAAACTGAGTTATATCTATATCCATATCTATATCTATATCTATATCTATATCTATATCTATATCTATCTATATATATATATATTTTTTTCTGTGGTACGTGGGCCTCTCACTGCTGTGGCCTCTCCCATTGTGGAGCACAGGCTCCGGATGCGCAGGCCCAGCAGCCAAGGCCCACGGGCCCAGCCGCTCTGCGGCACACGGGATCCTCTCAGACTGGGGCACAAACCCACGTCCCCTGCATCAGCAGTTGGACCCCCAACCACTTCGCCACCAGGGAAGCCTTATACCCACATTTTAAAAAATCCTTTCTGTGTGTATACGCTTAAGTGACTACTTGCAGTTTCAATCTCTCAAGGCTCTGATCTAGTGAACTTGGCTAGAAATAGAAGTAGGCATTCCCATTCACAGGCATTTGTACATAAACCACAATTTAAAAAAAACCAAAAAACTAAAAAAAACCAAAAACATTTGTGTTAGACAATACATGAAGTTGGGGATGAGTTGAACCCAGAAGTCTGTCAGAAACACCTAATCACTGGATTTCACTTTAGGTTTAGCTGAATACTCAGTTCTAAAAATATGACACTTAAAATAGTGCTCTGTATCTTGGAAGTAAAAATACTTAAGCATGGATATGGATATAACATATAGAAAGAAAAAGTAGTGAGAATATAATTGTATCTGTTTTAGTTTTTTTTTTTTTTTTGGCTTCTCTTCTTAATGGTGCACAAGAAGCAGTCTGGAATCACATGAGACAAATGTAAGCTCAATATTAGTACATAGAAAAAATGACTAAAATAGTGCCTGATATTCAATAAATATTTGTGGAATCAATAAATGGATAATTAAATGGCAGATGGAGTGCTGTGTTTATTGGACAAATCCATGTGAATATAACATTAAAAGGGCAAGGGTAGTTGTTATTGGCTCAGTATCAGTAGCATACCTTTTAGATATTAAAAAAAAAGCCAAGGTTATTTCCTGAGGCAACAGAATATAAGCTAAACTGTCACTTTTAAGAATACATTAATTAGATAGCCCTATCCACCAGAGGGCAGACAACAGAAGCAAAAATAACTACAATCCTGCAGCCTGCCAAATGAAAACCAGATACAGAAAGATGGAAAAAATGAAAAGGCAGAGGATTATGTCCCAGATGAAGGAACAAGATAAAACCCCAGAAAAACAATTAAATTAAGTGTAGATAGGCAACCTTCCATAAAAAGAATTCAGAATAATGATAGTGAAGATGATCCAGGACCTCAGAAAAAGAATGGAGGCAAGGATCAAGAAGATGAAAGAAATGTTTAACAAAGACCTAGAAGAATTAAAGAACAAACAGAGATGAACAATGCAATAACTGAAATGAAAAATAGACTAGAAAGAATCAATAGCAGAATAACTGAGGCAGAAGAATGGATAAGTAAACTGGAAGACAACATAGTGGAAATCACTGCTATAGAACAGAATAAAGAAAAAATAATGAAAAGAAATGAAGACAGCCTAAGAGACCTCTGGGACAACATTAAATGTGCCAACATTCGCATTATAGGAGTCCAAGAAGGAGAACAGAGAGAGAACGGGCCCAAGAAAATATTTGAAGAGATTACAGTTGAAAAGTTGAAAATTCCCCAACATGGGAAACGAAATAGCAACCCAAGTCCAGGAAGTACAGAGAGTCCCAGGCAGGATAAATCCAAGGAGAAAGATGCCAAGACACATAGTAATCAAACTGACAAAAATTAAAGACAAAGAAAAATTATTAAAAACAAGGGAAAAATGACAATAACATACAAGGGAATTCCTATAAGGTTAACAGATGATATTTCAGCAGAAACTCTGCAAGTCAGAAGGGAGTGAAATAATATATTTAAAGTGATGAAAGGGAAGAACCTACAACCAAGAATACTCTAGGCAGTGAGGCTCTCATTCAGATTTGACAGAGTAATCAAAAGCTTCACAGACAAGCAAAAGCTAAGAGAATTCAGCACCACCAGGCCAGCTTTGTAACAAATGTTAAGGAACTCCTCTAGGCCAGAAAGATACTAGCAACCTAAAAAAACCTTGTACATATATAGACCTCTATAACAAATATGGGAATAGGAAACCCTAAAACTGCATTAGATACCCACACAAAAAAGAAAAAGCAACCCAAACACAACACTAAAGATGGTCAACAAACCATAAGAGAAGAGAACAAAAGAGGAAGGAAAGAAGAAAGATCTACAAAAACAAACAGAAAACAATTAAGAAAATGGCAATAGGAACACACAAATCGGTAATTACCTTAAATGTAAATGGATTAACTGTGCTAACCAAAAGACATAGACTGGTTGAATGGATATGAAAACAATACCAGTATATATGCTGTCTACAAGAGACCCACCACAGACCTAGGGACATACAGACTGAAAGTGATGGGATGAAAGAAGTTATTCCATGCAAATGGAAACCAAAAGAAAGCTGGAGTAGCAATACACATATCAGACAGAAGAGACTTAAAAAATAAGATGGTTATAAGAGAGAAGAAGGACACTACATAACAATAAAGGGATCAATCCAAGAAGAATATATAACAGTTATAAACATATATGCACCCAAAATAGGAGTACCTCAATATATAAGGCAAATACTAACAGCCATAAAAGGAGAAATAAAGAGTAACACAATAACAGTGGGGAATTTTAGCACCCCACATTCATCAATGGACAGATTATCTAGACAGAAAATCAATAAGGAAACAAAGGCCTGAAATGACACGTTAGACCAGATGGACTTAATTGATATTTATAGAGCACTCCATCCAAAAGCAGAAGAATACACATTTTTGTCAAGTGCACAGGGAACGTTCTCCAAGATTGACCACATTCTGGGCTACAAAGTGAGCCTCAGTAAATTAAAAAAAAAAACTGAAATAATATCAAGCATCTTTTCTGACCACGAAACTATGAGATTAGAAATACACTACAAGAAAAAAAAACTATAAAAAACAAACGCTTGGAGGCTAAACAATATGCTACTAAATAATCAAGTGATCATTGAAGGAATCAAAGAGGAAATGAAAAAAATACCTAGAGAAAAATGAAGATGAAATCACAAAAATCCAAAACCTATGGGGTACAGCAAAAGCAGTTCTAAGAGGGCAGTTTATAGCAATACAATCTTATCTCAGCAAATAAGAAAAATCTTAAATAAACAACCTAATGTTACACCTAAAGCAACTAGAGGAAGAAGAACAAACAAAACTGAAAGTAGGTAGAAGGAAAGAAATCATAAAGATCAGAGCAGAAATAAGTGAAATACAGACAAAGAAGACAATAACAAAGATCAATGTAACTAAAAGCTGGTTCTTTGAAAAGATAAAAAAAAATGAGAAACCTTTAGCTAGACTCATCATGAAAAAAGGGAGAGGACTCAAATCAATAAAATTAGATACAAAAAAGGAGAGCTTACAACTGAAACCACAGAAATACAAAGGATCATAAGAAACTACTATATGCAACTGTATGCCAATAAAATGGACAACCTGGAAAAACGGATAAATTCTTCAAAATGTACAGTTTCCCAAGACTGAACCAGGAAGAATTAGAAAATATGAACAGACCAATTACAAGCACTGAAATTGAAACTGTGATTTAAAAACTCCAGATAAACAAAAGTCCAGGTCCTGATGGCTTCACAGGTAAATTCTATCAAACATTTAGAGAAGAGCTAACACCTATCCTTCCCAGACTGTTCCAAAAAATTACAAAGGAAGGAAAACTCCCATACTCATTCTATGAGGCCACCATTACCCTGGTACCAAATCCAGACAAAGTTACTACAAAAAAGAAAACTACAGGCCAATATCACTGATGAACATAGATGTAAAAATCCTCAACAAAATACTAACAATTTGAATCCAACAATGCACTAAAAGGATCACACACCATGATGAAGTGGGATTTATCCCTGTGATGCAAAGATTTTTCACTATCCACAAATCAATCACTGTGATACAGCACATCAACCAGTTGAAGAATAAAAGCAATATGATCATCTCAATAGATACAGAAAAAGCTTTTGACAAAATTCAACACTCAATTATGATAAAAAGTCTCCAGAAAGTGAGCATAGAGGGAACCTACCTCTACATAATAAAGGCCATTTACCACAAACCTGTAGCTAGTATCATACTCAGTGGTGAAAAGCTGAAAGCATTTCCTCTAAGATCAAGAACAAGACAAGGATGTCCACTATAACTATTTTTATTCAGCATCGTTTTGGACGTCCTAGCTACAGCAATCAGAGAAGGAAAAGAAATAAAAGGAGTGAAAATTGGAGAAGAAGTTAAACTGTCACTGTTTGCAGATGACATGATACTATACATAGAAAATACTAAAGATGCTAACCAAAAACTACTAGAGCTCATCAATGAATTTGGTAAATTTGCAGAAAACAAAATTAATACACAGAAATCTGTTACATTTCTATACACTACCAATGAAGGATCAGAAAGAGAAATTCATCCCATTTATCATTGCATCAGAAAGATTAAAATACCTAGGAATAAACCTACCTAAGGAGACAAAAACCTGTACTCTGAAAACTGTAAGACACTAATGAAAGAAATCGAAGAAGACACAAACAGATGGAAAGATATATCGTGTTCTTGGACTGGATAAATAAATATTGTCAAATAACTATACTACCCAAGGCAAGGCAATCTACAGTTTCAGTGAAATCTCAATCAAATTACCAATGACATTTCTCACAGAAATAGAACAAAAAAATCTTAAAATTTGTGCGGAGAAACAAAATACCCCTAATAGCCAAAGCAATCTTGAGAAAGAAAAATGGAGCTGGAAGAATCAGGCTCCCTGACTTCAGACTATACTACAAAGCTATAGTCATCAAACCAGTATGGTACTGGCACAAAAATAGGACTGTAGGTCAATGGAAGAGGATATAAAGCCCAGAAGTAAATCCCCACACCTATGGTTAATTAATCTGTGACAAAAGAGGCAAGAATATACAATGTGGAAAGACAGTCTTTTCAACAAATGGTGCTGGGAAAACTGGGCAGCTACATGTTAAAAAATGAAATTAGATCACTCTTTAACACCATACACAAAAATAAGTTCAAAATAGATTAAAGACCTAAATGTGAGACCGGACACTATAAAACTCCTAGAGGAAAACATAGGCAGAACACTTTCTGACATAAATCGCAACAATATCTTTTCCAGTATATCTCCCAGAGTAATGGAAATAAAAACAAAAATAAACAAATGGGACCTAATTAAACTCAAATATTTTTGCACAGCAAAGGAAACCATAAACAAAATGAAAAGACAGCACACAGACTGGGAGAAAATATTTGCAAATGATGTGACTGACAAGGGATTAATCTCCAAAATCTAGAAACAGCTCATGTGGCTTAATATCATCAAAATGAACAACCCAATCAATAAATGGACAGAAGGCCTAAAAAGACATTTTTCAAAGGAAGACATACGGAGGGCCAAGAGACACATGAAAATATGTTCAATGTTGCTAATAATTAGAGAAATGCAAATCAAAACTACCATGAGATATCACCTCACACCACTCAAAATGGTTATCATCAAAAAATCCACAAACAGTAAATGCTGGAGAGGATGTGGAGAGAAGTGTACCCTCCTACACTGTTGGTGTGAATGTAAATTGGTACAGCCACTATGGAGAACAGTATGGAAGTTCCTTAAAATACTAAAAATAAAGCTACCATATGATCCAGCAATCCCACTTTTGGTCATATATCCAGAGAAAAACATGGTTTAAAAGGAAACATGCACCCCAATGTTCATTGCAGCACTGTTTACAATAACCAAGACATGGAAGCAACCTAAAGTCCATCGATAGAGGAATGGATAAAGAAGATGTGTTACATATATACAATGGAATATTACTGAGCCATAAAGAAGAATGAAATAATTCCATTTGCAGCAACATGGATGGACCTAGAGATTGTCAAACTGAGTGAAGTAAGTCAGACAGAGAAAGAGAAATATCATATGATATCACTTATATGAAGGATCTAAAAAGAAATGATACAAAAGAATATATTTACAAAACAGAAATGGACTCACAGATTTAGAGAATGCATTTATGATTACCAGGGGGATGGGTGGAAGGAAAGGATAGTTAGGGAGTTTGAGATTGACATGTACACACTGCTATATTTAAAAAGGATAACCTACAAGGACTACTGTATAGCTCAGGGAACTCTGCTTAATGTTATGTGGCAGCCTGTATGAGAGGGGAGTCTGGGGGAGAATGGATACATATATATGTATTGCTGAGTCACTTTGCTGTGCACCTCAATCTATCAGAACATTTTTAATTGACTATACACCAATATAAAATAAAAAGTTAAAAAATAGCAACAATGACAAATAATTCAATTGTAATTAATCATTTTATTAAAAACCATTAAAAGAAAAAGAATACACTCATTAAACTGCTGTCCTCTCTCATTTTCCATATACAGTTTTGTACCTATACATGTATTTACTACATCAATAATTAAAACTATTACTTACTGCTTGTGAACATCTTCCAGGTCAATGAAATCCAAAAATTATTGAGCTATATATTAAAATCATTTTTATTTTACCTTACTTTTCATTTCATGAATAAGTGTGATTTTCTTTGGTTCCTTCCACTTTTAATGTTACTAAAGTACTCAATTTCAAATAATTTTCAATCAAACTTTGACTCATATAAATTAATCCAGAATTTATAACATTAATCTTTTATAGGCCTTATGTTTTCACTTTTACATCCACTCCTATCTGTATTTCTATCATAATTTATGTAAAATGTCTGAACTAATGCTTGATACAGGTATTCAGAAGTCGTTACTCTCTTTCATCATAAGGTTCTGCTCTCGTCTCATTAATTCCTTTCCTTCTCTCATATTTTGCAATATTTTTATCATTTCTATTTTAAAACCCATTTTATATTGCTTTATTATATATAATTAATGAGGTATGTTGTAAGTTTTCATTTAATTTAAACAATTCTACCATTTGGGAGGAGGAAAAGGACATACTGACGAAGTCTTTATTTTTCCTCTTTTGTAGACAGATTTTTAAATGACCCTAATGATCCTCACCTTCTGATATTCAAACTCTTGTGCAATCCCACCCCCTTGAGTGTGGGCAGGATCTGGTGACTTGCTTCTCACTAACTAACTAAATACAAAAACAAAAAACTTGAAGGAATAACACTCATATCAGATTACAAAAGAATGTAACTTTTTTCATTCTAGCACACTCCTTCTCTTGCTAGCTTTGATGAAACAAGCTGCTATGTTGGAAAAGCCCCTGAGGTAAGGAACTGGACAATCTCCAGCTGTCAGCCAGGAGGTAAATGGGGCCCTCAGTTGAATAGCCCTCTAGGAAATAATATTGCCAAACCACCTGAGTTTTAAAGAAGATCCTTCCCAGCTGAGCTTTAAAATAAGACCACAGTATATGAGAGACACTGAGTCAAATGGCCCAGTCAGGCTGTGCTCAGATTTCTGACCCACAGTAACTGTAAGATATAAATCAGTGTTGTTTTAGGCTGCTAAACTCTGGGATAATTTATTATGCAGCAAGAGATAATAAATGCATCTTTATCTTAGAAGGAGTTTTTGGTTGAATAGAATCTTAAGTAGGCACTCACCACTATTCCCACCCTATAACTTTAAGATTATTTTCCATTTCTTTCTGAATTCTGTAGTTTCTTTTATTCCCCTGATATTTATTGTATTATTATTATTTTTTTAATCTGGCTACTTTTAAGATTTTTCTCTTTACCTTTATTTTGAATACAGAGATTATGAAATACTTAGGCCTGGTTTTCTTTGTATTTATTCAGCTCAAAATCACTGTTCTTACTGAATTAGTAGATTGGTGCCTTTCTTCATAGTTTTAAAGCTAAACTTGTTTTCCCTAATATTTCTTTATCCCATTTTCTCTCTTCTATGGGAGTTTAATAATATCATCTTTACACTTTTTAAAAGTGTGTTCCACATACCTCTACACTTCATTCTATGAAGGTTTTTCCCCCTCATTCTTTTATATCTATGTGTTTCAATTTTGATGTTTTCTATTGAATTCTTAAGCTTATACCGATATAAGTTCTTAATTTTTTAATATTATACTTTCAAATTTAGACCCTCCATTGGTTTTACTGAAGATTATCTGTTGAAATATTCCACTTTTATAGTTTTATACTTTGTTAGGAAGTTTTCTTTCAATTTTTATCTTAGTCCTAAACAAGTGTGTGGACCTTACTGATATATGTGCCTGTTTGGGGGTCTCAACTGAATGCATAGTCATCAAGACCTTCCACTCAAACTGGGCTAAGATTCCAGTGTCTCTCCAGTTCTCTGCTACCTCTATAATCTCTGTTCTCTTTTAAGTCTTTCAGAGTACTGCACTACACATGTGCATCTTTAGGATTCAGCTAGTATTCTAAGGAGATTTTATACAAATTTTTAAAATTCCCTCTTTGTTATTTACTTCTATGAAACCATGTCTCCAAAGCTGAGTTGTTTAGGAAAACAGCAAATTCTAATCATTTGCTTCTTCTGTCTTATAAGACTGCTCCTTGCTGCTTGGACTCTATTTCTCTGTACCATGTTTTCAAAAGACTATCAGAGGCAAAATTCTGTTAATGTTTGGCTCATAGTGTGTGCTGATCTTCTGTCAAGATTAGTTTTCCTATTTTATTCAGATTTTATAGTTCTATGAAGGATTACAGCTCAAAGAACCCTGGAACACAGTATCCTGGGCAGGAATCAGATTTCTTCTAAAAGATGCTGCAGCAGAAGTGGAGGCAAAGATTTAGCCTCCTTTTGAGGTATGGATAAAGGATACCACCACGGAGGCTGAAATTAACTTGAGTACATTCTGAGACAGCTTTAGAAATTCCTAGAAATATATTCAGAAGATTTTGAGAGGGAATTGAGATGTTATGTTATGAAGATGAGGACAATTATCCAGAGTTAACTGGAGGCGATGAATAATGTGAATTATAATAACGCCCTGCAATTTCTTAGGAAACATCAAATTACTTATAATACCTATTATATTTTAAATAAATAATTACCACAATAATCAAAATATCTAACATATATTTGTCACATGGGGTATTTTGTTATCCCAATTCATAGTCAATGGATTGACTTCAGATGCAGCAGAGGTAAAGCAATGCTTTAAAAACCACAAGTATCCTCTATCTCTCCATACAGGAATGTTGTGCTTGTCAAACCTGGAGCTAAGTGAATGTAAAACAAACAAACAAACTTATGTCAGATAGATATCAAATATGAAATTTGGAACCAAACAAGTTTAATTTCCTGGGAAGAGCTAAAAATAGCAAAAAAATAAATAAATTAGAAACATTACCCCCAACATAATACAACTAGAGGCACTACAGGTAACAGGTAGTAAGAAGGAGAAGTGAGTGATTTTCCTTCAGCTAGTTCCCAGCACTGAGCCTGGCAATTCTTTGCATGTGATAGGGATAGCTAGAGGGATATCAAGAGCTTTGATTGGAGGGTAGAGCAGAACCTGAGCTCTTCAGGAGTCACATTTATCTTCAAAAAGTGATTGCATTGTCAGCTGGAAACATTTACTACATAGGAACCAAGAGGATACATGGAACTTGACAGATCATTATTTGCAGTAAAATATTTAAGGAATTGCCCACGTTGAAGCAAAGGAGAGCTAATTTTCTATCAACCCAAATTATGGAAGTCTGACCATGGTAAAGGCAAACAAATAAACAAATAAGAAAAATACCATGTAAATAGCAAAAATACCTGTTAGAGATGATGTTTATTCCAAAATATCAACAGGCTGATGAGGCCTACAGAAAATTCAAGTTACATTATCCTGGCTAAAGGAGCTCTTAAGAGAACTAAATTTCATATTCTAACCAAATTTTCCAGTATTTGTCAAATATTACCAGCTAAAGAATTCAAGGTTATCCCACCAGGACCTAAGAAGCTAGATAGAGATAATAAAGATATATTATTAAATTAATAGCACAAATACAGAAAGATAAATAAGAACTACATTTAATGTGTGTGTGTTATTTTCAAGAAGAATAATTCTAAATCATTTTATCTACTAACTTGTTTCATATGACACATCAGACATTCAAAAAGAGGAGTGGTGGTGGAACAAAATGCTGAAGTAGTAGGGCATGGAGCTCACGTCCCCCCAACAAACATACCAAAAATACATCTACATGTGGAACAATTCTCACAGAAAACCAACTGGAAACTAGCAGAAGATGTCTTATACAATCAAACCTGCAAGAAAGATGACCACTTAACCAGGTAGGATGGGAAAAAAAAAAGACATAAGGACAGGATTGGTACCCCTGGGAATGATTTCTGAGCACTCTGGTTTCACCCACCTTACACCCCAGCTCAGAACCAAATATGGAGTGGACAGATTCTGGGACAGCCCTCCCTCAGAGACAGGCCAGGATTCCAAGTGTCAGCAGAACTACCTCAATTCCTGCAGCCATAATGCTCTGACCCTCAGTGCAAGCCTTACACTAGATCTGGGATGAATGCAGTGGAGAAAAGGATGAAACTTCTGCTGCTTCTGGGCAGAACCACAGAAGCATGGACAGCACATAGATTAACTGAGACCACACAGGCCTCCCTTGCTTCCATGCTCACATCTTTTGGAACAGAACATGCACATAAGTGCAATGGAGCCTTATAGAACCTGACCACCAGGGCTTCTACTCCAACAACTGGGGAGCAGATTGCAGCCCCAACAAAGCTGTGACAACCATGGAACAAAGAGGAGACCCCATGCAGCATCCAGTGCAGGCTCTGGACACCACAACACCAATCACACCCTGTATCAAGGGAATAACAGCCAGCACATGGAAGAAAGACGTGGCTGGCATCCATATCAAAAATAGCCCTTGAACCAAAAATATTGGACTCCAACATTCTACACAGGGAAACTTCCACATAAAAACACCCCTTTGATACCACAGTAGATAATGGTTTCTCTAAAATTCATGGAGACAGAGAAAGTAAAGTAAAATGATAGAAGCAGAGGAACTATTCCCAATTAAAAGAGCAAGAGAAATCCTCTGGAAAAAAAATAATGAAATAAACCTCACCAGTCTACTGGACTCTGAGTTAAAAAAGGAGGTAATAAAAATGCTTAAAGAATGAAGAAAAATTATCAATAGAAATGAACAAATGAAATTTAGATAATTCAATGGCCGAGATAAAACCCAATCGAGAAGCAATGAATAGCAGATTAAATAATGTAGAAGAATGAGTAAGTGATTTGGAAGATAGATAATGGACATCACCCAATCAGAACAACAGACAGAAAGGCAAATGAAAAAAAAAAAAAAGCAAGCAACATATGAGATCTATGGAATAATATAAAGCATACCAACCTACACATAATAGGAGTCCCAGAAGAGAAGAGAGAGAAGGGAATCAAAAATGCATTTAAAAGTGTCAGTCAACAGATGAATGGATAAAGAAGATGTGGCACAAGTATACAATGGAATATTACTCAGCCATAAAAAGAAACGAAGTTGAGTTATTTGTAGTGAGGTGGATGGACCTAGAGTCTGTCATACAGAGTGAAGTAAGTCAGAGGGAAACACACTGTATGCTCACACATATATATGGAATCAAAAAAAAAAAAAAGGTTCTGAAGAACCTAGGGGCAGCACAGGAATAAAGACCCAGATATAGAGAATGGATTTGAGGACACAGGGAGGGGGAAGGGTAAGCTGCAATGAAGTGAGAGAGTGGCATTGACATATATACACTACTAAATGTAAAACAGCTAGTGAGAAGCAACTGCATAGCACAGGGAGACCAGCTCTGTGCTTTGTGACCACCAGAGGGGTAAGATAAGGAGGGTGGGAGGGAGATGCAAGAGAGAGGGGATATGGGGTTATATTATACATATAGCTGATTCACCTTGTTATACAGCAGAAATTAACACAACTATGTAAAGCAATTATACTCCAATAAAGATGTTAAAAAATGCATTTGAAAACATTATGGCTGAAAACTTCTCAAACCTAAAGGAGGATACAGATATCCAGGTGCAGGCAGCATGGAGGCTCCCAAAGAAGATAAACTCAAACAGACCCACAGCAGGACATATAGTAATTTAAATGGCAAAAGTTAAAAATAGAGAATTCTAAAAACTGCAAGTCAATTACAAGAGAATATCCATAAAATTATCAGCACTCTGTAGACATTTTGCAGACCAGAAGGGAGTGGCATGATAAACCACAAGTCCTGAAAAGGAAAACCCTGCAAACTAGGAAACTCTACACAGTAAATATATCATTTAGAATAGATGGAGAGATAAATATTTTCTCAGAGAAGCAAAAACTAAAAGAATACAGCAATATTAAACCTACCTTAAAAATATATATTGAAAGGTCTTCTCTAAATAGAAAAGAAGCAAGAATCTATAGGAAAAGGAAAATTACAGTAAGAAAGGCAAATATATAAACTTATTGAAGTTCACTAAAAATTAGTCAGTACATAGATTAAAAACAATCCAAAAGAGTTGTAAAAACAATTATAACTACAATTAACATCAAAAGGGTAAAAATGAAAATGTAAAAATAGGACATAATAATCACAAAATATGAGAGAGGGGAGTAAAAAAAAGTAGATCTTTTAGAATGTGCTTGAATTTATATGACTATCAGACTAAAGTAAGCAGATATAGTTATGGGTTAACATACTTGTAAACCAGTGTAACCACAAATCAACAACATACAATAGATTCAAAGAAATCAAATGAAAGGAACTCTAGCATATTAAAAAAGGAAATTTTTACTTAACCACAAAAGGAAAAATAAAATAAAGACATGAACAAAGAAGAACTACAAAATCAACTGGAAAGGAAGGTTTAAAATAGCAATAAGTACATATTTATTAATAATTCTTTAAATGTCAAGTAACTAAATGCTCCAATCAAAAGACATAGGGTGGCAGATTGAATAAAAAAATTAAGATCCTACAATATGCTGCCTACAAGAGACTCACTTTAGAGTGAAAGACACACAGAGATTGAAAGTGAGTGGATGGACAAAGACATTTCATGTAAGTGTAAACAATGAGAAAGTGAGGGTAGCAATACTTATATCAGACAAAATAAACTTTAAAACAAAGTCCATAAAGAAAGGTAAAGGACACTATACAGTGATAAGGGGATCAATATAAGAAAAGGTTATTTCACTCATGAATATATATGCACCCAATATAGGTACACCTAAATACATAAAACAAATACTAACAGACATAAAGGGAGAAATTGACAGAAATACAATGATAGTAAGAGATTTTAAAATACCACTGACATCAATGGACAGATATCCCAGACAGAAAAATCAACAAGGCAACAAACATCCTAAATGACACAATAAACCAGTTGGACTTAGCTGATATCTACAGGACACTATATCAAAAATAAAAAATACACATTCCTTTTAAATGCACATGGAATATTCTCCAAAATATACCACATACTAGGTCACAAAAGAAGCCTCGACACATTTAAGAAGATAGAAATTATTTAAAGCATCTTTTCTGACCACAACAATATGGAACTAGAAATCAACCACAGAAAGAAAAATGGGGAAAAAATGATCACTTAGAGACTAAACAACTTGTTGTTAAAAAAAAATTGGTCAATGACAAAATCAAGGAAGAAATCAGAAAATACCTTGAGACAAATGGCAATGAAAACACAAACTTACAAAATGGTATGCAATGCAGCAAAAGCACTTCTGAGAGGGAAGTTCAGAGTAATACAGGCTTTCCTCAAGAAATAAGAAATATCTCAAATTAACACCCTAAAATACCACATAAAAGAATTAGAAAAAGGGCAAACAAAACCCAAAGTCAGGAGATGGAAGGGAATAATAAAGATCAGAGAGGAAATATAAATAATATAGAGATCAATAAAAATAGAAATGATCAATAAAACCAAGTGTTTTTTTTTGAAAAGATAAACACAGTAGACAAATATTTAGCAGGCTCACCAAGAAGAAAATATAGAGGACCCAAATACACAAAATAGGAAATAAAAGAGGAGAAAGAAAACATAATACTGCAGAAATACAAAATAAATCATAACAGAATACTATGAATAGTTATACGCAAACATATTTGACAACCTAGAAGAAATGGACAAGTTTTGAAAAATATACACCCTGCTAAAATTGAGTCAAGAAGAAACAGATAAGTTGACAGACCAATCATTAGAAGTGAAATGGAATTTGTAATTTAAAAGCTCCCTGTAAATAAAAGCCCAAGATCAGACAGCTTCACAGGGGAATTATACCAAACATACAAAGAAGAACTAATACCTATACTTCTCAAATTATTCCAAAAGATTGAAGAGTAGAGAACACTCCCAAATTCATTCCATGAAGCCACCATCACCCTGATACTAAAATTAGACAAAGACGAAGAAGAAGAAGAAGAAGAAGAAGAAGAAGAAGAAGAAGAAGAAGAAGAAGAAAAAGAAGAAGAAGAAGAAGAAAAGAAGAAAAGAAGAAGAAGGAGAAAACTACAGGCCAATATTTTTAATGAACATAGATGCAAAAATCCCCAACAAAATATTAGTAAACCAAATCCAACAATATATAAAGAGGATCATACAACATGATTAAGTTAGATTCATTCCAGTGTCAGAAAGATAGCTAAATATATACAAATCAATTAATGTGGTACACCACATTAAAAAAAGAAAAAACAAAAACCACATGATCATCTCAATAGATGCAGAAAAAGCATTTGATAAAATTTAACAATGATTCATGATAAAAACTCTCAACATAGTGGATATAGAGGGAATATATCTCAACACAATAAAAGTCACAACAAATCCACAACCAACATGATACTCAACAGTGAAAAGTTGAAAGTGTTCCCAGTAAATTCAGGCACAAGACAAGTGTGTTCACTCTCACCACTTCTATTCAGCATAGTATTGGAAATCCTAGCCACAGCAATCAGACAAGAAAAATAAATTAAAAGTATCCAAATTGGATGGGAAGAAGTAAAACTGTCACTATTTGTGGATGACATGATACACTATATAAAAAACTCTAATCCACACAAAAACTTTAGAATAGATGAATTCAGCAAGTTAGTAAGATAAAATATTAATATATGGAAATCTGTTACATTTCTTGACACTAACAATGAAATATCAGGAAGAGAAAGTAAAAAAATATATATCCTTTTAAAATGTAAAAAAAAAAAAAAAAAACCTAAGAAAAAACTTAACCAAGTAGGTGAAAGAGCTATATGCTGAAAACTATAAAACACTGATAAAGGAAATTGAAGATGATTCAAAGAAATGGAAAGATATCCCATGCTCTTGTATTGGAAGAATTAATATTGTTAAAATGGCCACACTATCCAAAGCGATATATAGATTTAATTCAATCCTAATCAAAACACCCATGACATTTTTCACCAAACTAGAACAAATAATCCTATAATTTATATTGAACCACAAAATACTCAGAAGCCAAAGCAATCCTGAGGAAAAAGAACAAACCTGGACTTCCGGGTAAGATGGTGGAAGAGTAAGACGCGGAGATCACCGTCCTCCCCACGGATACACCAGAAATACAGCTACACGTCGAACAACCCCTACAGAACACCTACTGAACGCTGGCAGAAGACCCCAGACCTCCCAAAAAGCAAGAAACTCCCCACATACCTGGGTAGGGCAAAGCGGAGAGAGTCCCGCACACAGGATCGGTGCCGAGCAGCACTCACCAGCCCGAGAGGCTTATCTGCTCGCCCCGGCGGCGCTAGAAGCTGAGGATCGGACTTCGGTCAGAGCGCAGGGAGAGGACTGGGGCTGGCGGCGAGAACTCAGCCGGAAGGGAGCTAATGAGCCACAGCTAGCTGGCAGGGAGTCCGGGAAAACTCTGGAGCTGCTGAAGAGGCAAGAGACTTTTTCTTCCCTCTTGGTTTCCTGGTGCGCGAGGAGAGGGGATTAAGAGCGCTGCTTAAAGGGGCTCCACAGATGGGCGCGAGTCACGACTGAAAGTGCGGAGCCCAGTGACGGGCGTGGGATGCTGGGGCTGCTGCTGCCACCGCCAAGAAGCCTGTGTGCGAGCGCAGGTCACTGAGCACACCGCCCTTCTGGGAGCCTGTGCAGCCCGCCACTGCCGGGGTCCCGGGATTCAGGGGCAGCTTCCCTGGGAGAACGAACGGCGCGCCTCGGGCTGGTGCAACGTCACGCCGACTTCTGCCGCTGCAGGCTCGCCCCACACTCCGTGCCCCTCCCTCCCGCCCGGCCTGAGTGAGCCAGAGTCCCGAAGAGGCTGCTCCTTTAACCCTGTCCTGCCTGAGCGAAGAACAGACGCCCTCCGGCGACCTAAACGCAGAGGCGGGGCCAAATCCAAAGCTGAGACCCAGGAGCTGTGAGAACAAAGAAGAGAAAGGGAAACCTCTCCCAGCAGCCTAAGAAGCAGTGGATTAAAGCTCCACAATCAAGTTGATGTACCCTGCATCTGTGGAATACATGAATGGACAACAAATCATGCCAAATTGAGGAGCCAGGAGTCAGTGCTGTGCCTCTGAGGTGGGAGAGCCAACTTCAGGACACGGGTCCAAAAGAGACCTCCCAGCTCCACATAATATCAAACGGCGAAAATCTTCCAGAGATCTCCATCTCAACAACAGCACCCAGCTTCACTCAACGACCAGCAAGCTACAGTGCTGGACACCTTATGCCAAACAACTAGAAAGACAGGAACACAACACCACCCATTAGCAGAGAGGCTGCCTAAATTCATAAAAAGTCTGCAGACACCCCAAAACACACCACGAGACGTCGACCTGCCCACCAGAAAGACAAGATCCAGCCTCACCCACCAGAACACAGGCACTAGTCCCCTCCACCAGGAAGCCTACACAACCCACTAAACCAACCTTAGCCACTGGGGACAGACACCAAAAACAACGGGAACTACGAACCTGCAGCCTGCAAAATGGAGACCCCAAACACAGTAACATAAGCAAAATGAGAAGACAGAAAAACACACAGCAGGAGAAGGAGCAAGATAAAAACCCACCAGACCTAACAAATGAAGAGGTAATAGGCAGTCTACCTGAAAAAGAATTCAGAATAATGATGGTAAAGATGCTCCAAGATTCTATTTCCCAGATCCAAAATCTTGGAAATAGAATAGACAAAATGCAAGAAACAGTTAACAAGGACCTAGAAGAACTAAAGATGAATCAAGCATCGATTAAAAACACAATAAATGAAATAAAAAATACTCTAGATGGGATCAATAGCAGAATAACGGAGGCAGAAGAACGGATAAGTGAGGTGGAAGATAAAATAGTGGAAATAACTGATGCAGAGCAAAATAAAGAAAAAAGAATGAAAAGAACAGAGGACAGTCTCAGAGACCTCTGGGACAACATTAAACACACCAACATTCGAATTATAGGGGTTCCAGAAGAAGAAGAGAAAAAGAAAGGGACTGAGAAAATATTTGAAGAGATTATAGTTGAAAACTTCCCTAATATGGGAAAGGAAATAGTTAATCAAGTCCAGGAGGCACAGAGAGTCCCATACAGAATAAATACAAGGAGAAATACGCCAAGACACATACTAATCAAACTGTCAAAAATTAAACACAAAGAAATCATATGAAAAGCAGCAAGGGAAAAACAACAAATAACACACAAGGGAATCCCCATCAGGGTAACAGCTGATCTCTCAGCAGAAACTCTACAAGCCAGAAGGGAGTGGCAGGACATAATTAAAGTGAGGAAGGAGAAAAACCTGCAACCAAGATTACTCTACCCAGCAAGGATCTCATTCAGATTTGATGGAGAAATTAAAACCTTTACAGACAAGCAAAAGCTGAGAGAGTTCAGCACCACTAAACCAGCTTTACAACAAATGCTAAAGGAACTTCTCTAGGCAAGAAACACAGCAGAAGGAAAAGACCTACAATAACGAACCCAAAACAATTAAGAAAATGGGAATGGGAACATACATATCGATAATTACCTTAAATGTAAATGGACTAAATGCTCCCACCAAAAGACACAGATTGGCTGAATGGATACAAAAACAAGACCCATATATATGCGGTCTACAAGAGACCCACTTCAGACCTAGAGACACATACAGACTGAAAGTAAGGGGATGGAAAAAGATATTCCATGCAAATGGAAACCAAAAGAAAGCTGGAGTAGCAATTCTCATATCAGACAAAATAGACTTTAAAATAAAGACTACAAGAAGAGACAAAAAAGGACACTACATAATGATCAAGGGATTGATCCAAGAAGAAGATATAACAATTGTAAATATTTATGCACCCAACATAGGAGCACCTCAATACATAAGGCAAATACTAACAGCCATAAAAGGGGAAATAGACAGTAACACAATCATAGTAGGGGACTTTAACACCCCACTTTCACCAATGGACAAATCATCCAAAATGAAAATAAATAAGGAAACACAAGCTTTTAATGATACATTAAACAAGATGGACTTAATTGATATTTATAGGACATTCCATCCAAAAACAACAGAATACACATTTTTCTCAAGTGCTCATGGAACATTCTCCAGGATAGATCATATCTTGGGTCACAAATCAAGCCTTGGTAAATTTAAGAAAATTGAAATTGTATCAAGTATCTTTTCCGACCACAATGCTATGAGACTAGACATCAATTACAGGAAAAGATCTGTAAAAAATACAAACACATGGAGGCTAAACAATAAACTACTCAATAACGAAGTGATCACTGAAGAAATCAAAGAGGAAATTTAAAAATACCTAGAAACAAATGACAGTGGAGACACGACGACCCAAAACCTATGGGACGCAGCAAAAGCAGTTCTAAGGGGGAAGTTTATAGCAATACAATCCCAGCTTAAGAAACAGGAAACATTTCGAGTAAACAACCTGACCCTGCACCTAAAGCAATTAGAGAAAGAAGAACAAAAAACACCCAAAGCTAGCAGAAGGAAAGAAATCATAAAGATCAGATAAGAAAGAAATGAAAAAGAAATGAAGGAAATGATAGCAAAGAGCAACCAAACTAAAAGCTGGTTCTTTGAGAAGATAAACAAAATTGACAAACCATTAGCCAGACTCATCAAGAAAAGAAGGGAGGAGACTCAAATCAATAGAATTAGAAATGAAAAAGGAGAAGTAACAACTGACACTGCAGAAATACAAAAGATCATGAGAGATTACTACAAGCAACTCTATGCCAAGAAAATGGACAACCTGGAAGAAATGGACAAATTCTTAGAAATGCACAACCTGCCAAGACTGAATCAGGAAGAAATAGAAAATATGAATAGACCAATCACAAGCACTGAAATTGAAATTGTGATAAAAAATCTTCCATCAAACAAAAGCCCAGGACCAGATGGCTTCACAGGTGAATTCTATCAAGCATTTAGTGAAGAGCTAACACCTATCCTTCTCAAACTCTTCCAAAATATAGCAGAGGGAGGAACACTCCCAAACACATTCTACGAGGCCACCATAACCTTGATACCCAAACCAGACAAGGATGTCACAAAGAAAGAAAACTACAGGCCAATATCACTGATGAACATAGATGCAAAAATCCTCAACAAAATACTAGCAAACAGAATCCAACAGCACATTAAAAGTATCATACACCATGATCAAGTGGGGTTTATTCCAGGAATGCAAGGATTCTTCAATATACGCAAATCAATCAATGTGATACACCGTATTAACAAATTGAAGGAGAAAAACCATATGATCATCTCAATTGATGCAGAGAAAGCTTTCGGCAAAATTCAACACCCATTTATGATAAAAACCCTGCAGAAAGTAGGCATAGAGGGAACTTTCCTCAACATAATAAAGGCCATATATGACAAACCCACAGCCAGCATCATTCTCAATGGTGAAAATCTGAAACCATTTCCACTAAGATCAGGAACAAGACAAGGTTGCCCACTCTCACCACTCTTATTCAACATAGTTTTGGAAGTTTTAGCCACAGCAATCAGAGAAGAAAAGGAAATAAAAGGAATCCAAATCGGAAAAGAAGAAGTAAAGCTGTCACTGTTTGCAGATGACATGATACTATACATAGAGAATCCTAAAGATGCTACCAGAAAACTAATAGAGCTAATCAATGAATTTGGTAAAGTTGCAGGATACAAAATTAATGCACAGAAATCTCTGGCATTCCTATATACTAATGATGAAAAATCTGAAAGTGAAATCAAGAAAACACTCCAATTTACCATTGCAACAAAAAGAATAAAATATCTAGGAATAAACCTACCTGAGGAGACAAAAGACCTGTATGCAGAAAATTATAAGAGACTGATGAAAGAAATTAAAGATGATACAAATAGATGGAGCATGTACCATGTTCTTGGATTGGAAGAATCAACACTGTGAAAATGACTCTACTACCTAAAGCAATCTATAGATTCAATGCAATCCCTATCAAACTTCGACTGGCATTTTTCACAGAACTAGAGCCGAAAAATTTCACAATTTGTATGGAAACACAAAAGAGCCCGAATAGCCAAAGCAATCTTGAGAACGAAAAATGGAGCTGGGGGAATCAGGCTCCCTGACTTCAGAGTATACTACAAAGCTACAGTAATCAAGACAGTATGGTACTGGCACAAAAACAGAAAGATAGATCAATGGAACAGGATAGAAAGCCCAGAGATAAACCCACGCACATATGGTCACCTTATCTTTGATAAAGGAGGCAGGAATGTACAGTGGAGAAAGCACAGTCTCTTCAATAAGTGGTGCTGGGAAAACTGGATAGGGACATGTAAAAGTATGAGATTAGATCACTCCCTAACACCATACACAAAAATAAGCTCAAAATGGATTAAAGACCTATATGTAAGGCCAGACACTATCAAACTCTTAGAGGAAAACATAGGTAGAACACTCTGTGACATAAATCACAACAAGATCCTTTTTGACCCACCTCCTAGAGAAATGGAAATAAAGACAAAAATAAACACATGGGACCTAATGAAACTTCAAAGCTTTTGCACAGCAAAGGAAACCATAAACAAGACCAAAAGACAACCCTCAGAATGGGAGAAAATATTTGTAAATGAAGCAACTGACAAAGGATTAATCTCCAAAATTTATAAACAGCTCATGCAGCTCAATAACAAAAAAACAAACAACCCAATCCAAAAAAGGGCAGACGACCTAAATAGACATTTCTCCACAGAAGATATACAGACTGCCAACAAACACATGAAAGGATGCTCAATATCTTTGCTCATTAGAGAAATGCAAATCAAAACTACAATGAGATATCATCTCACACCTGTCAGAATGGCCATCATCAAAAAATCTAGAAAAAATAAATGCTGGAGAGGGTGTGGAAAAAAGGGTCCCTCTTGCAGTGCTGGTGGGAATGTGAATTGGTACAGCCACTATGGAGAACGGTATGGAGGTTCCTTAAAAAACTACAAATAGAACTACCATATGACCCAGCAATCCCACTACTGGGCATATACCCTGAGAAAACCATAATTCAAAAAGAGACATGTACCAAAATGTTCATAGCATCCCTATTTACAATAGCCCGCAGATGGAAACAACCTAAGTGTCCATCATCAGATGAATGGATAAAGAAGATGTGGCACATATATACAATGGAATATTACTCAGCTATAAAAAGAAATGAAATTGAGCTATTTGTAATGAGGTGGATGGATCTAGAGTCTGTCATACAGAGTGAAGTAAGTCAGAAAGGGAAAGACAAATATTGTATGCTGACACATATATATGGAATTTAAGGAAAAAAAATGTCATGAAGAACATAGGGGTAAGACAGGAATAAAGACACAGACCTACTAGAGAATGGACTTGAGGATATGGGGAGGGGGAAGGGTAAGCTGTGACAAAGTGAAAGAGCGGCATGGACATATATACAGTACCAAACATACGGTAGATAGCTAGTGGGAAGCAGCCGCAGAGCACAGGGAGATCAGCTCGGTTCTTTGTGACCGCCTGGAGGGGTGGGATAGGGAGGGTGGGAGGGAGACGCAAAAGGGAGGGGATATGGGAACATATGTATATGTATAACTGATCAAATTTGTTATAAAGCAAAAAAATTAAAAAAAATAAAAAAAAGAATAAAAAAAAAAAAAGAACAAACCTGGATGCATAATGTCCCAGACTTTAGAAAATACTATTGAGCTATAATAATCAGTGTGGTATTTGCACAAAAACTGACTTATAGATCAATGGAACAGAATAGAGAGCCCAGAAATAAACCCACACACCTGTGTTCAATTAAACTGTGACAAAGGATGCAATAATATATAAAGGTGAAAATGCCGTCTCTTCAGAAAGTGATGTTTAGAAAGCTGGACAGTTACATGTACATTGATGAAATTAGAAAACCTCTTCACACCATATACAAAGATAAACTCAAAGTGGTTTAATGACCTGAATACAAGACATGACACCATGTCTTATAGGCAAAACATTCTCTGACAAAAATTGTAGCAATATTTCCTTTGGCAAATAAAATATTGAAAAATGGGACCTATTTAAATTTAAAAGCTTTTGCAGAGCAAAAGAAATCGACAACAAAATGAAAAGTCAACCTACAGAATGGGAGAAAATATTTGCAAACAATGTGATGAACAAGAGATTAATATCCAAAATATACAAACAACACATACAACTTAATATAAAAAATACAATCTAATTAAAAAATGGGCAGAAGACCTAAACAGACAACTCTCCAAAGAAGACTTACAGATGGCCAATACGCACATGAAAATATGATGAACATCACTAATTATTAGAGAAATGCAAATCAAAACTACAGTGAGGTATCACCTCATACCAGTTAGAATGGCTATCATCAAAAAGTCTAGAAAATAAATTTTAAATTAAATAACAAGGTCCTACTGTAGAGCACAGAGAATTATATTCAGTATCTTATGATAAACCTTAATGGAAAGGAATAATTTAAAAAAGAATGTATATATATATATATATATATATATATATATATATATATATATGTATAATTGAATCACTTTACTACACAGCATAAATTAACACATTATAAATCAACTATAATTCAATTTAAAATATTGAATGAATGAATAAATAAATAGTCTACAAATAAGTTCTGGTGAGGGTGTGGAGGAAAGGGAACACTTGTACACTGTTGGTGAGACTGTAAATTCATGCAGCCACTATGGCAACTATATGGAAGTTCCTTTAAAAAACTAAAAATAGAGCTACCATATGATCCAGCTATCTCACTCCTGGGTACATACCTGGAAAAAGATGAAAACTCTAATTCAAAAAGATACATGCTCCCCCATTTTCATAGCAGAACTACTTACAATAGGCAAGACTTAAAAACAACCCAAGTGCCCATCAAGATACAATTGGCTTTATATATAAAAAGCCATTATATATACACTATATATACATTATATATATATATTAGAATACTAATCAGCCATAAATAAAATGAAATATTGCCGTTTGCAGCAACATGGATGGACCTAGAGAATATCATAATAAGTGAAGTAAGTCAGAGAGAGGAAGAGAGAGGAAGTCAAATATTATGTATCACTTTTATGTAGAATCTAAAAAATAATACAAGTGAATCCATATACAAAACAGAAACAGACTCACAGACATAGAAAACAAAATTATGGATATCAAAGGAGAAGGGGAATAAGTTAGGTGCATGAGATTAAGAGATACAAACTACTATATATAAAACAGATAAGCAACAAGGATTTACAGGGAACTATATTCAATGTCTTGTAATAACCTATAATGGAAAACAATCTGATAATATATATATAACTGAATCATTTTGCTATACACCTGAAACCAACACAATATTGTAAATCAACTGTAATTCAATTTTAAAAAGAAGCACATTTAGGACACAGTTACCAGGTGTTAATGTTTCTTACTTTTGAAACAGGAATACTGAGATCAGTGCAAATCCTTGTGAAAATGACTGTCAATTCATCTTTAAGTAAATTAAACATTTACAGCATATCTGAGCTTCTACAAATTCCAGTCTCCAAGATATTAAAATTGTTAGTGTCTGTATCTAGATTTGAAAAGACAAAATTATGTCTCTTAAAATTCAAAATTATGACTCCAAGGAATGTATTTTGAACACAGAGCAGAAAAGCTGAGTACCCACAGACTCATTTATAATATAAAACTCTCTGCCACACTGTGGTGTGTGTTTGTTTGTATTTACTGTCCTTTGGATCTTGATGAATAGTTAAAAATGTATTTATCACGGAAGGAAAATAAGATTTTCGGTCCCCACAATAAAATAAATCATAAATACACAAAGTCTTAAATCTTTCCCTTCAAGCATTCTACTTCCCTAAAGTTTTCTTAATGAAATGTCTTTTTTCTATGCATAAATATTTTTTCCATCATGTTTAATTCCTTCCTAGAAGAATAGATTTATACAAATCTTCAGTCTTGCATTTCACCTGCAAAATATCTTTCAAGCAGTAAGCAGCATTCTTTTACCTTTACAAAGATTTTTATAACAGTTTTGTCTCTCCTTCCTTATTTATTTATTTTTTTGCATTAATTAAGCCCACATGGGTATGTCATTATCACAGTCTCAAAACAGTCCTACTTGGGATATTTGAATATGCCATAAAGAAAAACAAAATGAACTTGTCTTTGTTACAGGCTCTGTATGTGAAATATCAAATGCCAAAGAGTCTTCAACTGTTCTGCAAAAGGTATAGTGTAAGAGAGCTAATTAAAAGAATTTAAGAGACTTTTCAATCACATTCTTACTTGCCTTCTCAGGAGCATTTGATGAAGTGGACCCCACATTGCCTTTTTGAAACAGTTACTTCTCATGGCTTTTTTGAAACCTCAGTTTCCTTTGATGGATTCCTCTCCTTAACCTGGTTCCTAAATGTTAGAATTTCAAGGCCTGTTCCCAGGTCCTGTCTGTTTTCATTTTCTATATTCTCACCTTAGGCTCTTTCTTTAGCTTTGAATGTCAGCTATATCCTAAAATTTAGCAAGAGGGTTTAGGAAAGGAATTTTAGAGAGAAACTATTTTGCTAAGTCTCAAAGCTTAAGTAGGAGTTAGATAGGCTAAGGAAGTGAAAGTGGAATTTGAGAAAAGGTGTAAAGTACCAGAAAGTGACAAAAAAAGTGCTAAGCCCTGAAATACATAGAAAGTTCTTGGTTTTAAATATCAGCAGTATTGTAAATTTCTCAAATGTAAATATCAAGTTCTGACTTTTCTTAGCTCCATGGTCATTTATTGAATTTCCAAATTGACTATTCCTCTTGGATTCCCATAAGTGTCTAAGATTTATCATATATCCAAAAATTTAATGTATTATAGGTCTTCTTCATCTCAGTAAGTGAATCTCCATCCACACCCAGCACCTGAAAATCATAATAGAATCATACTTAAGTCTGGAAGTCTTTAAGTTCTGTTTCAGGAAGTACTGGCATTTCTGCCTACAAATATACCTAAAATCACCCCTAAAAGCATTCCTCACGTGGAATAAAACAGTTTCCAGTGGTGGTGCCAATTTCCATTTGATCCTATCCAAATTATTCTTCATACATGAATTATATTGACATAATAATTGGAAAAACATATACTTATTTAAACAGAGGCTGAAAAAGAATTTAACAAAATTCAACATGTATTCATGATAAAACTACCAGAAAAACAGTGATAGAAGGAAATACATTCAACCTGTTAAAGAGTATCCACGAAAAACCTACAACTAAAATCACAGTTAATGAAGAAAGACTGAATGCTTTTGTATTAAAATTAGAAAAAAGATGACATTTGCATTCAAACTTCTAGTCAAGGTTAATGGGAGCTTTATATCAATGCAATAAAGCAAAAAAGTAAAAAAAAATCATAGATTGGAAAGGAAAAAATATATTTGCAGATGACATGATCATCTTTGGATAAAATTCCAGTCATTAAAATGACACAAAATTATTAATTTAGTAAGGTTGCAAAGTGTAAATTTGATACACATAAGTTAATTATATTTCTATATTGACAGGTAAAAAGAAAAAATTAAATTTAAAAATATTTAAATAGCATTAAAAACATGAAATACTTAGGGATGAATTTAACAACATATATACAAGTCCTGTGTGATAAAATACATGAAATTCTGCTATGAAAAATTGCAGAAGACATAAATAAGTGGTGTGGTATACTAAGTTTATAAATTAGAAAAAAATCTTTTAAAGATACATGTTATTTTCAAAATGACCCAATAAGTCAGCACCATGTCACTCAAAATCCCCATTGGTTTTGTGCTTGTTTGTTTGTTTAAATTGAGGTATAATTGACATATAACATCATATTAGTTTCATGTATAAATATAATTATTCAATGTCTGTATATACTGCAAGATGATCACAACAATAAATCTAGAGAAGACCCATTCCCATACATAGTTACCATTTTTTTTCTTGCGTTGAGAATGTTTAACATTTAATCTTAGCAATTTTCAAATATGAAATACGGTGTCATTAATGATCGTCAACATGCTGTAATTTGCACCCCCCATGTCTTATTTATTTGATAACTGGAAGTTTGTATCTCAGATGCCCTTTATCCATTTTGCCCACCCCTTATCCTCTGTCTCTGGCAACCACCAATCTATAAGTGTGATTATTTTTTTGATTCCACATAAAAATGAGATGATATGGTATTTGTCTTTGTTGGACTTATTTCACTTAGCATAATGTCCTCAAAGTCCATCCATGCTGTTGCAAATGGTAAGATTTTATTATTTTTTAATGTTCATATACAAATAATCATATAAAATCCCATTTTCTTTATCCATTCATCCATAAATGGGCACCAAAGTTATTTCCTTATCTTGACTGTTGTAAATAATATTGAAATGAACATGGGGGTGCAGATATCTTTTTGAGTTTGTGTTTTATTTACTTTGGATAAATACCTAGAAGTGGAATTGATGGATCATATGGTAGTCCTATTTTTAATATTTTTATGACCCTCCATACTGTTTTCCATAATGGCTGCACCAATTTACATTACCAACAAGAGTGCACTAGGCTTACCTTTTATTCACATCCTCCTCAGCACTTATTATTTCTTGTCTTTGAAAACAGCCATTCTAACAGGCATGAGGTGATATCTTATTATGGTTTTTGATTTGCATTTCCCTGCAGATTAGTGATGCTGGGTGTCTTTTCATGTATCGGTTGGCCATCTGTATGTCTTCTTTGGAACAAATGTCTATTCAGATCTTCTGCCCATTTTAAAATCAGATTTTTTGTTTGTTTGTTTTGCTTTGAGTTATATGAGTTGTTTACACATATTTTGGATATTAACTCATTATCAGAGATACTATTTGGAAATATTTTCTCCCATTGGTAGGTTGCTTTCTCATTTTGTTGATGGTTTACTTTTCTGTGCAGAAGTTTTTTAGTTTGATGTAGTCCTACTTGCTTTGTTACTGTTGTTGTTGTTGTTTGTGGGGTTTACTATTATTTTTTCTTTTGTTGCCTTTGCTTTTGGTGTCAGATCCAAAAAATCATTACCATGACAGAAGTCAAGGAGCCTACCACTTATGTTTTCATCTAAGAGTTTTATGATTTCAGATTACTTTCAATTATTTAATAAATGATGAGTTAATTTTTATGTATGGTGTAATATACAGGTCCAGTTTCATTCTTTTTCATGTGGTTTTACCTACAGGTTTTATGTTTTGTTTTGTTTTTGCTTTACTTTTTTTTTGTCAAAATTGTCATATTGATTGTAAAGTTTATAGAGAAAAGCAAAGATTCTGGAATAGCCAAAACTATTTTGAAAATGAAGAACAAAATTTGAGGACTTAATTTTGAGACTTTAATAAGGCTATAATAAAGAACAGAATGTGATATAGCTATAAGAATAGGCAGAGATCATTCAAACATAAATGTTAAACATATATCATTCTTTTATTTTTTAGTTATTTCTGAGATATACATTTAAAGTAATAACTAGAATTATGACTTATAACTTTATACCAGAACATATAAAAGTTTTAGAAATTTCATGTAAAGTCCAAAACATTTGTATTAATATCTCCATACAAATAACCCAAAGAAAGTTTAGTATTTATTGTTTTGTTTGTTTGTTTTTTTATACTGCAGGTTCTTATTAGTCATCAGTTTCATACACATCAGTATATACATGTCAGTCCCAACTGTCCAATTCAGCACTCCACCATCCCCACCCCACCACAGTTTTCCCCCTTGGTGTCCATATGTTTGTTCTCTACACGTGTGTCTCAACTTCTGCCCTGAAAACTGGTTCATCTATACCATTTTTCTAGGTTCCACATACTTGTGTTAATATATGATATTTTTTTTCTATTTCTGACTTACTTCTCTCTGTATGACAGTCTCTAGATCCATCCACGTCTCAACAAATGGCTCAATTTGGTTCCTTTTTATGGCTGAGTAATATTTCATTGTATATATGTACCACATCTTCTTTATCCATTCATCTGTCGATGAGCATTTAGGTTGCTTCCATGACCTGGCTATTGTAAATAGTGCTGCAATGAACATTAGGGTGCATGTCGCTTTTTGAATTATGGTTTTCTCTGGGTATATGCCCAGTAGTGGGATTGCGGGGTCATATGGTAATTCTATTTTTAGTTTTTTAAGGAAGCTCCATACTGTTCTCCATAGTAGCTGTATCAATTTACATTCCCACTAACAGTGAAAGAGGTTTCCTTTTTCTCCACACCCTCTCCAGCATTTGTTGTTTGTAGATTTTCTGATGATGCCCATTCTAACTGGTGTGAGGTGATACCTCATTGCAGTTTTGATTTGCATTTCTCTAATAATTTGTGATGTTGAGCAGCTTTTCATGTGCTTCTTGGCCATCTGTGTGTCTTCTTTGGAAAAATGTCTATTTAGGTCTTCTGTCTATTTTTGGATTGGGTTGTTTGTTTCTTTAATATTGAGCTGCCTGAGCTGTTTATATATTTTGGAGATTAATCCTTTGTCCATTGATTTGTTTGTAAATGTTTTCTCCCATTCTGTGGGTTGTCTTATCATCTTGTTTATGGTTTCCTTTGTTGTGCAAAAGCTTTGAAGTTTCATTAGGTCCCATTTGTTTATTTTTATTTTTATTTCCATTACTCTAGGAGGTGGATCAAAAAAGATCTTGCTGTGATTTATGTCAAAGAGTGTTCTTCCTATGTTTTCCTCTAAGAGATTTATAGTGCCCGGTCTTACATTTAGATCTCAAATCCATTCTGAATTAATTTTGTGTATGGTGTTAGGGAGTGTTCTAATTCCATTCTCTTACATGTAGCTGTCCAGTTTTCCCAGCACCACTTATTGAAGAGACTGTCTTTTCTCCATTGTATATTTTTGCCTCCTTTGTCATAGATTAGTTGACCATAGATGTGTGGGTTTATCTCTGGGCTTCCTATCTTGTTCCATTGATCTATGTTTCTGTTTTTGTGCCAGTACCATATTGTCTTGATTACTGTAGCTTTGTAATATAATCTGAAGTCAGGGAGTTTAATTCCTTCAGCTCCGTTTTTTTCCCTCAAGACTGCTTTGGCTATATGGTGTCTTTTTTGTCTCCATACAAATTTTAAGATGATTTGTTCTAGTTCCATAAAAAATGCCATTGGTAATTTCATAGGGATTGCATTGAATCTGTAGATTGCTTTTGGTAGTATAGTCATTTTCACAATATTGATTCTTCCAATCCAAGAACATGGTTTATCTCTCCATCTGTAGGTATCATCTTTAATTTCTTTCATCAGTGTCTTATAGTTTTCTGCATACAGGTCTTTTGTCTCCCTAGGTAGGTTTATTCCTAGGTATTTTATTCTTTTGTTGCAATGGTAAATGGAATATTATTCTTGAAGAAACCTAGAAAGAAAAACCCTCTGCAACTTTTGTGATATTATTTTTTATTTCTGTTGTTTTTCTTTGCATAGGAGTGCCCAAAAATCATGTCATACAAGAAAATAAATAATTTGAGCTTTATCAAAATTTAAAAGTTTTCTCTTTGAAATATACCCAAAAGAAAATGAAAATGACCATTTTCATTGTAGACAATGTACATACATGTGCAAAAGAACTGGTATACAGAATAAAGGACTCAGTAATTAAAAGATAATCAAATCAATAAATGAAGCAAAATATTTGAACAGATAGTTCACACAGAAGTTATAAATATGATAAAGGAGCACACAGAAAGATGCTCAATGACAGGAATGTGCTGCAATAATAAGTTTAATAAAATATAATACTAACCATGAGAATGCCTAAAAAGAAAAAGATTGGCAACATTATGTGTTGTCAAAGATGTGGAGCAATTGAAACTTGTGCATTGTTGGTAGGGTGTAAAATTGTTACAGTCACTTTGAAAATTGTCATTTTCTTATAAAATTAAACAGATACAGTTGACTCTTGAACAACACAGCATGTATCTGTGCTTCCATATCCAAGATTCAACCAACTGCCATCATATAGTACTATAGTATTGAATTTATTATTGGAAAATTTATGCATATAATTTGACACACACAGTTCAAACCCATGTTGTTCAAGAGGTCACTGTTCTTACCATATGACACAGAATTCTACTTTGAGTTACTTACCAAAGGGAAATGTAAACATATTTACACAGAATGATTTGTGTGAGAATGTTCATAACAGCTTTATTTACAATAGGCAAAACTGGGAAAAAACCTACTTCCATTGGTGGTGAATGGATAAGGAACTATGGTATATTAAAACAATGGAAAATTGTTTAACAATAAAAACGAAGTTACTGATACACAAACTATTTTTGAATAGATTTCAAAATATGTTGAGAGAAAGAAGACAAAGTAGCACATACTATATGATTCCATTTGAATTAAATTCTAGAATAGGCAAAACTAAACTATATTTCTTAAAGCACATCAATAGTTGCCTGAGGCTGAAAAGGAACAGAAAATCTGTGGCAGGGGAGGAGGGAATGGAAATATTCTGGTTTTTTTTATTATAGTAGTTGTGGTTACACAGACGTATGTAACTGTCAAAATTCATTCTGTTGTACACCTAGACTTGGTCCTTTTGTTTTATGTGAAGAAGCAACGTTACTCTTAAAATTATAAGTGAGAAAAATTGAAGAGAACTAAGTTTCTGATTTACAATAAAAATGACTACCAACTATTAAGTACTGAACATGTGCCAGACCTTTGTCTTAACACTTTAAATGCACTGTCTCACTTAATCTTCACAGTATCTTCACAGAAACTATTACTATCCTTGTCTCAGAGATGAGTAAAGTAAGTTTTAAGGAGCAACAGAGCCAATTTTTTTCTTGGGTTTAAATACTCAAGGATAACTTAGTATTTTTTAGTTTCTAGAAAGCTAAAGAAGTTCCTGTTTCTACCTTTTAAACTGCTTTTCCTTGGCATTGAGATTTAGTCTAGTTCCTGTGGAGTAAAACCTTGAAAATCAATATATCCGTTTAACAGTTTGCAATCTCTGGAATTATCATTGAGGCTTTCTTCTTATAAAAAATAATGACTTCAACTATTATCAAATGTAAAATAACAAAAAATGGAAAAAGTAGTCTAATTTTGAATGTAAGTTATATATAAATATCTAGACTATGTACATGTAGTTTCATTCAGAATACTAATTAATTGTCCCATATTTAAATTTTCTTCCTGAAGGATAAACCTAAGAAAAGTTCTTTTAATGTACTGATAATGTTCTGAAATATGAGGATAGGGCTGTTAATAAGACTGGTATTAAAGCTCATGTTTTGCTAAAAGCATTTTGGTAGCAGCACTGTTAGATTTTACACAGAAAATATGTTATCACAAAGGAACTTTTCAGAGGGAATATTTCATCTTCCTTAGACCCACTTCCTTTGTGTATAGAAAAAAATAAAAATGCCGTTTTTTGGTAGTGCCCTCAATGTCTTCTGAAGGTTCATTTCTCCTGAATCTTACATATTCTTTCACAATTAGCATTTTTTAAAAGCAGACTTCAAGCATGTAAGTGAAAAGAAGTTTACGATAGGTAGAAAATATTTCTAACAAAAAATAAAATAATAATAATAACATGTCTCTTTTTAAGAGCTTATCTCCCAAGTAGAACTTCCATGTGCAAATTTCAGAATGTCTCACCTCAGGAAATGAATTTCAGAGAAGAACAAAAAAAGTATGTTCATCATCGTTTTTTATCTTTATGATATCAGTTTTATCTCTGCAGAATTAGGTAAACTATGTTCCTAGACATCTCATTCAAAGGAAAAAAGTATATATAAAAACACACACACACATAAACACATATATACATACACATACATATATGCTTATATATACATACATACACATGCATATATATGCATGCATACACATACATATAATGCCTATATTTATACTTTATGTTTATATTAATATTCTAAATAACAAAAGTACAGCATGAGAAATAACCAAGATTGTCCCATGAAGTTCACTATAATCATACCTAAAAGTAATATTTTATCATAGTGAATGCTGTATTTCTAAGAAATAAGAGAACCCTACATACAGAGAATTTCATGAAAAAAATGGTAAAAAAATTTTTCGTAGTGTAAATGAATTTTCTACAAAGAAAAATTTTGAATATTTTTTTTCCTGCACTGCTTGACCGTATAACCAGCCTTGTGATTAGACAATCGCCATGGGCCTGTGTTCAGGCACACAAGTGAAAACACAATCATAGAAAAAAACTAAACAAATAACAAATAACTAAACAAATAACCACGTAAGATGCTGATATTTTCACTGCTGAAAGCATAGAGAATATTGCTGACCTTTTGTATCCAGTAATCAAAGAGCAATTTTTCTTTGTCTTCATTTTCTCTTAAAAAGGCTGACAACCAATATTCAATATTTACCTGAACATCCAGATTTTCTGGTAATCACAGGAAAACTGTATTCTACAAGTTTTGACAATCAGAAAGGAGAAATAAGCAAGCATGACATTGTGTAATCTACCTCTTTGTGTGTGCATGAGTGTGTGTGAAATCCGACAAATTCAACAAAATTTATTGAATGTGTACTAAGTGCAAGACATTGAGGTAGGGCCTGGGGAAGGAGGGAGAAGGTTGATTTTGTTCATGCCTTCATGCAGCTTACAGTCTACTCTCCAAAGTGCTAGGTTGTTTTTATTTATTCATAAACACGCTCAGTGAATAACATCACTGATTCATTCCCATCACTCTGGGAACCGAGTGATGAATATTAGGTGAGGTCTTCAAGGGTGAATAGACAAGTAAATAATTACAGTGTTCAGTACTGTGGTATGAGTGATGTGTAATGATGGAGGATAAAATAGTATGCCATGAGAAATTATAAAAAGGACAATACCAAAGAATTCCCTCTGGAGGCCAGAATCCGTACAAGATCCTCTAGATTTGTAAACAGTATTGACACTCTAGCAAAATAATTGGGCTAGAGATACATTCATGATAATGTGCCTTTACTGAGACACCTCCCTCAACTTACAATGCAGTTATATCTCAATAAAGCCATAACAAATTGAAAATATGGTAAGTCTAAAATGCATTTAATACACCTAATGCAAATGCTCTTGCTTATGTTACTCTAGATGTTGAAGAGAGGCATCTATTTTACAAAGTGTATATGGTGAAGGATGGGATAGATGGCAAAGGAGCAATGCATTTAGGTTCCAGGGAAGAAAAATGGCATGTAAGAACAAAACACTCTAATGTTATCATTTGGCAGTACAAAGGAAGAGTAATAATAAATTTCAGCATTTTTACGTTTCAAAGGACAGTTTTTTTTATTAAGTTGTCAGTGACAAATGGAGAGGGCTGTTCCAGGGCTACAGTGAGGAAAGGTGGGAGTAAATTTCCTCCTGCCCCAGATTGGAGTTCAGTTTTCATTTGGAAAATAACAGGACAAAACTCCTTTAGAGATGGTCAGGAAAAAAATGTGTCTAACATTCTTCCTCCTTAAAAGTAGTTACTGAGCATTTGAACTATAGGAAAGCTGTAGTTCAACTCATTACAGCTCAACTCTACATAAAACTGGTAAAAACCCAAACAAAAATATAAACAAAACAACAACAGCAACAAAAAACACATGATTGAGAGTGAACTCCAGTGCTGTGGCCTCTCCCCTTGCGGAGCACAGGCTCCGGACGCACAGGCCCAGCGGCCATGGCTCACAGGCCCAGCCGCTCCACGGCACGCGGGATCCTCCCGGACCGGGGCACGAACCCGCGTCCCCTGCATCGGCAGGCGGACTCCCAACCACTGCGCCACCAGGGAAGCCCTCCCTACACATTTTTTAAAAGAATACATTATAATTACAACTTACTACACATGCTATGAGATTTTAGGTTTATGAATGAATGGGTATACAACAGGAATGTGCAACACACACACAAATGCACAGAGAATTCATATTTATTTGGTCAAGTGTGAAAAGGTAGGTTAAAAAGAAATACTTTAAGATCACATCAGAGGTCCTTGAAAGAGAGGAGAGAGAACATCAAATACTTCTACTGATACATAGAAGAATGCAGTATTCAGTCCTGACCCCGTTTCATGTGTATGCCACAAAAGCAGCTTTGGTCTTTCACAAAAATAGTTCAGTGAAATTCCAAATTTTTTACGAATGCAAATCTAAATAAGCAAATTAAGGTTACCTGTTAGTAAGCGGTCAGACAATCAGTTTGTGAAAATCAAATGCAGCAATGGATTCAACAATTAAAAGTCACCTTTATCCATGCCACCTAAGTGCATTACAGATATTGAGGCTGATGTTCAGTTTGTGAATTTCACAAAAATAGTAAGGATGAGAGTCAGAGAGAGAGAGAACGAGAGTTAGGAATTAATAGAGATAAAATTAAATGATGTAAACATTCTTTCCTCTTTCTTTTCTGCTCATTTCACAACTCTGGCATACATGTATTGAATTTTTAGACTTCCAGTCAGCCCAAGTTCTCCCAATAACTTTATCAACAGCTGTCCTCCCCAAAACTCTGGGATAATAAATTTACAAGTTAGAAAGAATATAAATCCACATGTCAGTTTTCCCAGGGGATAAGTACTTCATCTCAGAAGACTTTGAATATCATGAGATAAATTATTGGCACCAACTGAAGGAGACTAAGGGAAAAAGAAATCAGAACGGGTATTAAATGCCATGTAATTCATTGTATTTAAAACAGAGGACTGCACCTTCTATGTATGGCTGGTAAATGGAATGCAGGCCAACTCTACAATCCGTAAACATCTGTAAATCTCATTTAACAATTGTGTATAGAACAGCAATCCAGGTGGTTTGGAGACATTTAGAAGGCATAAGACATAATCCTTTTCCTTTAAATGTGACTGGGACAATCAAACAGACATAAACTATTTTAACTCTATGGAAAGTATAACAATGAACCATTACCATTACTATATTTTTCTCTTTAGCTCACACATGAGATTTTCCATGTGATAGAATATCTAATTTTTTAAAAATGTTTAGGCATGTAAGACCTTTATGAACTCTTTTTCAGAAATATTTTTCAGAATATTTTTCAGAAACAGAAAAACATTCTTTTTTCTTTAATGGAAAATGACAGATTAAACATTTTGTATTATGAAATCACAAGCAGAAACAACCCAGTTACTTTTTATTTTGTAGCATTACAGAAGGCTTCTGTAAAGCATTGTGACTAAAAAAAATGCACCTAAAGAACAAGATTCTAAATTAAACTTTATAACATTAAATATAAGCTCTTTGAGCTTTAGCTTCTCAAATATAAAATTGGTAAGCATTATTATAGTTAGATGAAATTAAGACAATCTATATTAAACTGCTTCACTTTTTAAATTTAATTTTAAATATGTGCTTAGTTATTAGAAATGTACTTGTAACACAAAAAATGCCTGTGAAAATAATTTTATTTTGGCTATGAGATTATTTTTTTTTTTTTTTTTTTTTTTTTTTGCTGTACGCGGGCCTCTCACTGCTGTGGCCTCTCCCGTTGCGGAGCACAGGCTCCGGACACACAGGCTCCGCGGCCATGGCTCGCGGGCCCAGCCGCTCCGCGGCATGTGGGATCTTCCGGGATCGGGGCGCGAACCCGTGTCCCCTGCATCGGCAGGCGGACTCTCAACCACTGCGCCACCAGGGAAGCCCTATGAGATTATTTTAATGTTAACTTTTGACATATGGCAGATGAAAGCAAACTTCCTGGACATTTGAATTTTAATGGAAAAATGAAGAAATATAGAGCTTTGTTTTAAATAGGAATTAAAAATCACATTCAAAAGCCAGATCTTACCTATTACCTCGTGAATTCTTTCCCTAAAGGTCTCACTATGTCATCCAGATTAGAAAGGATGAAGAATGAATGTGTCTTAGGAACGCTCTGCATATTTTCTATAGTCAATAATTATACAAGCTTTGCTGCTGTTGGTTGTGGTGTTAGTAGAGTGTGCATGTATGCAAATGTACAGGATGGGAAAGTCTATAAAGTATGGGGTTCCTGGACTTATGGTCTTCATTATCCCCTTCTGGATCCTATGATGTCAGGGACTTATGTGAGTGGGTCAAGACTGAAAAATTCTCTTGCAAATAAATAAATATTACATATTCTCATCATTCCCCAAAATGCATAACAGAAAAAGTTTCCTTTCTAAAAAATCTTCAAAAATATTTTTGATATGTGTAGCTCTTGGATAGTAATGACTTATTGCTCCCTTCATATATTTTACCCATTTATTTTCTCCTATATTCAAAGTGTGTGGAAGAGTGAACACAAGTTGAATTTCCATCTTGTTCTCCAAAAATCTGACATTAATCAAAACACAGTGTAATTCTAATTAGACTCCAGTATGCTTCTAACATCTGATTAACCCTCAAAATCTTAGGGTCATATACTATTGAACACTTAAAATTGTGTCAGACTATCTGAGGACTCCAAAGCTTCCATACTCTTTATTTTAGCTAAAACATGTTGGCAGGTTTGCCCTTAAGGGGTCTGCAGCCTCCAGGAAGATACTATGGAGGAAAACAGGGAACCAATAGGAGCAATCACCTTGCTAAGCTGACATCTTGGACTTGGGTATGGCCAAATATCCCTGGAAAATCTCATGGATCTAAGTCATGGAGAGCCTCAAAGTATCTCATATACCCCACATGGAAATGGGTTGGAAATAACCCCAAAGGAAAGAACAGGGGCAAGTTTAATTTGGACTGTGGTCTAGATGAGACCACCATAACTGGTGGGTCCAAGGCACTAAAGGATTAATATTTTTTTCTTTTTTTAAGGAAGGCATTCCAAAACATAAGACCAGGGAAGCACTTCTACTTGTCAATAGATAAGGATGATCCTACCTGATGGAAAACCTGTTCAAAATTCAGATGAGTCTATAACTTGAAGAAAACTATCACCTCTCATGCAAACCAACATCAGGTAGGAAGAAGACACTTCTGACCCAGACAGCTATGAGCAATAGTATTCATAACAACACTGAGTCTTTGGAAGTGTGAAGGATGGTCCCAGTCTGCATTTGGGGGTAGGGCATGGAAAGATATCAATAGCTTTGAATATAAACAGGAGAATTGTTTTCCTCCTGCCTTGAAAGTGCATTACTCAAAGTAAGTAGGAGAAAATCAAGCAAGAAAAGGAAATAATCAAAGTATGTTTAAAAACAAGGACTTAAATAATTCTATGAAGATATAAAAAGTTATAAGTTTAAACCCCTCTCTTTCTGTTTATTCAGGAAAACATATGACACAAACCAAAATGTGTGGGTGTCTGTGCTATACTCCTATGTGAATACATGAAAAATTTCTCTCTGACACACAGTAGTTTAGCGTGATAATTTGTTGAGGCAAAAATAAAAGATCATTCATAAAATACAATGCAGAGAACAAGGATTCAACAGAGACAGGAAGCCTGAGGGAAAAGGAATTCCTGAAAATTCTAGACCTCTTCTGGGATTCTGAGAGACATTGTTTTTTTAAGTAAAACAGAGAAAGGGAGGTTCCAGTCACACTTACTTAGGTCTCAAGGGACAGAATAAATTCTGCTAATGACAAAACTTCAAGTGTATCTCCCAGGCCCTCCTTAGGTTCTAATTTAGCATTCAAGCTTGATTTGGCATACAAATTAATTTCATCAGATAAAATACAGGAATCCTGCTTACATTTAAATTTCAGATTTAAAAGATGATTTTTAAAATCGAAGTATGTCCCAAAAAATACATGGATCATACTTATACTGAAAAAAAAGTATTCATTGCTTATCTGAAATTCAAATTTAACTGAGTGTTTTGTGTTTTATTTGTTAAATCTGTCAACCATAATACAAATGTAATTTGCATTCTTATTTAGCTAAGCTTAATTTTTACTTGCTTAATGTGTTTCATCACTTAGTCTGATTCATCCCCATACCTTTTCTACTAGGGTCACTTTCATCATATCTATCAAATTGATGCTAATATATCTATGACTGAATTATATTACTGAATGTCATTTAATGTGAAAGTTAACTTAGAGTTGCCTTCCGCTCTGATCAAATGAATATATATGGGTTCACCTTCATCACAGAATAAATTTTTTGCCATGAAATATTTTTCTGTGATCCAGAGATGAAACTAAACATTCCAACTATTATTGTTATGGTGAATACAACTTTACTTCATGTTTTCATTTAATAAGTGCACCATAGACCAAGCACTATCCTAGGTAATGAGAATAAAAAGCAGAAGAATAAGACAAAATTCTTGTTCTTAAGGGTCTCACATTGCATTTGGGGAAAAGGTGAGTAAATAAGTTATTATAATATTAATTGCAATGATAGAGGTTTCTATAAGACGTAGCCTCTAAGTGAAGATGTCTGAAGATGTTCTTTCTAAGACTGTGAGAGTAGAAGATGATTAAGAGAAATTCACCAACAAAAGAAAAAAAATAAACAGAAAAAAAATGGTTTTCCTTTCCAAGGAGGAGTAGGACGAGTCAAGGACAAGAAAACGTAGAAAGGTTTGACATGTCCTACTGTATAAAAGTAGCTCAATATTTCTAGACCAGTAGAAGGCCTGTCACTAATAAAATAATCTGGGTGATAATCCTAAAAATAATTTATACCAATTTCTAAAGATTTGGGTCTTTACTTTTTAAAGTTGGCAGCAGTTAATGTTTTAAGCAGGGGTTTACATTATTAGATATTCTATGTGGGTCAAAGAGATAACTCTGGTAGTAAAGTTGGAAGGTAGTGATTAGAGGGCAAAGAAACTTGAGAGAGGGATTTGTATAAACATGCTATTTCATAGGGTGAACCCAGAGGAAACTAGGACATAAACTAAGTCAGGAAGAATAAGTAGGTCTGAAGAAGGTGATGGATTGAAGAGATATTTAGTAGGCTGCATTAATTAAATTTACAGATTAGTTAACGGAATGATAGAAAGAAGCTAAGGAGAAGACAAGAGCCTTAGATAATTCCATTGTTTTGGGGTCAATTGTAAATCCATCTAATGAGATTAGAACAATCTGATTTGGGAGATTGGGATTGACACATATACACTGCTGATATTATGTATAAAATAGATAACTAATGAGAACATATGGTATAGCACAGGGAACTCTACTTAATACACTGTGGTGACCTGAATGGGAAGGAAGTGAAAAAGGGAGGGGATATATGTATATGTATGGCGGATTCATTTTGCTGTACAGTAGAAACTAGCACAACATTGTATTGCAACTATACTCCAGTAAAAAATAATTTTAAAAATGTAGAAGATTCATTTAATTGACTCATTCACAGGTGCAGAACTGTGGTGTGACAAGTGAGAAACTTGCCTCAGGCACAAAATTGCAAATCTGTTTATTTCTGTTGCTTGGCCTTCATGATGAATAACCAAAGCAGTATTTCTGACTATTTACTCATATATTTTTTGCCCAAATATATTAGTGTCCATTGACACTAATTTATTGCTGGGAAGAAATTTTGTTAAATTTAGCTCTTATTTCAATTCTATATATATACATATATATGTGTGTGTGTATATACACACACACACATATATATGTATATATATATATAAAATCCTAACAAGATTTTCTATAGAACTGGACAAATGACTCAAATTGATATAGATATCATTAGCCCAACAATAAGCAAAATACTCCTAATGAAAAATAATTAGGTGGGAAGAATTGCAGTATTAGATATTAATACTTACTACAATACCACAGTAAGTTTAGCATTGGTGCTTGAATAAACAAGTAGATCAATGGAGCGAAACAGGGAGCTAAGAAACATACCCATGTATATATGAAAACTTGACTCATACTGAGTGTGCATTAGAGCTTTTTGGGAAAGTACTGATTATTCAACCAGTAGTGCTGATACACTTGATTACCCCTATAGAAAACACAAATTGATGTCTACTTCACACAATACAAAAAAAAAAAAAGAAAAAGTCAATTTCAGGTAGAATGAACACTTAAGCATTAAACACAATGCTACAAACACTTTAGAAACCAATAATCTCCAATAAAGGAGATTACCTCTGATTTTGTGGTAGGCAGTATTTCTTCAGGAAGACAAAGAAAACACTTGTTTATCTGAAGACACAAAACTGAGAGCAAAAAGTCAAACCACAAAATGAACAAAACCCAAATAACTGATAATGGATCAATATTGAGTTACCTAAAGAAGTGAGTCCTACAATCAGTAAGAATAGTGTTATCAACATCATAAAAAAGAGGGAAAAAACCCAATTAATTAAGAGAAAACAAATAATGGCAAATATTCTATCATTATTAAGCAGATCGATAAAAAAATACATGATAAGACAAAGTTATATTTTCCTGAATGGCAAAAAGTAAAATGTGTGACAATATCAAGTATTATATGTACATGCATTATGACTGTCATATACTGCTTGTTAGAATATGACTTAGTGAGTAATTTCTGAAAATATTTTGGCAATCTGTAGTAAAGCCTCCCATGCATAGACTCTATGATCCAATAATTCCATTCTAAGGTACATGCTCTGAAGAAAGCTTATATATGTGCACCAGGAGACATGTACAAAAAAGCTGAAAGTAACAATGCTCGTATTATCATTTATTTTTAAATCTAGGAAAATATCTGTTACTAGTAAAAATAGGTAGATAAATTGTAGAATATGAATTGAATCAAATACAGAGTAGTGAAAATAAATGAAATACATTTGCACAAAATCATCAAGGATACATTCCAAAGTAGTATTTAACAAAGAAGTTAATGAAAATACACATTATATTGCTCAATTTTCATGTAGTGCAAAAGAGACGAAAATATAAGATAGAAGTTATTCTGAGAAAGAAGGAGTAAAATCAGAGACCGTTCAATGTACAGGCAATGTTTTATTATTTTTAAACTAAGTAACACATTCATGAATGTTCATTTTACTTTTCAACTGTTTGTATAAGTATTTTTTTTCTATAATGCTTCTTTCTGTAAATACAATAATTGTTGCCTCAGTTGCCATTTTGGTAATGTCTTAGATGGATATCTCAGTACTCATTATTATATTTTTCTGGAAAGTGTGTCTGATAGTTGTTATTACACATTTCAGCTCCATTTGTTTCTGGCTTCCATTATGAATGACCAAACAATTCTGTGACCATCTTTAGAAATATTTTGAATTGTCTACTAGTTGTATCACTTTCTGGTCTTAGATGTCTCTTGTTTTACCTGGTGCTATCAATGATGCTTGACTGCCTTCTTTGTCAGTGCCCAACTTCAAGCTAGTTATTTTATGGGCAAAAGATTTGTGGTTTGCATTACTGAGATCATAAAATATCTTTTTCCCCTAAAAGCTATCATATCTCTCTGGACTGACATATTTGTTGGTATCTACCTACCGATTGTACCCTGTCCAGCTTTTACTTTTCCTTCATCAACACTTCTTGTCTTTCTGCATACTTGACTCCTATGTCAATTGTAATCATGAAATTCCTTTCATTTCTGCTAGTCTTTTTAAGACTATTTCAGGTGGTTTAAACCTAGAGAATGTTTCTAATCCGTAAAAGAGTTTTGTTTCAAAAATGTCATAAAATTCCTTGCCATAAGCCTAATAACTTTAGTGAAGTTGCCAATGTTCTTTCTCCAACTGAGGTCAGTTTAATGACAACTCAATTCATATCTTCGTAAAACTTGACTACAGTTCAATACATAAGATTTTTAGATCAATAAAAATTGTTACCTCTTCCAATAAATAATGAAAATATTCTTCTACCTAATAATCATATTTGAAGTCAATCTAGACTTGATCTCAGCAGAGAGAGACAGTAGGAGGGGATTTTGATAAAGTAGGTTGAGTGATTTCCTGCTATGTAAGGAGGTTATGGTTGTGCCAGAGTGAGAGGAGGTATCTCCCATTCAAATTTTTACTTCCCAGCGAAAGTTTCTCTGATCTTGGCTCTTCTCAAGAGAACTTCCAGTAGAGGTAGTAAGTTTGACAGCTAGATTCTGCTGAACACTTGAAAGCTAAAGCTTCAATTTCCAGTACACTCCCTACCCATCACCCTGTTGATCTACAAATCATTCTTCAACAATGATTAATATACTTTATTATTAAATAGAAAACTGTATTTGTTGACTATTCATTATTGTTTTGGATTTGTTAAGAATGTAGATAAGAGAAAGGCCAAATAAATTAAATAAAAAAAACAAATACACGCACACAGAACCATACTATCACCACAAACACTACCACTGTCAACAATTTCAAATTGACATAATAGGAAGAGCATAAATTGAGAAAGACATGGCACTTCCAAAACTGTATAAAAGTGATTAGATATTTGAGAATTTATTTTCTCTTTCTTAATGTAGCTACTAATAGCAGCACTGACTCTCATAATTTGTTGAAACTTTTAAGACAAAGAAAAGAGAAAATCTGATTTTTTGTTGCTGTGTATGATCATATTTATTAATCACTTTGTAAATAGAGAATTATTAGATACAGGCACTACATTTTTGTTTGTTTGTTGTTTTTATTCTGGTATACTTAGAATAATTACTATTTGTTAAGGTTAACAAAACTGTTTCAATCCAGGCTTTAACAGTATAAATTCGGAGGCATTACCTTGTGGATCTACCTTACACCCCTGAGTTGAATATGTTTGCAACCAGCTTTGATCAGAACTGAACTAGAGGCAAGTCCTCTCCTGCCTAATTAGTATCAAGTCAATCTAGAGCAGGATGTTGCTAAATCTACAAAGTCCTGACTAAATCTAGGCTTAACAAGATAAAATGCCCCTGTTATTACCATTTTTAATTTCAATGCATGAGCTGCTCAAATCTAATTGTAGATATTATTAAATACTATTATAACATAAAGCTCTAAAGAATTTCTCAAAGCTAAATTATTCAAGAGGAAAAAAATACTAAAAAGGGCACTAGCTTGGAAGTTAAACAGACTTGGCTTCAAATTCATTCTATAGTTTACCATTTATGTGATCTGAGGCAGAGTACTTTGATTTTCTATGTTTATTTCCTAAGTCTTAAAATGAGGACAATATTTTTTATATTAGTGCTTTGAAAAATTTTCCATGTATGGTATATGGGATTAAACTGGAGGCAATTTATAGGTGTTTATATAGGACTTGGGAAAAATTATCTTTATACTATATATTCATTAGAATAATAGAAAAGTATTAGGCCCAATACTAATATTAGTTTGTATAACACTTCCAAATAGTTTCCTAAACAACTTGAATGTGATCTATTAACATGAGGGTTTTTTTCCCAGCTCTTAAGCTTGATTAAATTTTCATGATAATCTCTTCAAAATATAGTAAGTTGTCATCAATGTGAAATTTTGCACAAATAGGTGAAAATTGTAAACCCCTTTAGAACCATTTAAAAATGTACAATTGAATTATATTTAAAGAGTAGTCTTCTTTACTTTTATTGATTACTAAATTTATTGTTAAAATTATATATATTTTGACTATAACTGAACTTTTCATGTAAATAATTTCAAAGTAAGATAAAGCTTTTATTTGCAGAATTTTGTGCATTTTCTAAGCAATTAGTTATTCTGGAGCAAGTTTAGATGGCACTATTAGTTCTAGTTATCTTCACTATATAACAAGTCACCCTTAAATTTTATGACTTAAAGCAACAATATTTGTTTAGTATTCTCACAAATCTGAAATTTAGGAAGGGCTCAGCAGGGACGGCTCATTTTGTCTCCAAATACTGTCAGTTGGGATAGCTTCATGCGAGCTAGAGGATCCCTTTTCAAGAAGGATCATTCACGTGGCTGACAATTTGGTTCTGGCTTCTAGCTAGGAGCTCATCCTTATCCTGTCAGCCAAGGGCATTGGTTTAGTTCCAAGTGGACTTCTTTATAGGTTTCCTTGGGTTTCCTATATCATGGTGACTGGATTCCAGGAGGTAGCATTACAAGAGACAGGAAATGGAACCAGGGGTTCTAGCAAATCTAGGTCCCTTCAAGTTTGCCTGAGGGTAGAGAGGTTATAGCATTTTGCTGTACACTATAACCAGTTGGAGAACATCAGATGTGAACTCTGATTTACCTCCATAGAAAGATTAGTCATGATTCATATAAAGTGTCTACTAGATCACTGAAGGTATGTAAATGGTGGTTGAATAGGTGGACTCTGTATTCAGACCATCAGAATTCAAATTCAAAACTCTATCTTTTAATAATCATTTGACTTTATGAGTAAAATAGAAGTTAAAATATATTTTATGTAGTGTTGCTATAAAGAATAGATAAAGCATATTTAAAAAAATGTAGCACGATGTCAATCCAAATACAATAAATATAAGCTTATTAGTCTAATTATAATAAAAAATGTAGATCACATGACACATTTATCTGTAAGTTCTATGCAATGCCATGCTTTTCAGTAGTGCTCACCTTTATATTCTTCTTGAAACAAAAGTTTATGGCCTTTTACCTAATTTTATCAGTTTCTTGTTTTTACCCATTTTGCTTCACAATTCAAGTCCCCTATTTCTTCCTTTCATTTACATTGTTTGAAACATTTCCTACTTCAATATTGCATGTGGTTTCTGGTTTCTAGTAGGGCTGAGTTCCCTTCCTACCTTTCTGTAAGCCCAGAGAAAAGTCATGTAACACCTGGACATCTGCAGGTGATAGGAGATATCTGTAAGGCCACCATTTTGTCCCTTCCCCTTCAACTCTTCTTTCAACCTGACCTCTTTTCCTCTCTTTGAAATCTTTGAAGACCTGAGATATTCCATTTACTCTGTTTGTCAGTACTTGGATCTGAAGTATTGTGTCTTTGTAGGAGGTTTTCTGAGAGTCTGTAGTCTTGTATTTAAGGGAGTGTCTGATTAGGATGGGTGGACCTGTGTGTGTTTTATAGTTTGTGTTCTGTGTTGTGATTTGTGATGACCATTCTGCCTTGTGAAATGGGAAATTCTGGTTCTGTTCCACTGCAGAGTCCTCTGGGACAAATTCTGTCTGACTGGAAAGATTTGAGCTGTGAGCTTATGTCTAAGAAAAAGATGATTATTTTAGTATAACATTGTGTGGCCACAATATTCTGTAAACTCCAGAGAAAGTTGGTTTAGGTAAAACACTGGAAAATTCTAAAGCTGGTTCTTTTTGCATACACAGTTAGTAAAAGCAAGCTTGATAAAACGTCTTTTCAGAATTCTGAACTTGAGAGAACAATTCCTTCTAGGAGAACTTTCTTTTCTCCCCCAGTGCCTTGAGACCAGGGCTCTCAGGATCACTTATCTTATCTAGATCATACCTAATTCCTGAGACGGAGAAAAAAAAGTATAAGAAGTCTTTTTAAATTTAACACATTCCAACTGTTATTTATAAGCTAGAGAGTTTTATATTGTATACCGAATTCATGACTTAGTTTAGAAAATGAAGCTATGAGATCTCTGGTTGTGTTTGCCTATATGTCTGTATGCATTGTATATATGTCCTTAGGATGGTATTATCAAAATTAATTCATCAATGAGCTTTACTTAATTGGCTTAAAGGAAGTTAAGTGCTTATATAAATTCTCAAAAATATAAAAGGTAACTGGCCAGAATTAATTTCAGTTTCATGTGAACTGGGAAATATTCACTATTAAATTAATATCTGGTATTAAACTTATTTTGTTTGTTTAATTAATATAGGTATGTCTTTAGAGTCATCAACATTAAGTATAATACCTTTATTGTACCTCACTTTAATAGAAGTCAAATAAGACCTTATTATATCTGTTGCAAATCTGTCAGCAAGACAAATAACTTGGTATGATGAAATTTTTATAAGTGAATTAAATGAAAGTGAGATAAGAGCTTTTGGATAAACTTTTAAGAAATAATTATATTTTAGGAATGTCTACTTAAGAATAATCCCTCCAGATACTTGGAAATTTACTTGAAATTTGGAGTTGTTCTAAATTAAGTGATGGAAGAATATTGAATAGCTAAGTCATTCCCAAATAAACTAAGATACTGAGACATCAATTACTAAACAGAAAAACTAAAGATATTTAGGACAATTGATGAATATGTTTGGTGCCACCCTGAAATGTTCTCTATAAGAAAGCAAATATTTTTAGAAATTATCACTGGTATTTATGTTCACCAATCTACAGAATGCTAATGTAAAAGACAGTTTATAATTGCTTACTTCACAGTTTTCACTAGAAATTAAGGCTTTTAAGAGTTGAGGACTCTAATTTAAACATGTAATTAGGGATAATAAAAATAATAATGGAAGCATTTCAGTATACAGTAGGAAAGTAGTAAGAAGGTATGAGTAATGGAATTGCATTTTAATAAAGGAAAAGAAAGTGAGTCAGTCATAGAGCTGGTTGTTTCTGGATGGAGAAGAGAATGTGGGACAGACTAATATGGATATAGAAAGTGATGGAGAGTTTATGGATGGTCAGGGTTGGCTAAGTTTTTATTGAAGTTAAGTGAGTTAATACATTTTAAAAGTAAGCTGGTTTGAAACTTGAAATTGGCTTTTATCTCTGTTAAGAAGATACATTTTCTTAAAATGCTAAGCTGCCTCTGATAACAGATTTTAAGTTTCTTTATCTTTTAAGCAATCTGTTCTATATTTGCCTTTGAAATCTTTTACTGTCACTTTGGCTAAGTGAATAACTATTGTTTCACAGTGACCTATGATCCTATCTGACCAAGTGTTTTAAATCCTTTTTGGTATTTTCTGGACAAAACTTCCTAAATCAAATTCTAATGAAGTCCTTTTGACCTCTAGCTTACTTTGGGATGTTTCAAAGGGCCCCTGAATCATCCCAAAGGGAGATATCAAACTAATTATGTTCATTTGGTATATTACATGGGAAGTATTGTCTAATGAGTAACAAACCTTCTTAGGATATATTGTATGGTAAATATTATTAATATAGATATTCTAGAAATTATATGGAGTTCCTAAAACTCTGATATCCTAGTAAAATGTTATCAGTCATAATTCTAGTTATTATTTGAAAGTGCTGTCTGTCACAGCAGTAAACAAGTTTCTTTTTCAATTGCATTATAATCAGGTTTTATTATGCCTTTGCAAAAAATGCTGCCTCTTCGTGCTTTATAGAAATACATTTTTTGATGAGTACAGCCTTCTGACTTTCAGACCATAGCACTGAACTTGGTAAGAAATTGCAGAATTCTAGTGGGAAAACTGATGGCTTCATAAACTTAACAAAAAGGGTTAGTTACATAAAACTGAGCAAACTGGTGAATATGGTTAAAATGTTCTGGTTTCTATCTGAAAAATTGCCGCCTTAAATCTCTGTTTTCCAGATATAAGGACAATTATCCCCTCAAACTAATTATGACTTTTACAGTAATTTGGTAAATTATATCTTTGTAAACAGAATTTAAACCTTTATCTTTTTTATCTTCTCCCTCCAGAGACTGGACACTCTTAGGTTCCCAGCAGCTTTATCTGATAAATTAGGAAGTCCACCTCCTGACAGGTGCAGGAATCTCAAGGTATTTTGGCAACCTCAAAAAGGGAGGAATTCACCTAAATCCATAAGGCGAAATCTGTGACAAGACCTTGACATGACTTTTTTGGTCTTGGGAGGTCTTTCATCAATTAATCAGACTTAATTTGTGGACAAATTCATTTGATTGGGCTATATTTGATAAAAATGAGGATAATTTTAGAGAAAAAAGAGATGTTTCAGTGGATATCGAATTCTAATTCTGTTTATTGAGGTTTATATTCACTGAGACTCACTTCTGAGATAATTCCTTGCTGTTTTGTTATATTGTTGCAAAGTTTAATTGAATTATTAAAAGGACCCTCTAAGTTTGTTTCTGAAGCTTAACTCAGTAATCTACCTTTGGATGAAGATCAGATGCTCCATGATCTGCAACCCAGAGGTTAACACCCTTATGTTGAGGACAACTAAATCATATTAAGGATAACCAATCTAGTCACACTAGGAAATTGGGCTGGGTGCTTTACGGACAATTACAATATATAATTTCCCTTAAAAATAGGATTGGTACAGAATAGACTAATATCCCAGATGATCTGGGATATACTGGGCTGTACCTAATGAAAGTTCTTGGCTTAAATTCTTACTTATAACCTTACTAATATTGCTAGCTGTACTATTTTTTTATATTGCCTATTTTACAAAATTGCTGTTTCTTGCATTACCAAATGTGTGACTGATGCTCTGATTAAATGATGATATATAGTTTCATATGAGATCAGTGATTTAATAGTGTAACTCTAGATATGGGAAGAAGCAACAAGAGGGAATATTTTCCTGGACCATGATAGACTAGTTAAAGAGGTGGTCCAGAGAATTTTGGCTACCGTTAATAAGGCCTAGTCCAGTAATAACACATTGAGTGGCCTAACAGCGAAATCTTCACCAGACCTGGGAATGAGCATTCCTAGCACCATGGGATGAATTGGTAATGAAAAGCCCCCCAAAATATGGTCAAGTTTATGACCCTGAACGGGCCCTGCCAACTGAAATTGGCACTTGCCATATACATCTGCAAGTATTTGGTCACTGGCCACTGGGGCCACTAACCTTCAACACTCCCTGAAAGGAGTTCAGGGTGGAGATCAGGAATGAGGCACTCTGTGTTCAGAAAAACTGGCAGAACAGGCCTTCAGATAGTTAGATACTTTCAGGAGAAGATTTTATGAGCTCTAATTGTTGCATCTTCTCACATCTAGAAAAGAACTAAGATAATTAACCAGGACATCTACTTTGGTTGCTAAGGAGAGAAATGCAATTGAAAGTCAAAATGGAGTAGCTGTGGTTCAGATATCCAAGGTAATACTAGGTGGCATTATGGACGTGATTTGAGACAAGATCTTGTATTGCTGAGAGCTTGAGTTTTCTGAGCTGTGTCAGTTTTGGGATGCCACCAGCCATTCTCAAAACAACTTCTGCTGACAGCTGGTAGCTGCAACCTTATTGTTTCAAGGTATCCTCTTGTAACTATTAATCTTTTAAACAATGAAATTGCTTTAGATCAGATATTAACAAAAAGAGGAGACATATGTATAGTGGCCAATAGCTCCTGTTATGTATATGTTAATACTACATCAGAAGTTAAAAGCTACCTAGTTAAAATTAGACAACTGGCTACAAGTCTTCCAAAGGTATGAGATCCAGACCGGGTTTCAGGCTTATTCTGAATTTCTCAGGGAATTAGATTTCTGTTTTTGTCTATTAATATTCCAGGGGCTTCCCTGGTGGTGCAGTCGTTGAGAGTCTGCCTGCCAATGCAGGGAACACGGGGTCGAGCCCTGGTCTGGGAAGATCCCACGTGCCACGGAGCAACTAGGCCCATGAGCCAGAATTACTGAGCCTGCGTGTCTGGAGCCTGTGCTCCACGACAATAGAGGCCACGATAGTGAGAGGCCCATGCACCACGATGAAGAGTGGCCCCCACTTGCCGCAACTAGAGAAAGCCCTCACACAGAGACAAAGACCCAACACAACCATAAATAAATTAATTAATTAATTTAAAAAAATTCCATTTGTCGCTCCTCCTACTACTTCTAATTGGGTCTGTTTCACCAAGGTGGGGGACCAAGGGATTGAGATCTTAATCATACAAGATTCAGATCCAGGACTTGGAACTCATAAATATTTCCAATTTGATGTATATTACCCAAATTGAGACAAGACTATGCCCCATCTCAGCAGGAAGTGGTCAGAGTTGTAACTGCCCCATTCCCTGAAAGACTGAGGAGTATCAAAGAAAAAGGGGGATTGTAACTGAGCAGGACTCTGTGGGGCTCCTAAGTACAAATCCTTTCTGTGTCCCCTGTTTCTCGTTTGTAGGATATAGGCTTCATTCAGGTTCCTTGACCTTCTCTGAGTTCCAAAGTGCAGATTCAAACTGTTGATAATCAGGGAAAGGAGGGGATGCAGAAACAGGAGAGGAGCAGTCAAGTGGTGGTACAGCCTTGGGGCAGGGGCCTGGTTCCTCCTCAAGGAGTATGCATAACAATAACTTTGAGTTGTCCTGCAGGACTGGGGCCCCATCCAGGTGGAGGATGGTAACATCAGGCTGAGCACAAGATTCCTGGAACACTGTCCTGTTACCTCACTACCAACCAATCAGAAGAAAGTCACACACCCTGCAGCCCTCACTCCAAATTTTGCCTTCCTGTTCTGTGCCCAGTGATAACCATCATGTTTGGCCCCTGTCTGTTTCAACTGTTAGCAAGGTGTATCTCCAACAGTGTCCCACAATTTCCAGCTAAATTTTTGTTACAATAAGAGTGGAAGATGGTTTCAGACACAGAATACCTCAATTTAGATCAAGTAGAGAGAGACTTCTACTCTACTAGGAAGGACAATACCCACTCTCAGCAAGTAGTTACAGAAGGAAGAGACCTCTGCCCCAGTTCCCAATAAGTATCTTGAATATGAAGTCTCTCAAGGAGAGATTTGTTAGGGGAACTGCTGAACAAAACCTCCTGCTCTGGCCAGGCAATGTAGTAACCATTGAGTGAGTTATCTTACAACAGGAGGTCCTGGTAAGGTATGCAGAACTGACAAGCTACCACCAACAAGAAGAATTCAGGAAAGGTCAAAAGGAGAGAGAAGATGCCAGTCTGTATGTCCTACCAACCTCACAGAATTCTTCTTGCTGGAATCCATCTTGGCTGAGCAATGCACACACCACCAGGAAGGACCCTGAGTCAGAATGATTGGCCAGAGACAACCCAGAAACTAACCCCATTACCATAAAACTAGAGATTGTGAACCAGTTGATGGAGCAGTTCTCCTGTTTTCCCTTACCCTGCTGCTCTCTACACGGGCACCCCTTTCCAATAAAGTCTCTCACTTTGTCAGCATGTGTGTTTCCTCAGACAATTCATTTCCAAGTGTTAGACAAGAGCCCTCTGTTGAGTCCTAGAAGGGATCCCCCTTCCTACAACAGAAATACTGCATTCTCACAATGTAAATACTTTGGAAGGGTTTATCAGACTAATCCCAGTGTACCAAGGACCCATGTCAAAGTGAATCTAAGAGTCTCTGAAATCTGACCAGAGAATTCAGAGAGTGACCTATCTCAATCATTTACTAAGAGTTTTTTGGATGCATCTTCTATTTGAAGAGCAGGAAGGATTTAGGAACAATGATTGTACAAGAGTCAGCTAACTGCTGTGTTATATTTCACCCAAATAGTCTACAAGATAAAAATCTTAATTCCTCTTAAATGTGATAGGGAAAATGAGGACCAGATCAGATAATTCCTGTTTCTTTAGAAGAAAGCCTGCACTACTGCTAACAAATTTTTATGAATTAAAATAAAGGAATTCCCAGAAGGGAAATTTAGGCACCATTACAAAGGGTATTGGATGGAATGCAGCCAAAATATGACAATGTCTACTACACTACTACATAAAACCTTTGATCAGAGTTTGAAAATTAAGTACTTAGTATTTGATATTTCTTCCTCATTCTTAGATCTTTCAAGAGGATTTTCTACTTAAATACTCTTTTCTAAGAGAGAGGTTTGGTTTTATTAATTGGTCTAGAGGTTTTTTGTTGTTGTTAAAACATATGTAATGTTTACATCTTCTATATCCTTACCTATTTTCTCTGTGATTTCTTTTAATACCTGGAAGATTTGTATGAACATTCTATAAGTTGGTTATGGATTTGTCAGTTTTTCCTCATGTATTTCAAAGTTACACTGCACTTATCTTCCATTAGTTTCAAAACTTCCTGTAGAACTCTGAGGCCTGCCTTCCTTGTCTTGTAGTATCTAGTCTCACAGCTGATAATTGATCTTTCCTTAGAGCAAGGTAGATAAACTTTTCCTACAAAGAGTCAAATAGTAAACATGTTAGGCTTTGTGGATGGGATGATCTCTGTTGCAGCTACTCAACTCTGCCTTTGTAGTTTGAAAGGAGCCATAGACAGTATGTAAATGAATGAGTGTGTCTGGGTCCCAAGGGAACTTTATTTACAAAAATAAGATGGCTGTGGACCTTTGTTGTAGTTTTCTAAACTTTGACTTTAGAAAATAAGCACACTCAATGAATGGATAAAGAAGATGTGGCACATATATACAATGGAATATTAGCCATAAAAAGAAATGAAATTGAGCTATTTGTAATGAGGTGGATAGACATAGAGTCTGTCATACAGAGTGAAGTAAGTCAGAAAGAGAAAGACAAATACCGTATGCTAACACATATATATGGTATTTAAGGGAAAAAAATGTCATGAAGAACCTAGGGGTAAAACAGGAATAAAGACACAGACCTACTTGAAAATGGACTTGAGGATATGGGGAGGGGGAAGGGTAAGCTGTGACAAAGCGAGAGAGAGGCATGGACATGTATACACTACCAAACATAAGGTAGATAACTAGTGGGAAGCAGCCGCATAGCACAGGGAGAAAAGCTTGGTGCTTTGTGACCGCCTGGACGGGTGGGATAGGGAGGGTGGGAGGGAGGGAGATGCAAGAGGGAAGGGATATGGGAACAGATGTATATGTATAACTGGTTCACTTTGTTATAAAGCAGAAACTAATACACCATTGTGAAGCAATTATACTCCAATAAAGTTAAAAAAAAACATATGTTTAAATGTTAAAAAAAAAAGAAAATAAGCACTCTCATTCCTTTTGAAAGAATTAAAATTTTGTTTTGCTTTGTTTTAATCCTTAGGTTTGCAGTTACAGTGGTATGGGTCTACAAGAATATATATATATATATATATTTTCACTAATCCAGAATGTCACTCAATGATACTTTTCAATACAAAGACTTGCGATTTCATTCTAGATTTTTTTTCTTTTACTAGATTGATGAACTATTCTTTTGTTATTCTGTTAAAGAACAGTTGAAATTCTTGAGGTTATTCATTATATTGTATAACTTTTCTGTTTTCTATTTAATTCTTCTTTGGTGATCAGAAAAAATAACTCCTTTCTTTCATCTCACTAATTTTATATTTAGCTGGGTCAAATCTGCTATTTACTCCTTTAATTTTTGTTGTTGTTGTTGTTAATTTAGAATTTGATGGTGTTTCTTTTTTATGGTAATATATTAAAAATAGTTTTGTTTTCTCCGTTTCTGTTTTTTTTTTTTTTGAGTTGTTTATCTTCTGTTTATTGTGTTTGGTGTCTTTCTTTATGAAGGCTATACTAAAATGTTCATTCTTAATTATCTGTTATATATGTAAATTATTTTATAGGCAGAACAGTATTTGTGGTGGGGATGTATACATGAAAATCAGAGTGAGTGGGAATTCCTACTCACCATTCAATGAAGTTCAGATTTTCAGGACAGAGGTATGTTTTCAACAGTGGGGAAGGGAATTGTACAACTGGGAAAAGGTGTGCAGATAGTTATTCTGGCTGATGGGGATTTCTTTCCCTCTTGGCAGTCCTATATTTCTTGATACTATATCATGTGTCTGTCTCCCAACTGACCAATCAGGGGGTATCCTATGTCAGAATTGTCACTTCAGAAAACCATACTTGTGGTTTAATTTAACATCACATTAAAATAACATGAGGACACTAACACTGTACTTGCTATATCTGCAGTAGCATTCTAAACATTTTACATAGAGTATCACTTTAATCCTCACAATAACTCTCTATAAGAGCTCTATTATCCCTGATGTATGAAAAGGAAATTGAAATTTATAAAGTTTATAAAACTTGCTCAAGTTTGTATAGTTAACAAGTGGAAGATTTGGTTCTCAATCCCATTTTTTTGGCTACGGAGCCAGTGTTCTTAACTACTATCACACTATATTCCTATTTACCTACTGATCAATACCTGAGTCATCCTCTCACATTGTCAAGCAATAGTTGGCTCAATGCTAATCTACCATAAATAGCTTAATCTTTCTTAATATTTGGTTGTCTTGATCTTGGAATTCCAAGGTTCTACTAGAAATTTTTAATTGTTTTAGATATCTATTCTATTGCTTATATAAGATTAATTTTTCATTTCTGGTGAGTTTCACTGTCAATTCATGTGATTCATATTGAGCAGAAATTCTATGGTATTCTATTTTGCTCTGATTTCCTTTTACTTTTCCAGTGTTTAAATTTTTATGCTGATTTTTTTAATACTTATTCTCTTATTTTAATGAGATTTGGGATAAAAAGAGCAATAAATGATTTTAAACAATCTTCTTGAATCAGAAAATTCTACCTGATTTTTATAACAATATAAAATCCAAAAAAATTTTGCACTGGATTTTGATTAAAGCTTCCATTAATTATATATTTACTGTCTCAAATTTTTTTCTTTCAGGAAGGTAAATGTTTGTCTGCGTGTGTGTGCATGTACATGTGTATATCTGTATGGGTATGGGTATCTGATCTTTTATGGTCTGTGTTCTTCAGAAGATTTATGTGATTATTATTATGAAGTAACTTTCTGATTTAATTTTAAAGAAGAAGCTTGACATTTTACTCTCAAGTATATATATATGTATATATATATATATATTTGTCTTTCATTAAAAAATATTGAACATCTACTAGGTTTAATATTTTCTGCATGCTGAATATATAGCAGTGAAAATGACAGAAAGAAATCTTGGTCTTGATGTAGCTTACTTCTAATGGGGAAATTTAATAGCATAAATTCATATAAAACAAAAAATATTTCTTTTCAGATATCTAGATTAAACAAAATTAAAGCATCCACTCTTTTAAAAACCTTTAAGAAGTAAAATATTTCCTCATTATCTAAAAATCAATTCCAGATTAGCGTTTTCCAAATTTACATAGCCTTGATATTTTCTTGTATATTTGGCAAGAAAGTGAGGTAAATTCAAATCAACAACTATTTATTGATTAACTATTGTATAGTCAGCACTGTGTATACAAAACCATGCTGGTAGACTCATTAACAATCTGGCAAGAAATACATGCACTTAACACAGATATTAAGATAAGACTAGGGCCCTGAGGAAGATGGCGGAAGAGTAAGACACGGAGATCACCTTCCTCCCCACAGATACATCAGAAATTCATCTACACGTGGAACAACTCCTACAGAACACCTACTGAACGCTGACAGAAGACCTCAGACCCCCCAAAAGGCAAGAAACTCCCCACATACCTGGGTAGGGCAAAAGAAAAAAAGAATAAACAGAGACAATAGGATAGGGACGGGACGTGCACCAGTGGGAGGGAGCCGTGAAGGAGGGAAGGTTTCTACACACTACAAGCCCTTTCGCGGGCGGAGACTGCAGGTGGCGGAGGGGGAAAGCTTCGGAGTAGCGGAGGAGAGCACAGCAACAGGGGTGCGGAGGGGAAAGCAGACAGATTCTGGCACAGAGGACCGGAGCCCTCAGGCACACACCAGCCCAAGAGGCTTGTCTGCTCGGCCGCCGGGGCGGGCGGGGCTGGGAGCTGAGGCTCGGGTATCGGCTTTCAGTCGGAGCGCAGGGAGAGGACTGGGACTGGCGGCAGGAAGAGAGCCTGAAGGGGTTAGTGCACCATGGCTAGCCCGGAGGGAGTCTGGGGAAAGGGTCTGGAGCTGCCGAAGAGGCAAGAGACTTTTTTCCCTTTTGTTTCCTGGTGCGCGAGGAGAGGGCATTAAGAGGGCTGCTTGGGGAAGCGACAGAGACAGGCGCGAGCCGCGGGTAAGGCGCGGACCTCGGAGACGGGCGTGGGCCGCCGCCGCCGCCGCCGCCGCCGCCCGCCATGACCGCCGCCGCCGCGGGGCCTGTGTGCGAGCGCGGGTCACTGTCCGCCCGGCCTTCCGGGGGGCCTGTGCACCCCGCCACTGCCGGGGTCCCAGGACCCGGGGAAGGCTTTCCCGGGAAAGCGCACAGAGTGCCACGGGCTGCTGCAACGTCACGCCGGCCTCTGCCGCCGCAGGCCCGCCCCACACTGCGCGCCCCTCCCCCCCTCTGCCTGAGTGAGCCAGAGCCCCCGAATCAGCGGCTCCTTTAAACCCGTCCTGTCTGAGCGAAGAACGGACGCCCTCCGGCGGCATACGCGCAGAGGCGGGGCCAGGTCCAAGGCTGAGACCCGGGAGCTGTGAGAGCAGAGACAGGGAAATCTCTGTGCAGCCTCGGAGGCAGCGGATTAAAGCTCCACGGTCCATTTGATGTGCCCTGCGTCTGTGGAGTGAATGAATGGACAGCGAATCATCCCAAATTGAGGAAGTGGACTTTGAGGACAAGATTTAAGACTTTCCCCCCTTTTCCTCTTTTTACAACGAATTATTCCAAATTAAGGAGGTGGACTTAGAGAGCAAGATTTCAGACTTCTCGCCCTTTTCCTCTTTTTACAACAAATTATCCCAAATTGAGGAGGTGGACTTGGAGAGCAAGATTTTTGATTTTTCCCCCTGCTCTCTTTTTGTGAATGTGTATGTGTAATCTTCTGTGTAAGATTCTCTCTGTATAGCTTTGCTTCCACCATATGTCCCAGGGTTCTATCGGTCCGTTTTTTTTTTTTTTCAATAATTACTTTCTAATTTTAATAACGCTACTATATTTCATACTTTATTCAATTTTACTTTACCTGCTCTTCCTTTTTTTCCTACCTTCCTCCCTCCCTCCCTCTGCTCCTCCTTTCCTTCTTTCTTTTTCTTTCCTCCCTCCCACCCTCCCACCCTTCTTCTTTCCACTTTATTTTTCTTTCTTTCCTCCCTCCCTCCCTCCTGTATTTCTTTCTTTCTTTCCTTCCTCCCTCCCTCCCTCCCTTCTTCCATTCACTCTTCCTTTTGCTTTCATTCCTCCCTCCCTCCCTCCTTTCTTTCCTTCTTTCTTTCCATCCTTCCTCCCTCCCTCCCTCCTTTCTTTCTTTCTTTCTTCCCTTCTTCCTTTCTTTCCCTCTCTCTTTATTTCTTCTACTAATTCTTTCTTTCTACTTTTTCTCCCTGTTATTCTGAGCCGGGTGGATGAAAGACTCTTGGTGCTGCAGCCAGGAGTCAGTGCTGTGCCTCTGAAGTGGGAGAACCAACTTCAGGACACGGGTCCAAAAGAGACGTCCCAGCTCCACATAATATCAAGCAGCGAAAATCTCCCAGAGATCTCCATCCCAACACCAGCACCCAGCTTCAGTCAACGAACAGAAAGCTACAGTGCTGGTCACCCTATGCCAAGCAACTAGCAAGGCAGGAACACAAACCCACCCATTAGCAGAGAGGCTACCTAAAAACATAATAAGGCCATAGGCACCCCAAAACACACCACCAGACGTGGACCTGTCCACCAGAAAGACAAGATCGAGCCTCAACCACCAGAACACAGGCATTAGTCCCCCCCACCAGGAAGCCTACACAAACTACTGAAACAACTTTAGACACTGGGGTCAGACACCAAAAACAACGGGAACTACGAATCTGCAGCCTGCAAAAAGGAGACCCCAAACACAGTAACATAAGCAAAATGAGAAGACAGAAAAACACACAGCAGGTGAAGGAGCAAGATAAAAACCTACCAGACCTAACAAATGAAGAGGTAATAGGCAGTCTACCTGAAAAGGAATTCAGAATAATGATAGTAAAGATGATCCAAGATTCTATTTCCAAGATCCATAATCTTGGAAATAGAATAGACAAAATGCAAGAAACAGTTAACAAGGACCTAGAAGAACTAAAGATGAATCAAGCATCGATTAAAAACACAATAAATGAAATGAAAAATACTCTAGATGGGATCAATAGCAGAATAACTGAGGCAGAAGAATGGATAAGTGAGGTGGAAGATAAAATAGTGGAAATAACTGCTGCAGAGCAAAATAAAGAAAAAAGAATGAAAAGAACAGAGGACAGTCTCAGAGACCTCTGGGACAACATAAAACCCACCAACATTCGAATTATAGGGGTTCCAGAAGAAGAAGAGAAAAAGAAAGGGACTGAGAAAATATTTGAAGAGATTATAGTTGACAACTTCCCCAATATGAGAAAGGAAATAGTTAAGTCCAGGAGGCACAGAGAGTCCCATACAGAATAAATCCAAGGAGAAATACGCCAAGACACATATTAATCAAACTGTCAAATATTAAACACAAAGAAATCATATTAAAAGCAGCAAGGGAAAAACAACAAATAACACACAAGCGAATCCCCATCAGGTTAACAGCTGATCTCTCAGCAGAAACTCTACAAGCCAGAAGGGAGTGGCAGGACATAATTAAAGTGATGAAGGAGAGAAACCTGCAACCAAGATTACTCTACCCAGCAAGGAACTCATTCAGATTTGATGGAGAAATTAAAAACTTTACAGACAAGCAAAAGCTGAGAGACTTCAGCACCACCAAAGCAGCTTTACAACAAATGCTAAAGGAACTTCTCTAGGCAAGAAACACAACAGAAGGAATATACCTACAATAACGAACCCAAAGCAATTAAGGAAATGGGAATAGGAACATACATATCAATAATTACCTTAAATGTAAATGGACTAAATGATCCCACCAAAAGACACAGAGTGGCTGAATGGATACAAAAATAAGACCCATATATATGCTGTCTACAAGAGACCCACTTCAGACCTAGAGACAAGTACAGATTGAAAGTAAAGGGATGGAAAAACATATTCCATGCAAATGGAAATCAAAAGAAAGCGGGAGTAGCAATTCTTATATCAGACAAAATAGACTTTAAAATAAAGACTACAAGAAGAGACAAAGAAGGACACTACATAACGATAAAGGGATCGATCCAAGAAGAAGATATAACAATTGTAAATATTTATGCACCCAACATAGGAGCACCTCAATACATAAGGCAAATACTAACAGCCATAAAAGGGGAAATCGACAGTAACACAATCATAGTAGGGGACTTTAACACCCCACTTTCACCAATGGACAGATCATCCAAAATGAAAATAAATAAGGAAACACAAGCTTTAAATGATACATTAAACAAGATGGACTTAATTGATATTTATAGGACATTCCATCCCAAAACAAAAGAATACACATTTTTCTCAAGTGCTCATGGAACATTCTCCAGGATAGATCATATCTTGGGTCACAAATCAAGCCTTGGTAAATTTAAGAAAATTGAAATTGTATCAAGTATCTTTTCCGACCACAATGCTATGAGACTAGACATCAATTACAGGAAAAGATCTGTAAAAAATACAAACACATGGAAGCTAAACAGTACACTACTCAATAACGAAGTGATCACTGAAGAAATCAAAGAGGAAATTTAAAAATACCTAGAAACAAATGACAATGGAGACACGACGACCCAAAACCTATGGGACGCAGCAAAAGTAGTTCTAAGGGGGCAGTTTATAGCAATACAATCCCACCTTAAGAAACAGGAAACATTTCGAGTAAACAACCTGACCCTGCACCTAAAGCAATTAGAGAAAGAAGAACAAAAAACCCCCAAAGTTAGCAGAAGGAAAGAAATCATAAAGATCAGATCAGAAATAAATGAAAAAGAAATGAAGGAAACGATAGAAAAGATCAACCAAACTAAAAGCTGGTTCTTTGAGAAGATAAACAAAATTGACAAACCATTAGCCAGACTCATCAAGAAAAGAAGGGAGGAGACTCAAATCAATAGAATTAGAAATGAAAACGGAGAAGTAACCTATAAGCAACTCTATGCCAATAAAATGGACAACCTGGAAGAAATGGACAAATTCTTAGAAATGCACAACCTGCCAAGACTGAATCAGGAAGAAATAGAAAATATGAACAGACCAATCACAAGCACTGAAATTGAAACTGTGATTAAAAATCTTCCAACAAACAAAAGCCCAGGACCAGATGGCTTCACAGGCGAATTCTATCAAACATTTAGAGAAGAGCTAACACCCACGCTTCTCAAACTCTTCCAAACAATATCAGAGGAAGGAACACTCCCAAACTCATTCTACGAGGCAACCATCACCTTGATACCAAAACCAGGCAAGGATGTCACAAAGAAAGAAAACTACAGGCCAATATCACTGATGAACATAGATGCAAAAATCCTCAACAAAATACTAGCAAACAGAATCCAACAGCACATTAAAAGGATCATACACCATGATCAAGTGGGGTTTATTCCAGGAATGCAAGGATTCTTCAATATACGCAAAGCAATCAATGTGATACACCATATTAACAAGTTGAAGGAGAAAAACCATATGATCATCTCAATAGATGCAGAGAAAGCTTTCGACAAAATTCAACACCCACTTATGATAAAAACCCTGCAGAAAGTAGGCATAGAGGGAACTTTCCTCAACATCATGAAGGCCATATATGACAAACCCACAGCCAACATTGTCCTCAATGGTGAAAAACTGAAACCATTTCCACTAAGATCAGGAACAAGACAAGGCTGCCCACTCTCACCACTCTTATTCAACATAGTTTTGGAAGTTTTAGCCACAGCAATCAGAGAAGAAAAGGAAATAAAAGGAATCCAAATTGGAAAAGAAGAGGTAAAGCTGTCACTGTTTGCAGATGACATGATACTATACATAGAGAATCCTAAAGATGCTACCAGAAAACTACTAGAGCTAATCAATGACTTTGGTGAAGTAGCAGGATACAAAATTAATGTACAGAAATCTGTGGCATTCCTGTACACTAATGATGAAACATCTGAAAATGAAATCAAGAAAACACTCCCATTTACCATTGCAACAAAAAGAATAAAATATCTAGGAATAAACCTACCTAAGGAGACAAAAGACCTGTATGCAGAAAATTATAAGACACTGATGAAAGAAATTAAAGATGATACAAATAGATGGAGAGATTTACCATGCTCCTGGATTGGATGAATCAATATTGTGAAAATGACTCTACTACCCAAAGCAATCTACAGATTCAATGCAATCCCTATCAAACTACCACTGGCATTTTTCACAGAACTAGAACAAAAAATTTCAAAATTTGTTTGGAAAAACAAAAGAGCCCGAATAGCCAAAGCAATCTTGAGAACGAAAAACGGAGCTGGAGGAATCAGGCTCCCTGACATCAGACTATACTACAAGCTACAGTAATTAAGACAGTGTGGTACTGGCATAAAAACAGAAAGATAGATCAGTGGATCAGGATAGAAAGCCCAGAGATAAACCCACGCACATAGGGCCACCTTATCTTTGATAAAGGAGGCAGGAATGTACAGTGGAGAAAGGACAGCCTCTTCAATAAGTGGTGCTGGGAAAACTGGACAGGGACATGTAAAAGTTTGAGATTAGATCATTCCCTAACACCATACACAAAAATAAGCTCAAAATGGATTAAAGACTTAAATGTAAGGCCAGAAACTATCAAACTCTTAGAGGAAAACATAGGTAGAACACTCTATGACATAAATCACAGCAAGATCCTTTTGGACCCACCTCCTTGAGAAATGGAAATAAAAGCAAAGAGAAACAAATGGGACCTAATGAAACTTCAAAGCTTTTGCACAGAAAAGGAAACCATAAAGAAGACCAAAAGACAACCCTCAGAATGGGAGAAAATATTTGCAAATGAAGCAACTGACAAAGGATTAATCTCCAAAATTTATAAACAGCTCATGCAGCTCAATAGCCAAAAAACAAACAACCCAATCCAAAAATGGGCAGAAGACTTTAATAGGCATTTCTCCAAAGAAGATATACAGACTGCCAACAAACACATGAAAGAATGCTCAACATCATTAATCATTAGAGAAATGCAAATCAAAACTACAAGGAGATATCATCTCACACCAGTCAGAATGGCCATCATGAAGAAATCTAGAAACAATAAATGCTGGAGAGGGTGGGGAGAAATGGGTACACTCTTGCACTGTTGGTGGGAATGTGAATTGGTACAGCCACTATGGAGAACAGTATGGAGGATCCTTAAAAAACTAAAAATAGAACTACCATATAACCCGGCAATCCCACTACTAGGCATATACCCTGAGAAAACCATAATTCAAAAGGAGACATGTACCAAATTGTTCATTGCAGCTCTATTCACAATAGCCCGGAGCTGGAAACAACCTAAGTGTCCATCATAGGATGAATGGATAAAGAAGTTGTGTCACATATATACGATGGAATATTACTCAGCCATAAAAAGAAATGAAACTGATCTATTTGTAATGAGGTGGAGAGACCTAGAGTCTGTCATACAGAGTGAAGTAAGTCAGAAAGAGAAAGACAAATACCGTATGCTAACACATATATACGGAATTAAAAAAAAATGTCATGAAGAACCTAGGGGTAAAACGGGAATAAAGACACAGACCTACTTGAGAATGGACTTGAGGATATGGGGAGGGGGAAGGGTAAGCTGTGACAAAGCGAAAGAGAGGCATGGACATATATACACTACCAAACGTAAGGTAGATAGATAGTGGGAAGCAGCCGCAGAGCACAGGGAGATCAGCTCGGTGCTCTGTGACCGCCTGGAAGGGTGGGATGGGGAGGGTGGGAGGGAGGGAGATGCATGAGGGAAGGGATGTGGGAACAGATGTATATGTATGACTGATACACTTTGTTATAAAGCAGAAACTAATAAAAAAAAAGAAATGATTATACCTAAAGATACTTCAAAGCTTTTGCACAGCAAAGGAGACCATAAACAAGACCAAAAGACAACTCTCAGAATGGGAGAAAATATTTGCAAATGAAGCAACTGACAAAGGATTAATCTCCAAAATTTATAAGCAGCTCATGCAGCTCAATAGCAAGAAAACAAACAACGCAATCCAAAAATGGGCAGAAGACCTAAATAGACATTTCTCCAAAGAAGATATACAGACTGCCAACAAACACATGAAAGAATGCTCAACATCATTAATCATTAGAGAAATGCAAATCAAAACTACAATGAGATATCATTTCACACCAGTCAGAATGGCCATCATCAAAAAATCTAGAAACAATAAATGCTGGAGAGGGTGTGGAGAAAAGGGAACACTCTTGCACTGCTGTTGGGAATGTGAATTGGTATAGCCACTATGGAGAACAGTATGGAGGTTCCTTAAGAAACTGCAAATAGAACTACCATATGACCCAGCAATCCCACTACTAGGCATATACCCTGAGATAACCATAATTCAAAAAGAGACATGTACCAAATTGTTCATTGCAGCTCTATTCACAATAGCCCAGAGATGGAAACAACCTAAGTGTCCATCATCGGATGAATGGATAAAGAAGATGTGGCATATATATACAATGGAATATTACTCAGCCATAAAAAGAAACGAAATTGAGCTATTTGTAATGAGGTGGAGAGACCTAGAGTCTGTCATACAGAGTGAAGTAAGTCAGAAAGAGAAAGACAAATACCGTATGCTAACACATATATATGGAATTTAAGAAAAAATGTCATGAAGAACCTAAGGGTAAAACAGGAATAAAGAGACAGACCTACTTGATTTTGGACTTGAGGATATGGGGAGGGGGATGGTTTAGCTGTGACAAAGCGAGAGATAGGCATGGACATATATACAGTACCAAACGTAAGGTAGATAGATAGTGGGAAGCAGCTGCATAGCCCAGGGAGATCAGTTCGGTGCTTTGTGACCATCTGGAGGGGTGGGATAGGGAGGGTGGGAGGGAGTGAGACGCAAGAGAGAAGGGATATGGGAACAGATGTATATGTATGACTGATTCACTTTGTTATAAAGCAGAAACTAATAAAAAAAATAATGATAGAGACCCAGACAGAGACAGTGCGACAGGCACAGATTGTCAGAGATGAGGGAAACACAAAGATAGGGATGGTAAGACAGAGACAGGGAGTGACAAAGATAGACACACTGAGACAGAGACAGAGGTAGACAAAGACAGACATAGATAGAGATAGACAGGGATGCAGACAGAGACAATAGAGACAGAGGTAGGGAATGACAGGTAGACAGAGATAGACATACAGAGACAGGGATAAATCCTCATCATTGTCAGGGACTGCACTGTATCCCATAGGGGTACACCTCCTTTGGTGTGGTGTTTAGTTTGCTGTTATTTAGTGTGATTGTTTCCTGTAGCATTACCATGACTATACATCTGGTTCTGCCTCCGCATCTCCCCACGCCTTGAGTAAGTGGCTATAAAACAACGTGAGTGTCAAGGTGGGAGAAGCTTTCCTCTTCATCCTTAGCATTGAAAAAGAAACGAAAAAAAAAAAAATTGAAGTCAAAAATAGGGACTGATATTGGGTAAATTGCCCAAACTGGCAAATGGCAACACTCACGGATTGTGAGAATTTAAATGTTTATTAAATGAGTGTATTTCAGCTGTCACTGTGTGCACATTATTGAACATCTTTCTATTGTAAACAGCAAAAAGCAATTTAAGAATTTAAAGTTAGTTGGGGAGGAAAACAAAAGCAGATCTCTCATTCAAGGTGCATTTCCAGATAAGCAGTCTCTGAATTTCCCAAGTGAGGATACCTGTCTTTAGATGAAATGGCATCCTGGCATTCAGTTCAAGAAAAAGTAATTGGAAATTGCTTAGAGATTTTATATAAACAAAGTGAAACTGTTACATAAAAAATAAATAATAAATTTTACCTTGAAAAAAAAAAGGAGTTTTCATGATCTACTGAGGTTCTGATGCACTTTTCTGAAGAAACAAATATGATGTCATGTTGCAAAAAGGCCTTTGTGGCCCTTTCAGTGATTAGTCATTTGACCCCGTATAAAAGTAAACTCTACAATTACTTAATGCCTAGTTGTTCTCGTCTATGGCTTTAGTCACTCATCTCACCTGTGTTTCCTTATTCTTTGTCAGTGACCATACCTTTCCCAAAACATTCAATAAGTCAAAGTCATAGGAGATTTATGACACAGTGAAAAAGTCAGCTATTTTTAGCTATCATCTATGTTCACAGAACTTTTATCTGTTTTCAAGATTAATGGTGTGATTCCCAGTTAAGATTACCTAAAAGAGACAGATGATGTCACCACCCAGAAATCTGATATTTGGTAGGCATGCTAAGTCAGAAAAGCCATCAACATTATTTTATCACCTTCCTCATTCATGATCATGCAGTGACCTCTGATATTAAAAGGTCAGTGTTTAAAGTCACTACTCATCTTTTCCAGTTGCCAAGTCTCACTGCAAAAGAAATTTATTTTGAAAGCTGGTCATCTGTTTGTGATTTTCTTATTCAATATGGCAGTGTCATGCTGATGTAGAGCCAGTTCAGTAGCCAAAGCTTCAGAAAGCCACTTGACATGTAAACATATTCAAATCCTCTAATCTTTGAAAACTCTACATGTTAAAGAGTAACTTCATATACTCTTGCTACTTTATAACCTTCAAGCAAAACATGGTGCACTGTTCCTCAATTTCCTTTTATTCAAAATGAAGGGTTTAGAATAAATAACATGCTGAACCACTCTAGACTCTATGCATTGCTGGTTCTTCTATTTTCCTAGTTTCACTGACGTTTGATTGTTGACTTTGTCAACTAAAGGAAAGTCATTAGGGCTCCAGGCAGTTATTGCAGTAGTTCATGTTCATTAAAAATCTCCTCAATCCTGCCCCCAGACTAAATGAATAGCCACTGACTGGGTTATGTTTTCCTTATGGTATGGTGAGGGCAAAAGCAAAGGGAGTGGAGTCAATCACATATACTCCTGCTGGGAGTTGGCATACATTTTAACTGCTCACATTTATTGGCCAAAGCAAGTGACATGGACAAGTCTAATGGGGAAGGGAAGAGTTGTCCACCTACACAGAAGCATGACAAAAATAGGAAAATATTTATTAACAAATAATAGATTCTACCATAGGCTACACACTTGTTTACAAATATTTACTATCTTTCCACACAAAAAGTATGTTCACCCTCTTCACAAGACACCTCAAAAGTGTTATCCAATCACTGTTTTAACTTCAAAGCATAGGATATTGATCTACATAATATCCATAAGATTCAGTTCCTTTTAGTTTATGTGCCCTATACACCCACTATGTGGTAGTAGAACAGTTACATATCAAACAACAAATACTCCCATTTGGAAAGGGAAGTAATAATTGGTCCTTAAGTATCCTGAAATTCTACAGCACTGGTTACAATGACTTTCTATCCCAGGATGTGAAATTATCCTTGATTATACCTCTGAGAGTAACTTTTAGCCCATTTTTCTCTATGGGTGATCCCTCCCTCTGGGAAGGCCTTCCTTTTCTACAATCATCTTTGTCTACCTCTAAAGAGGTCTTTGGAAAATATGCCCTTCTTAGTCATTGAGTGGCTTTTCCAGCCTGTTTCCTGTTGTTAGAAATTTAGATGTTCAAAGGTTGTTTTAAAGCTCAGTCACAATCTCTTTTAAATCCAACCTGGCAGCACTTAGGTACTTACATGATTTTTATCTACTTGATTTAAGTTGTCTCTATGTGCCAATAGCCATACCAATAGTTTCTGGGACACATTTGTCTTTCTGGACTAAGGTACGTCTTTGAAACTTACTTAGCTTCTGTGAGACTACACCATTGTTCTTTTTACCCTTAGCCATTTTGTCCGCCTAAAAGCATTTTCTGGAGCCACAATTATAGACTTTAATAAAGGATTTGGGTCACATCCTTGATTACATCTTTATCTTCCGACATGCTCATGGTTTGGAATTTGTCCTGTGACTAGGTCACTGAATGTTTTTGCTAATTGTGGAGAAAAAATAGATGCATATTTTGTCTGAAAATCTCATAAATTCTAAATTTTCCATTTTCCTTCTATTCCTGCTTATGAACAAGCCAGTTCTTTTTTTTTTTTTTTTTACTTATCTCTTTCTTGTAGAAGCATATCAAATGCAGGTAATGAGAACCACCTCATTCTAACATTTAAAAAAAAATCTCTATGTCCAAGGCTGCAATTTTATTATGTATATTTTTATCTTTCAAGTTATTGCAGTTTTATCAGCCTTGTACATCATTTACCTCAATGCACAGTCCAAATCTAGTGATACATATTTTATATAATCATACAAATTTCTGTGTTATTTAGGTTTTGTTGCAGCTACAATCAAACCAAATACCAGGGACTTAAAATAAGAAATATTTATTTCTTGGTCAGTCTAGATGAGGTCTATTGCTCAGCTGGCCTCCATTCTTCTTCTTACTTTAGAAACCAGGCTTACTGTGTAGTCACTACCCAGGACAGGATGTTCTTATGGTGAAGAGCAAGGGGAAGAGAACTGGAGGAAAATAACACAAATACATTGAATTGTTCTACTGAGACATGATGTATTATCATTTCTGCTCCATTTGATTAGCCAGAGCAAGTCACATGGTCAAGCCTAAACTGTTGGATAAGGATGAATATTCCACCTACAGGAAAGCATAGCAACAGAGAGGAGAAATTTATAAATGTGAGCAACCAAAACAATCTACCACAATGTGCAATGTAAACCATTTAATTAAAGGGCAGAAACTAAGTGTCTAATAAAGATAGACAAATTGTCCTTACATTAAGTTTTATTTATTGGTACAAATGTGGTATGCATACTAAATTTTCAACAATTACACTATTACCTCTGTGTATCATGTGTACATTACCAGTGAAATAAGTTAACATTTAATAAAACATGATTTGGAATGGTTTTATTAATCAATCTTAAGTACTTATCAATCTTAAGTATCTTTTTCTATAAATGAATTTATCTTTAAAGGTGAGGATCATAAGAAGTAATATCCGTATTTTTTAATTTAAATATTAGCACTCTGGTGACTTTTGGTAATACTTCATTTAGAGGGAATGTGATAGAAAGAGGACAGTAATAACGTTAGTAATAATGTTAATAAGGAATTGGAGATTCTTCCCTTAAATGCATCAGTGGTCCCAAAGTTATATTTGTGTTTAAGAGATAAGCCGAATACCATTACTCTGACCCACAGTGTTTTTCTTTTCTTTTTTTTTTCTTTCTTTCTTTTTTTTTTTTTTTTTTTTTGTGGTGCACGGGCCTCTCACTCTTGTGGCCTCTCCTGTTACGGAGCACAGGTTCCGGATGTGCAGGCCCAGCGGCCATGGCTCACAGGCCCAGCCGCTCCACAGAATGTGGGATCCTCCTGGACTGGGACACGAACCCGTGTCCCCTGCATCAACAGGCAGACTCTCAACCACTGCACCACCGGGGAAGCCCAGGTTTGTGTTTTTAGAAAGATAAAATAACCAACACTTGTATCTTTACATCTGTGATGTGAACCAATAAACTCAGGAAATTGGATGAGCACTGACCTTCTGTAAAAAATGGTTAGTGCCATGTTCTACCATAAAAAATAATAAAATATGAAAATATTTCAAGAAAAATATTTCCTTCTTCTAAGTTATGAATTAAATTTCTTTGAAAAAATGTTGAAAGACATGCATTTATTACAGAATATGAAAAACTAAGTTGTATTATTTAATGTTTTGAACTTGTAAAGAGAGTGTTAAAAAATGTTACACATTTACCCCTAAAAGCAATTTACTCCCTAGCACTTTATTCAAACCACTTTCATTTTTATGTACAAAAAGTGAAATAACATAGAGGTTGAGTGTGCCAATGGTGATGTCAACTACACAGGAATAAAGCCCATGGGTTGATTTAGAAGTATAGCTGACATACAAGTCAATGCATTCTAAGGATTGTTGAAACCCAAATCAAATCTGATTTTTCTGAAGCAACATGTTCCTTTGCTTGAGATATTAAATATTATAGCATCACATCATTTTCCAATATGAATATTTGGAGAGAAATAATCTTGAAATTCAATAATGAATATATGCTCAAAAATTTTAATGTAAAAGTTCTAATCCTTATCTGTCACTGTATGAATATATACTCTATAATTTAAAATTTTCATTCATCAAAAATATTAATAAATGTTATGACACTTATGTTTACTAAGTTAATTATATGTTAGTAAATATGAGACATATGCATATGAAAAAGTAAAGGAGTCTACCTTACCTATGCAATACATTTTGTCATTTTTAGAATTTATTTGGCTTATTGGCTTATGCAGAAAATTTACTGGAGAAAATGTGAAGAAACAATGCTGCAAGTTAAGATTATGCATTGAGTCTGTAGATTGCTTTGGGTAGTAGAGTCATTTTCACAATGTTGATTCTTCCAATCCAAGAACATGGTATATCTCTCCATCTATTTGTATCATCATTTCTTTCATAAGTGTCTTATAATTTTCTGCATAAAGGTCTCTTGTCTCCTTAGGTAGGTTTATTCCTAGATATTTTATTCTTTTAGTTGCAATGGTAAATGGTAGTGTTTTCTTAATTTCACTTTCAGATTTTTCATCATTAATGTATAGGAATACCAGAGATTTCTGTGCATTAATTTTGTATCCTGCTACTTTACTAAATTCATTGATGGACATATACCCTGAGAAAACCATAATTCAAAAAGAGTCATGTATCAAAATGTTCATTGCAGCTCTATTTACAATAGCCAGGAGATGGAAGCAACCTAAGTGTCCACCATCAGAGGAATGGAAAAAGAAGATGTGGCACATATATACAGTGGAATAATACTCAGCCATAAAAAGAAACAAAATTGAGTTATTTGTAGTGAGGTGGATGGACCCAGAGTCTGTCATACAGAGTGAAGTAAGTCAGAAAGAGAAAGACAAATACTGTATGCTAACATATATATATGGAATCTAAGAAAAAAAAAGGTAATGAAGAACCTAGGGGTAAGATGGGAATAAAGACACAGACCTACTAGAGAATGGACTTGAGGATATGGGGAGCGGGAAAGGTAAGCTGTGACAAAGTAAGAGAGTGGCATGGACATATATACACTACCAAACATAAAATAGATAGCTAGTGGAAAGCAGCCGCATAGCACAGGGAGATCAGCTCAGGGCTTTGTGACTACCTAGAGGGGTGGGATAAGGAGGGTGGTAGGGAGGGAGATGCAAGAGGGAAGAGATATGGGAACATATGTATATGTATAACTGATTCACTTTGTTATAAAGCAGAAACTAACACACCATTGTAAAGCAATTATACTCCAATAAAGATGTTAAAAAAAACAAAAAATACAAAACAAAACAATTATGCAAAATTATCCCTAGACTCAATAAAATTTGTTAATTATTTAATAAAATTGCAAATAATATGGCAATATGTTTTATATATTGCCTTTTTTCTTAAGAGCCAAAATAAAATTTAGACAAATTCATAGCTTAATGAAACATTTTGAATTATCAATTAAATAGATTAAATACATTAGTTTATGTATGATGATATAGCTATATGCTTAAATGACAAGGATGCTTCTTGTGGAGCCAGCAGTATGATTTAAGTCTTTCAGCTTCAAAGCGATGGTCTAATGAGAGCTTCAGGCTTTATTTCCTTCACCTTTCATTAGCTCAAAGCTATTATTCAAAGCAAAAGTCAGTATTTGATCAGAAGGCTGGGGCTGAATCATGTGTGAGGAACAAAGAGAGCAAAATATGTTGTGTTTATGGGGTGGCTCTTACACAAGGCTTGCCTCAATGGATTGTGTTTTCATATTGAAGTCTTTATGTGATTAGTGGCACAGTGATCTTGTGATAGCCTTTTATCTGGTTAGACACTTTTTCCCAGGAAACTAAAGAGCAAAGAGAAAAGGAGGTTTTGAGAGGCATCTTTATTATGTTGCTCTAAAGTTTGAGAAAGAAACATATTTTCAGGGATGTATTTTTTCTTTCTGGCCACTGAAGTTATAAAATGCTAAGGGCCAATGGAAAGGCATTGAAAAAGGCAAAAGAAATTCTCCAACTTCACATGGTTCAAGTAGATTCACCATAGTAGGAACCCAAATAGGGCTTTGTGGGTAGATGGGAATGAAAGTCTTGCATTTCCTCTAGAAGCAAATATTCTCCCAAATGCTATTCATCTAGTAACTTTATACATCTTTCACTCCAAAGCTAAAGAATTAAGATTAAGTCCAAGGATGCTATAACGCTGCAGAGCTAGGAGTAGAGCTTTAAGTGTAGAGTTTTTAAAAGTTGAAGACTGATTATGACAGCAGAGCTCTATTTTTGGATTTGTCTCCTTTGCTGCTTTTTCACTCCGTATGTAACCCAGTGTGGAAATACTGTCTGAGATCTCTGGGAGCTAACCCACTGTAGTGCTTTCCTTCTTACCTGGATCTGATAGGTGGATCAGGTGATATAGCTTCATTCTCTGCATTGAATTGCACATTACTCAAATTATTTTTCTACATTTTTTTTCTCTTGGTTACTTAAATTAATTGTTTTGAGCAATCCAGCTATTTTCTTCTCTATATATTTTTTCTTACCAGTTTCTCATTTTCTGGTGTTTTTTTTTTTTCTTTTAAGTGAAAACAATTCAGTATTTTATTTAATTATTTAATTTATTTTTGGCTGTGTTGGGTCTTCGTTGCTGTGCATGGCCTTTCTTTTGTTGCAGTGAGAGAGGGCTACTCTTCATTGGGGTGCACAGGTTTCTCATTGCAGTGGCTTCTCTTGTTGTGGAACACGGGCTCTAAGCACACAGGCTTCAGAGGTTGCAGCTCATGGGCTCAGTAGTTGTGGCACACAGGCCCTAGAGAACACAAGCTTCAGTAGTTGTGGTGCATGGGCTCAGTAGTTATGACACATGGGCTCTAGAGAACAGACTCAGTAGTTGTGGTGTATGGGCTTAGCTACTCCGAGACAAGTGAGATCTTCCTGGACCACGGATTAAACCCATGTCCCCTGCATTGGCAGACAAATTTTTAACCACTGCACCATCAGGGAAGTCTTATTTGTTTGTTTGTTTGTTTGTTTTTGATAGATTTCATTTTTTAGAGAGTTTTAAATTCACAGCAAAATTGAATGGAAAATATGGAGAGTTTCTGTATGTCCCCTACCTCTGCAGGCACAGCCTCTGTCACTATCAATATCCAACTCCAGAGTGGTACATTTGTTACAATCAATAAACTTATATTAGCATGATATTATCAACCAAAGTCCACAGTTTACAGTAGGGTTCACTTTGGTGTTGTATATTCTATAGGTTTTGACAAATGTCACATGTTACTTTTTATAGTAACCTAACAACACTGATGCATATAATGTAGTCATATTAATATTCAAAGTATGATCTTGAACATGGTGATGAAAAAATCATAGAATAATATGGTAACTGAAAATGTTATTCATGGAAAACCATTCCTTTTATCCTTTTTGGGAGGTTATTCCTAGGGTAAGAGGAAGGGGAGAGAACTAGGTGGGTTTTATCAAAGATAATGTAAGCTTTCTATGAAAATTTTTCTCTCTGGGTCAGGCTTGAGTTATAGCATTGTCTGGCCCCATAGACTAATGACTATAGTGGCTGCTATGTAACTTATGAAAAATCTAAGATGCTGTGAACCAAAAGCCCTTTCTTTGTTCCCTTTGGAGTTATGCAAGACCTATAGGAGCAATGGTCATTGAGGGAATAAATCCCTATAATGGTGACATCCTCTGTCTTAACTCATTGCCTTATTCTCTTAAAATATCTTATTCATTTTACAAAATTCAGCTCATACATCACCCTGTTAAGGAAACCTCTTACTACTCTACAGTGACAGAGCAAACCACTGCTTGTTATCTGCTTTATACATAATTCTGTTAGTGCACTGCATAGTAATTTCTCTGTGTATGTGAACATCTCCTGTAATAGATTTCCTTAGTTGAAATCAGGAAGTCTCATTCATCTCTATTATAGCACAAAGAACTATGTCCTGTCCACTGTAAATGCTCAATAATATTTTTTATTTGAATTAACTAAAGGTTCCATTATAGTTTGTGTTTTCATTTCCTTTAGTTGACTATCTTTATTTCCCCATATGGTTTTCCTGTTATAGTGAATTGAATCACAAAATCATTCATTATTCAAATGTACAAAGAAAATGTGACTTTTTAATTTTCATATAAATGATCTAATATTTATCATAAGTACTCAACTAGATAACACAAAAAAATTAAATCTAGTCCAATTCAGTTAACTTAGTCCAATTTGGTAATTTAATCAGTTTATTTTGATAATCCAGAACTACTTATATGGTTCCACTGAATGCTAAATCTTTGAGATTTTTACTATGGGCCTATTTTCAAGATACCATGTGGCAGGAAAATCTGGTGTGTCTTGGGCTTTCAAGAATTCATGTTAGTATGACCACACTAGTCCCTGCTGTAGGGGCAATATTCTGGTCTTCTCATTGCACTAGAAACAAGTCTAAGCTGGTCTTATCAGGTTTCTGGGGAGAAAATGAGCCTCAATCCAATCATGATCTCTATTTCTAATCATTGCGCTCTCTCTTTAGGCAGAAAGATCAGCACACTGTTAACTCTATTATCTCACTTCACCTTCATCATGTGATCCAAGGATTTATCAGTACTATCAAAGTATTTCAAAGACTTAAAAATATGATTCTAATATACCCACCACAAAAGTATGGTAAACGTGTTTAAAATGTCTTTAACTTACTAAAATGAGGGAAGGAGCAGGATGGTAAAGCTCATGGAAAGGTACAGTAAAGATCATTAAAGGTATGGAGTTTCATACAGACATTCACTTAAAAAATGCTGAAATAATTTTTCTAATAGATAAAAGAAATTTTTAATCATCCTTCCAAGCAGTGAAATCATAACCTCTAAGATTGTCTCTTCTACTGAAGAGAAATATACAATTGAAAATATGACTTCTCAGAGTCTGAGTCCTGATCACACATAAATAATGTAATAAGAATGGTACACCTTTAGAGAATTAAATAATCTTTGGGTGGGCATGTTAGATAATACTTCACTATGACATGGGAAAGGCATGCAGTGATCCTTTTGACTTTTCTCTTAAAAGTGTTCAAGCCCTCTGAGGGCTTGTGATTCCACAATTGGATCACAACTAAATTTATGGATTCTTACCATGCCATGTGCAGGTATAGGAAATAAGGAAGTACACAAGTGTCATTTCCCAAACTCATCTAACAGCATCCTGACATGACTGTGCTGCTCTATTGCCTTTTAACATATTAGAAGTGTCTGTTTGCAATGTTCTTCCAAAATGACTGTATCCTTCTTCTTTTAGATCGTATGGAGCACAATGTCATTCTCATTTTTGATCTCTAATTTCCACTATATCTATCTGCATGTTTCTACCATGCCTCTACTACAATGAAGTATAAATTTTATTTGGGTTGGGAGGAAAAAGTGAGGAAGGTAATTAATTGAACTTATTTCTCCATTTTCCTCTATCATTAGATAATGATGATAAAGCTTTAAGGATCCTCCTCCTACCTGGGTAGGATGTTCTCTATGTAAAATCTATAATCAAGTACATTAGACGTCATTATTTGTATAACAATGAAGGAAATTTGGTAATTATTATGCCTTAATTATCATTCTCTTCCCAAACTATGATATTCAAGAATTTAGTCTCTCAAATAGAACACAAATTAGCCTTCAGTGTTAAATATTTCTTCTATTTTAGGCATCCACATTCTATAAAATTTTATAATAAATGAAATAAAAACTATCTACAAGGGGTCAATAGCAGAATAACTGAGGCAGAAGAAAGGACAAGTGACCTGGAAGATAAAATAGTGGAAACAACTACTGCAGAGCAGAATAAAGAAAAAAAGAATGAAAAGAATTGAGGTCAGCCTCAGAGACCTCTGGGACAACATTAAATGCACCAACATTCGAATTATAGGAGTCCCAGGAAAAGAAGGGAAACAGAAAGCGAAGGATAAAATATTTGAAGACATTATAGTTGAAAACTTCCCTAATATGGGAAAGGAAACAGTTAACCAAGTCCAGGAAGCACAGAGAGTCTCATACAGGATAAATCCAAGGAGAAACACATCATGACACATATTAATCAAATTATCAAAAATTAAATACAAATAAAAATTATTAAAAGCAGCAAGGGGAAAACAACAAATAACACACAAGGGAATCCCCATAACATTAACAGCTGATCTTTCAGCAGAAACTCTGAAAGCCAGAAGGGAGTGGCAGGATATATTTAAAGGGATGAAGGAGAAAAACCTACAACCAAGATTACTCTACCCAGCAAGGATCTCATTCAGATTTGATGGAGAAATAAAAACCTTTAAGGAAAAGCAAAACTAAGAGAATTCATCACAACAAAAGCAGCTTTGAAACAAATGCTAAAGTAACTTCCTTAGGCAGGAAACACAAGAGAAGGAAATGACCTACAATAACAAACACAAAACAATTGAGAAAATAGGAATAAGAAAATACATATTGCTAATTACCTTAAATGTAATTAAATGCTCCAACCAGAAGCAATAGACTGGCTGAATGGATACAAAAACAAGACCCGTATATATGTTGTCTACAAGAGACCCATCTCAGACCTAGGGACACATACAGACTGAAAGTGAGGGGATGGAAAAAGATATTCCATGCAAATGGAAATCAAAAGAAAGCTGGAATAGCAATTCTCATATCAGACAAAATACACTTTAAAACAAAGACTATTACAAGAGACAAAGAAGGACACCATATAATGACCAAGGGATCAATCCAAGAAGAAGATATAACAATTGTAAATATCTATGTACCCAACATAGGAGTACCTCAATACATAAAGCAAATACTAACAGCCATAAAAGGGGAAATCAACAGTAACACAAGCATAGGAGGGGACTTTGACACCTCACTTTCACCAAGGGACAGATTATCCAAAATGAAAATAAATAGGGAAACACAAGGTTTAAAGGATACATTAAACAAGATGGACTTAATTGATATTTATAAGACATTCCATCCAAAAACAACAGAATACACATTCTTCTCAGGTTCTCATGGAACATTCACAAGGATAGATCTTATCTTGGGTCACAAATCAAACTTGGTAAATTTAAGAAAATTGAAATCATATCAAGTATCTTTTCCAACCACAATGCTATGAGACTAGACCTCAATTACAGGAAAAAATCTGTAAAAAATACAAACACATGGAGGCTAAACAATACACTACTTAATAAGCAAGAGATCACTGAAAAAATCAAAGAGGAAGTCAAAAAATACCTAGAAACAAGTGAAAATGAAAACACAACTACCCAAAACCTATGTGATGCAGCAAAGCAGTTCTAAGAGGGAAGTTTATAGCAATACAATCCTACCTTAAGAAACAAGAAACATCTCAAATAAACAAGCTAACATTACACCAAAAGCAATTAGAGAAAGAAGAAAAAAAAATCCGAAGTTAGCAGAAGGAAAGAAATCATAGTGATAAAATCAGAAATAAATGAAAAAGAAATGAAGGAAATAATAGCACAGATCAAAAAAACTAAAAGCTGGTTCTCTGAGAAGATAAACAAAAAATTGATAATCCCTTAGCCAGACTCATGAAGAAAAATAGGGAGAAGACTCAAATCAATAGAATTAGAAATGAAAATGGAGAATTAACAATTGACACTGCAGAAATACAAAGGATCATGAGAGAATACTACTAACAACTCTAGACCAATAAAATGGACAACTGGAAGAAACGGACAAATTCTTCAAAATGCACAATCTTCTGAGACTGAACCAGGAAGAAATAGAAAATATGAACAGACCAGTCACAAGCACTGAAATTGAAAATGTGATTTAAAATCTTCCAACAAACAAAAGCCCAGGACCAGATGGCTTCACAGGCAAATTCTTTCAAATACTTAGAGAAGAGCTAACACCTATCTTTCTCAAACTCTTCCAAAATATAGCAGAGGGGGGATCATTCCCAAACTCATTGTATGAGGCCACCATCACCCTGATACCAAAACCAGTAAAACATGTCACAAAGAAAGAAAACTACTGGCCAATATCACTGGTGAACATAGATGCAAAAATCCTCAACAAAACACCAGCAAAGAGAATCCAACAGCACATTAAAGGATCATACACCATGATCAAGTGGGGTTTATCTTGGGAATGCAAGGATTCTTCAATATACACAAATCAGTCAATGTGATACACCATGTTAACTTATTGAAGGAGAAAAACCATATGATCATCTCAATACATGCAGAGAAAGCTTTCGACAAAATTCAACACCAATTTTTGATAAAAACACTCCAGAAAGTAGGCATAGATGGAACTTTCCTCAACATAATAAAGGCCATATATGACAAACCCACAGCCAACATCACTCTCAAGGGTGAAAAACTGAAACCATTTCCACTAATATCAGGAACAAGACAAGGTTGCCCATTCTCATCTCTATTATTCAACATAGTCTAGGATGTTTAGCCATGGCAATCAGAGGGAAAAAAAAAGAAATAAAAGGAATCCAATTCAGAAAAGAAGTAAAGCTGTAACTGGTTGCAAATGACATGATACTATACGTAGAGAATCCTAAAGATGCTACCAGAAAACTACTAGAGCTAATCAATGAATTTGGTAAAGTAGCAGGATACAAAATTAATGCACAGAAATCTCTTGCATTCCTATACACTAATGATGAAAATCCTGAAAGTGAAACTAAGTAAACACTCCCATTTACCATTGCAAAAAATGTGTAAAATATCTAGGAATAAACCTACCTAAGGAGACAAAAGACCTGTATGCAGAAAATTATAAGACACTGATGAAAGAAATTAAAGATGATACAAATAGATGGAGAGATATACCATGTTCTTGTATTGGAAGAATGAACATTGTGAAAATGACTCTACTACCCAAAGCAATCTACAGATTCAATGCAATCCCTATCAAATTACCACTGACATTTCTCACAGAACTAGAACAAAAAAATTCACAATTTGTATGGAAACACAAAAGACCCTGAATAGCCAAAGCAATCTTGAGAAAGAAAAATGGAGCTGGGGGAATCAGGATCCCTGACTTCAGATTATACTACAAAGCTACAGTAATCAAGACAATATGGTACTGACACAAAAGCAGAAATATAGATCAATGGAATAGGATAGAAAGCCCAGAGATAAGCCCATGCACATATGGTCACCTTATCTTTGATAAAGGAGGCAAGAATATACAGTGGAGCAAAGAAAGCTTCTTCAATAAGTGGTGCTGGGAAAACTGGACAGCTGCATGTAAAAGAATGAAAGTAGAACACTCCCTAACATCATACAGAAACATAAACTCAAAATGGATTAAGGACCTAAATGTAAGGCCAGACACTAACAAACTCTTAGAGGAAAACATAGAAAGAATGCTCTATGACATAAATCACAGCAAGATCCTTTTTGATCCCCCTCCTAGAGAAATGGAAATAAAAACAAAAATAAACCAATGAGACCTAATGAAACTTAAAATCTTTTGCACAGCAAAGGAAACCATGAACATGACAAAAAGACAACCCACAGAATGGGAGAAAATATTTGCAAATGAAGCATCTGACAAAGGATTAATCTCAAAATTTACAAGCAGCTCATACAGCTCAATAGCAAAAAAATAAACAACCCAATTTAAAACTGGGCAGAAGATCGACATAGACATTTCCCCAAGGAAAACATACAGATTGCCGACAAACACATGAAAAAACGCTCAACATCATTAATCATTAGAGAAATGAAAATCAAAACTAAAATGAGATATCATCTCACACCAGTAAGAATTGCCATCATCAAAAAATCTACAAACAATAAATGCTGGAGAGGGTGTGGAGAAAGGGGAACCCTCTTGCCCTGTTGGTGGCAATGTAAATTGATAAAGCCACTAAGGAGAACAGTATGGAGGTTCGTTAAAAAACTAAAAATAGAACTACTGTATTAGCCAGCAATCTCACTACTGGGTATATACCCTGAGAAAACCATAATTCACAGAGTCATGTACCGAAATGTTCATTGCAGTTCTACTTACAAGAGCCAGGACATGGAAGTAACCTAAGTGTCCATCAATGGATGAATGGATAAAGAAGATGTGATACATATATCTAATGGAATATTACTCCACCATAAAAGGAAACTAAATTGAATTATTTTTAGTGAGGTGGATGGACCTAGAGTCTGTCATACGAAGTGAAGTAAGTCAGACAGAGAAAAACAAATACTGTATGCTAACACATATATATGGAATCTAAAAAAAAAAAAAAAATGTCATGAAGAACCTAGGGGCAAGTTGGGAATAAATACACAGAACTACTAGAGAAAGAACTTGAGGTTAGGGGAGGGGGAAGAGTAAGCTCGGACAAGGTGAGAGAGTGGCGTGGACATATATAGAGTACCAAACATAAAATAGATAGCTAATGGGAAGCAGCCACATAGCACAGGGAGATAAGCTCGATGCTTTTTGACCACCTAGAGGGGTGGGATAGTGAGGATGGGAGGGAGGGAGATGCAAGAAGGAAGAGATGGAGGACATATGTATATGTATAACTGATTCACTTTGTTATAAAGGAGAAACTAACACATCATTTAAATCAATTATACTCCAATAATGATGTTTAAACATAAATAAATAAATAAAATTCCAGGCTTTTCAAGCTAAAAAAAAAACTTTATTACTTTTTGATGCCTTTATTATAAATTTATGTCTTTTATTAGACAAACACAATAGATATGTTATACCCTGTTCTCTCTCTAGAATTATATTTTCCTCCTTCCTCATCATATTCTATTCTTCAATCACAATGAGACATTTCATTTCTCTCTATATGCTTCTGAGTTTAGTGTGCTGATCTTTCTGCCTGAAACACACTTCCGTTAGTAATTCTGGCTAAATCGTAGTCATCTTTCTTGTCTCAGCTTAAGAATGACTTCCAGAATGCCTCTTGTATGCTTCTACAGCATTCTGCATTCCACACAATATAACATATAACATTCTTCTGGTTATGTATTTCTATGTAACAAGATATGTAGAAGATATTTCTATGTAACAAGATATGTAACAAGACACCTTAAAATTTAGTGTCTTAAAAGAATCTGGGACCAGATACTGGCAAAACATGACATATCTAATTCAATTGATCTGATAGTCACATAGCTCACCAAGATTCAGAAGGAGGGGACGTAGACCCCCCACCTCTTTATGGGAAGAATATAATTGTAGCCATGTTTAATCAACAACAACTATATTATATATCAATTGCCTATTGACTTTTTTGTACTTCCACCGAAATATAAAACACATTATTTTAGAATTTACATAAGGAAGCTTTTATTAATCATCTTCAAGCTCACTGATTCTTTTCTGTTCCATGTTCAGTCCACACATAAGCCCATCAGTGGCATTATGCATTCTTGTTACAGAGAATTTGATTTCCAGCGTTTTCTTTTGATCTTTCCTAGAGTTTTCATCTTTTTTTTTTATATTATCCCCTTGATTTTGCATCCTGCCTACTTTTTTCCATTAGAATCCTTAATATAGTAACATAATTATTTAAAACTCTAATAATTACATCTGTGTCGTATCTGAATTTTGCTCTGATGCTTGCTTTATCTCTTCAGACTGTGTTTTTTTCCTGCCTTGTAGTTATTATTATTTTTTTAATTGAAAGCTAGACATGATCCATTGGGTAACAGGAACTGAAGAGAATATATTACTGTGAGGACACATGTTAATTTGGTTGGAAACTGAATTGTACTTAATGTTCTAATGTAAGGGTCTTAAAATTTCATTAGTGTCATTTTTGTTACCTCTCTTGACTTTGGACTTTCCTACTAAGTACACCTCTTCAAAAATAGTCTGTGTCTTTCAGCTGAAATTCAGTCTTACTGTCTGGAACCCTGTAGGTATGGTGAGAAGGTGTGAAGGAGAAGGAACATCTCTATAATCTTCCAGTTAAATGTCAGTCTTTTAGTGGGCATATTTCTTTAGCCATTGAGTTTCACAATTGTTTCTTCTTATATAGAGTCCTTCTTTAAGTAAAACAGGAAGGTTAGAATGGGGTTGGAATAAGAAGAATGCCCTTCTCTGACAGCTCCAAGATAAGGCTGAGGTAGTCTTCTTGCATGGAGAATGCTCTGTGTGTATTTTATGAGGATTACTCTTACCTTCCCTGTGGCAAAGTATAAAGAAATCCTTCCTAGATCTTCATCTCAAGAATCTGGTCCTGCAGGTAAACAACGTGAAATGGTGAGTCACAGTCTGCAGGAGTTTCTCACTATTACACTAGTCAAATTTACCAATAATTCATTAAAATTACCATGTATGTGTTCCTACCAATTTATGGCTATAGCAGCTTCTGCTCCAGGAAAGCAGATCTTTGTTATGACTCTATATTCATCTGTTTCTGCAGATTTTGGGGTGGTTTTTTGCCTTGCAAACCCAGTTCTCTGACACACCCAAGAAAAGACATTGATTTTTCTGTTTGTCCAGGTTTTCTTTCTGTAAAGATGGGATTGATTACTCTAATCTCTTTACATATTCAAGATGAAGGCAGAAGGCACCTCACAATATCATTTTGAAAATTTAAAATAACATTTTATTTTTTTACACATATGCCTAAAATAATAAGATTTGGAAGAATACATTAACTGCACTAGGGTGAATACTATTGGATGTGGAAAGCATTTGGATGACATAATATGAAGACAGAAAGTAATGAAAAAAATTAAACAAAACATGCTAAACTTTTTGTTCAACTATGGATTTTAAACAGGGAACACAAAAAATAAACAGTGTGAAATTATTAACTTATAAGCATTTCTTAGTGTTGGCTAAGTGAAGTTATTAAACACATGGAATCCTTAGGTCTCTCCTCTCTGCTCTCCACAGTTCTGGCTTCATGCAAAGGCTGGTTTGATATCTTTATTTTTATAGAATGTCACCATTATTAGTTAGCAACACACACTTTCTCAGAAACGTATAGAAAACCACCTATTGGTTTTATTGGCCAAATCTGGGTCTCATAGAAACACATGGTATTGAATACTGGAGGAAGAAAAAAGCAATTTTGCATTGACAATCTCATCAGAATTAACTTCAAGAATCCCTTAGTGTGCCAAATAAAACAGAAAAACCCAGGGAATTTATATATAACATGCTTACCTGCATGCTCTATAAACTTAAACTCAGGCTGTCAAATTTGAACTCATCATCTGATCCCTTAACGTGGCACCCATGATCCAGTATTTATTTCTGGCACTAATACTACTGATTTTCCAATCTCTCATATTATATAGTTAGGTTATCCTATACCACAAATCTAGATATGTGGACTATATATATATATATATATATATATATATATATATATATATATTTATTTATTTATTTATTTATTTATTTATTTATTTATTTATTTATAAATATTAACAATATATTTAATATTTCTCAGATTTCCCCGTGCTTTCCTTTTCCCTCTGTCTTCACACTGACAAGTTCTGCTTTATCCCAGTGGTAGACCGCACTCACAGTCTTCTAGCCGGTCTCTATTCAAATACACTTTACCTTATAACTTTATCTTCAATTTATCATTCCCTTCTCAAGAGCCTAATAGAACTTCTGATTACCCCAGCAGCTTGCACAGAGTCCTTCTCTAGCTTTCAAACTAATTTTCCATTGTTTCTCAACATGCAATTCCATTCCATTCATGTGACTCTCACCCCTGCATCTGAAGACACCTTACTTATTTCTACATTCTGGTCTAAGATCTTTTTTAATGCTTTGCCCCCAGAACTGTAGTAGCCATATTTTCTTTTAGTAATAGAAAGACTGTTTATATGGAAAAATAAATCCAAATCTTACTTGTTTATAAAGATATTTTTGATAGTTTGCCATCATTGTCTACACCTCCCATCTCCTCTTTGTTTAAATATAATTGCAGTTATAGTCAGGGAGCAGTACTGAGAGGGACTAATTTTTATGAATAGCGGTGCTAGAATTTACATGTTCTCTTACTTAACTTAAAAACAGCCTTATGTAATATTGTGATAATTTTATACGTGAACAAACTTCAAGATTGTACACCAACTAAATATTAGAGCTAGAATTTAAATTTGTAGTCTGTCAGATTCTAAAACTTTTCTGTTTACACATACACACACACACATCACTACCTAGCATGTTTCTATCTCAATAAAATCTGGTTTCACTGTTAAGTGGTCTCAAAATTTTCTTCATGTTAGTTTTATTTCTTGACCTAGATTATGAGGAAGGATAGAAAGAGCAGTCATACGATATTTTACCATCATCGCACTTTTGATAACTAGCTACTTATAGGTCTGCTTCCTCTTAGAGACTGTGCTTTCCTTAAGAAAATGGACCATAGAGCTCTACCCACCACCAGTACCTCCCATCAGGAAACTTGCACAAGCCACTTAGATAGCCTCATCCACTAGAGGGCAGACAGCAGAAACAAGAACTACAATCCTGCATCCTGTGGAACAAAAACCACATTCACAGAAAGATAGACAAGATGAAAAGGCAGAAGGCTATGTACCAGATAAAGGAACAAGATTAAAAAAAACTCCAAAACTCCACAAAATCAAATAAAAGAAGTGGAGATAGGCAACCTTCCAGAAAAACAATTCAGAATAATAATAGTGAAGATGATCCAGGACCTCGGAAAAAAAATGGAGGTAAAGATCAAGAAGATGCAAGAAATGTTTAACAAAGACCTGGAAGAATTAAAGAAAAAGCAGGGCTTCCCTGGTGGTGCAGTTGTTGAGAGTCCGCCTGCCGATGCAGGGAACACAGGTTCGTGCCCCGGTCTGGGAAGATCCCACGTGCCGCGGAGCTGCTGGGCATGTGAGCCATGGACACTGGGCCTGTGCGTCCGGAACATGTGCTCCTTGGTGGGAGAGGCCACAACAGTGAGAGGTCTACATACTGAAAAAAAAAAAAACACAGAAAAAAAAGAACAAGCAAACAGAGATGAACAATACAATAATTGAAATGAAAACTACACTAGAAGGAATCAATAGTAGAATAACTGGGACAGAAGAATGGATAAGTTTCCTGCAAGACAGAATTGTGGAATTCAATGCTGCAGACCAGAATAAAGAATAAAGAATGAAAAGCAATGAAGACAGCCTAACAGAACTCTGGGACATATTAAACGCAACAACATATGCACTACAGGGGTCAGAGGAGGAGAAGAAAGAAAGGACCTGAGAAAATATTTGAAAAGGTTATAGTCAAAAACTTCCCTAACATGGGAAAGGAAAGAGCCAACCAAGCACAGGAAGCTCAGCGAGTCCCATACAGGATAAACCCAAGGAGAAACATGCCAAGACACATGGTAATCAAACTGGCAAAAAATAAAGACAAATAAAAATTATTGAAAACAGCAAGGGAAAAATGACAAATAACATACAAGGGAATCCCATAAGGTTAACAGCTGATTTCTCAGCAGAAACTCTACAAGCCGAAGGGAGGGGCATGATATATTTAAAGTGATGAAAGGGAAGAACCTACAACTAAGATTACTCTACCCAGCAAGGATCTCATTCAGATTTGATGGAGAAATCAAAAGCTTTACAGACAAGCAAAAGCTAAGAGAATTCAACACCATGAAAGCAGCTCTACAACAATGCTAAAGGAACTTCTCTAAGTAGGAAACACAAGAGAAGTAAAGGACCTACAAAAACAAACCCAAAACAGTTAATAAAATGGTCATAGGAACATACATATTGATAATTACCTTAAATGTGAATGGATTAAATACTCCAGCCAGAAGACACAAGCTTGCTGAATGGATACAAAAACAAGACCCATATAAGTGCTGTCTACGAGTGACCCACTTCAGACCTAGGGACACATATAGACTGAAAGTGAGGATATGTAAGAAGATATTCCATACAAATGGATATCAAAAGAAAGCTGGAGTAGCAATACTCATACCAAATAAAATAGACTTTAAAATAAAGAATGTTACAAGACACAAAGAAGGACACCACATAATAATCAGGGGATCAGTACAAGGAGAAGATATAAAAATTATAAATATATATGCACCCTACATAGCAGCACCTCAATACATAAGGCAACTGCTAACAGCTGTAAAAGAGGAAATCGACAGTAACACAATAATAGTGGGGGACTTTAACACCTCACTTACACTAATGGACAGATCATCTAAAATGAAAATAAATAAGGAAACAGAAGCTTTAAATGATACAATAGACCAGATAAATTTAATTGATATTTATAGGACATTCCATCCAAAAATGGCAGATTACACTTTCCTTTCAAGTGCACACGGAACATTCTCCAGGATAGATCACATCTTGGGTCACAAATCAAGCCTTAGTAAATTTAAGAAAATTGAAATCATATCAAGCATCATTTCTGACCACAACACTATGAGATTAGAAATGAATTACAGGGAAATAAATGTAAAAAACACAAACATATGGAGGCTAAACAATATGTTACTCAATAACCAAGAGATTACTGAAGAAATCAAAGAGGAAATCGAAAAATACCTAAGGACAAATGACAATGAAAACACAATGATCCAAAACCTATAGGATGCAGCAAAAGCAGTTCTAAGAGGGAAGTTTATAGCTATATTAGCCTACCTCAAGAAACACGAAAAATCTCAAGTAAAAGACCTAACCTTACACCTAAAGGAACTAGAGAAAGAAGAACAAACAAAACCCAAAGTTAGCAGAAGGAAAGAAATCATAAAGATCAGAGCAGAAATAAATGAAATAGAAACAAAGAAAATAACAGCAAAGATCAATAAAACTAAAAGCTGTTCTTTTGAGAAGATAAACAAAATTGAAAAACCATTAAACAGACTAATCAAGAAAAAGAGGGAGAGGACTCAAATCAATAAAATTAGAAATGAAAAAGGAGAAGTTACAACAGACACCACAGAAATACAAAGAATCCTCAGAGACTAATACAAGCAACTCTAGACCAATAACGTGGACAATCTGGAAGAAATGGACAAATTCTTAGAAAGTCATAACCTTCTAAGACTGAACCATGAAGAAATAGAAAATATGAACAGACCAATCACAAGCAATAAAATTGAAACTGTATTAAAAATCTTCCAACAAACAGAAGTCCAGGACCAGATGGCTTCACAGGTGAATTCTATCAAACATTTAGAGAAGGGTTACAACCCATCCTTCTCAAACTCTTCCAAAAATTGGCAGAGGAAGGAATACTCTCTAACTCATTCTATGAGGCCACCATCACACTCATACCAAAACCAGACAACGATGCTACAAAAAAAGCAAATTACAGACCAATATCACTTACAAATATAGTTGCAAAAGGCTTCAACAAAATACTAGCAAACAGAATCCAAAAACACATTTAAAGGATCATACACCATGACCAAGTGGGATTTATCCCAGAGATGCAAGGATTCTTCATACACAAATCAATCAATGTGATACACCATATTAACAAATTGAAGAATAAAAACCATACGATCATCTGAACAGATGCAGAAAAAGCTTTTGACAAAATTCAACACCCATTTATGATAAAAAAAATCCAGAAAGTGGGCATAGAGGGAACCTACCTCAATATAATAAAGGCCATATATGAGAAATCCACAGCCAACATCATTCTCAATGGTAAAAAACTACAAGCCTTTCCCCTAAGATCAGGAAAATGACAAGGATGTCCACTCTCACCACTGTTACTCAACATAGTGTTGGAAGTCCTAACCATGGCAATCAGAGAAGAAAAAGAAATAAAAGGATTACAAATTGGAAAAGAATAAGTAACTCTGTCACTGTTTGTAGATGACATAATACTATACATAGAGAATCCTAAAGATGTCACCAGAAAAGTATTAGAGCCAGTCAATGAATTTGGTAAATTTTCAGGATACAAAATTAATGCACAGAAATCTCTGGCATTCCTATATACTAATGATAAAAATTCTGAAAGAGAAATTAAGGAAACACTCCCATTTACCATTGCAACAAAAAGAATAAAACACCTAGGAATAAACCTACTTAGGGAGACAAAAGACCTATATTCAGAAAACTATAAGACACTGATGAAAGAAATTAAAGATGATACCAACAGATGGAGAGATATACCTTGTTCTTGGTTAGGAAGAATCAATATTGTGAAAATGACTATACTACCCAAAGCAATCTACAGATTCAGTGCAATCTCTATCAAATTACTAATGACATTTTTTACAGAACTAGAAGAAAAAATCTTAAAATTTGTATGGAGACACAAAATACCCCAAATAGCCAAAGTAGTCTTCAGAGAAAAAAATGGAGCTGGAGGAATCAGGCTCCCTGACTTCAGAGTATACTACAAAGCTACAGTAATCAAGACAATATGCTACTGGCACAAAAAAAGAAACACAGATCAATGGAAGAAGATAGAAAGCCCAGAGATAAACCCATGCATCTATGGTCAACTAATTATGACAAAGGAGGCAAGGATATACAATGGAGAAAAGACAGTCTCTTTAATATGTGGTGCTGTGAAAACTGGACAGTTACATGTAAGAGAATGAAATTAGAATACTCCCTAACACCATATGCAAAAATAAACTCAAAATGGATTAGAGACCTAAATTTAAGACCGGACACTATAAAACTCTTAGAGGAAAACATAGGAAGAACACTCTTTGATATAAATCACAGCAAGTTTTTTTTTTTTTTTTTTTTTTTTTTTGTGGTACACGGACCTCTCACTGTTGTGGCCTCTCCCGTTGTGGAGCACAGGCTCTGGACGTGCAGGCTCAGCGGCCATGCCTCACGGTCCCAGCTGCTCCGCCGTATGTGGGATCTTCCCGGTATGTGGGATCTTCCCAAACTGGGGCACGAACCAGTGTCCCCTGCATCAGCAGGTGGGTTCTCAACAACTGCGCCACCAGGGAAGCCCTAATTTTTACCTTCTTTGTGTACCTGTTAATATAATCCTAATTGATGCCTGCATCTGAATGCAGTATATTTCAATTTGAGTAATTCTTGAATAAAAGGTTTTGAATTTTATAACGTTGTGTTGTATTTGTAACTTATTTAGAAAAAAGGACATGTATATACATTTGTCTAAGTTACACTGACAACATACTATATGAGGAGGATATCACAATCAGTTTTTAACCTGGTAGAAGGATCATCTCACATATGGACATGCATTTTAGGTTATTCTTGTGATGATCTCTTACTGATATTCACAGAACACTGTACATAAAAACTATCCCATTGTATGCAATTTTTAAAAGGATGAAAGGAAAAAGGGAATGTGAGTAAAAGTATAGAGCATTTTCTTATAAGGAGTAAGGAAGTAGCAGTCTGATTAGGAACTCTGATGTAGTGTACAGATGCTAGATAATGACTTCCTTAAAATACTTTGAAACCTCTCTTGATATTCCTGTAATTAAGGCATGGGTTTTAGCAACTTAAATGTGTCTTAAAGTTTGCAAGCCGTTTGCCTCAACAGGCAAAGTTTATAACAATCCTTTTATTTTCTTAAATTCCAAGTTTGCTTGATACAAATATCATTTCTTCAAGACTTATTTGTTTCTAACAGTTACAAAATATTTGTAGGATTTCAAAGTTCATTTTGTATTTGTTCAATAATACTAACCAATAATAAAGAAAGTGAAACAAGTGTACCTTCCAATCTGCAGCCAACATTTGGATCGTTATCAAAAGTTGTAATTCCCACAAACAACATTCTTTTAAGGTAATTCTGCACAACACTGGACCAATTTCTCCTTTCATAAAGGATAAATGATTAGTAACTTCAGTTTGTTTGGGAGTTTTCATGTTAAAAAATAGGATAGAAGTTGAAATTATCCCATAAGGCAAATTCTACAAAAGATTGATAAAACCTTGCACTTTGTGTTCTTCCAGCCAGACAGCTGTTTTATAAAGAGAGGTTATATAAAATCTTCTTTAAGTGTTCAGCCAGCTCTCAATTATTTCAGCAGTGATTAACTAATTGATAGACCAGTGAAAACTACAAAAATTGCCCTTGCCCCCACTAATAGCTTGACTTGTTAGCCATTATTTCCTTTAGAGAGTTTATATGGAACACTGGGTTGATTTGTTTCCCTCTGTAAAACATATTATAATAGGGCGGGGAAAGTTTTCTGAAACAAAACTCAAAAAGCACAAACTATAAAGAAATTATTGAAAAAAATGACTATACTAAAATCAAAATTTTGGGTATAATAAAAAAGCACATAGAAGAACATATTAGATTATTCTTTGTTTTATAATTTCATTGCAAAGTCTTACCCTTCCCTCTTTAGCATTTTTATAGAAAGCTTTAACTGGCACCTCATCCCACCTCACTTCAGTGTCTTCACTGTAAAATCTAGCTCTAAACCAAAGATTCATAATGTGTTTTCCTCACTTTTATTAAGGATGTCATGGATCACCAAGTCCATAGCTGACTCAGCTCAGATCTGTCTTCAAAGATATGTTTGCTCCCTCCACCCCATGACCCTAGGTAATTGGGAATAGCTTTTAGGCTCGACAAAGCTCCCATATTATAGCATGAAGTCTGGTTCCAGCTCACTGTTTTGGGCGGAGTGTGTGTGTGTGTGTTTGTGTGTATGTGTTTGTGCATGTGTGTGTGCAGCACAGGTCAATTTTAATTCCCATTACCTCTGCAGAAGTTGAGTTTCATTATTGTATTAGACTCCACAGACTTTTGATGAAGATACCTAGTTCTTAAGTGTGGTTATGTCAGTTCTTCTTTAACTTTCTCTTTGTAATATTTTATCTACCTTTGCTATATGGTTTCATTAGAATTTTCTCAAAGCATGTGTTTATCACTTACATCAACTTTACTAAAAATTCAGTCTTCAGCTCTTTTTCTCAAACCAATTCATGTCTTATAAAAAAAGTCTTGTCACTATTATTTAGAACATGAAAGGTTTTAGAAAAAAGACTTAACTTTCCTTAATTACAATATTTATTAAATCAATATTGAAGTTGAAACTTTCAGTAGTTTTATCCTCCTTCATGCTCTTCATTTCTGAATTAACAATTGTAGTCCTCAGCGTGAGTTGGCATTTAAAGTAAATATGTCTACTGGATATTATGATTCTACTGCTATTTAAAGTAAATGAGTCAATGGAATTTCAGTGACATTTGTGTCTATGGAATGCTTGCAGGCCAGAATCACATTTGATATTTCTAGCAGGAGGCTCTATGGGAAATTAAACATAAAATAATTGAATAGTTTCAAGAACAAAAATGGTTTAAGAAACAAAATGTTTTGGCCTTTTTTATTCAGCCTTTTTCCCTATTATACTGTACCAATAATTATAATTCTATATTTGACTTTGTGACATTTGTAGTAAAACTATTTTAACATGTGCTCATATTTGTTAATATTTAGAGTCAGTGACATGTTTTGATATTTCTACTACCAATTTCTGTTAATGTATTGGAAAGTTTAGTTTTTATCAAAAAAATTGATTTTGAGTTCCCTATATGTAGAAATATAGTCAATGTTACATAATAGTGAAAACTCAGGATTCAACTCCTGTCTCTATCAATGACTAGCTGTGTGGCTTGAGCAAATAACATCACGCTTCCAAGAACTATGTCAGAGAATTATGTATGAGAGATAAATGCAAAGTGCTAGAAAAATATCTTGGACGTAATATGGACTTTCTAGATGATAGCCATTATTCTATGAGGATTATATCTTATTTACCTTTAAATTCCTAAATCATCTATTGCACTCCCTTATGTATTATACTTGCTGATTAGATATCATCTCTTTATTTACACAAATTTACAACCTTAGAATTTTTCATGTTTTTGGTTCTCAAAAATATTTCAAATGAATACTAGTGTAAGATGTATTAATCATTAAAATTATAGCATAAAAATGTAGAGATTGTGTTGGTATGCCCTTTCTTTTAAAGATGATGATATTGACTATGACTATAAAGTTTATAATTGGTGATGGTTAAAAGATCCAAAAGTGTGAACAGCAAGTGTCTCTCTTTCCATTGTATGCATATGAAACTTGTGGTGATGTTGATTTTTGAAATAACTTGAAGTGTTTTTGATTTCTTTGCTTGCTTGTTTACTTGTTTCTAAGACACAGTATTAGCTGGGATGAATTGTCCTTCTTTTCCTAAGTAGTGAAATAGAGTGAATGTGTTTATTTAGCTTACTTTTTAAGGAAACCATAAAGCTTCAGAACAGGATACAGAGATAGAGAAAGGTTAAATAACTTGACAGCTAGCCCAGTGCATTGCCTTCTGAGCATTACTGACTGTTTCCTGGCATGCATGCAAAAATGTACAGTTCTCTGCAGAAGAAAATAATATCTATTTATTTTTTATTTATTTTAATTTTTTTTCCAGTATTATGGAGCTCTAATAGGCATACAGCACAGTATGAGTTTAAGGTGTACAGCATAATGATTTGATTAATATACATCATGGAATAGTATCACAATACATTTTGTGAACATCCACCATCTCATATAGATACAAATTTAAAGAATAGAAAAAAATATTTTTCCTTGTGATGAGACTCTTAGGATTTACTCTATTAACAACTCTCATATATAACATACAGAAGTGTTAATTATATTTATCATGTTGTACATGACATCCCTAGTACTAATTTATCTTATAACTGAAAGTTAGTAATAGTTTTGAGTGCCTTCATCTAATTCCCCTTAGCCCATACCCCACCTCTGGTAACCAGAAATCTGATCTCTTCTTCTATGAATTCATTTACTTGTTTGGTTTTGAAGTATAATTTACCTACAATGTTAGTTCACAACACAGTGATTTTTTCCCTATACATTTCAAAATGATCACCACAATAATTCTAGTTATAGAATGTCACCACAAAGATACTAGTTAGTTACCAACTATGTAACCCACACTGTACATTTCATACCCATGACTCATTTATTTTGCAACTGGAAGTTTGTATCTCTTAATCTCCCTCACCTATTTCTTTTCTCTCACTTCCCCCAACTCCTTAGGTAAAAACCAGTGTGTTCTCTGTATCTGTAACTCTGCTTTTTATATTTGTTCATTTGTTTTGTTTCTTAGATTCCACATATAAATGATATCATACAGTATTTGTTTTTCTCTGTCTGACATTTCATTTAGCATAATACCTTCTAGGTCAATCCACATTGTTGCAAATGGCAAGATTCCATTCTCTTTTATGGCTGAGTAATATTCCATTGTGTGTGTGTGTGTATGTGTGGGTATATGTGTGTGTGTGTGTGTGTGTGTGTGTGTGTATATAGTCTTCTTTAACTGTTCATTTATTGATGGGCACATGGGTTGCTTCCATATCCTGGCTATTGTGCATAATGCTGCAATAAACAAATATTCATAGTGGTGTATATACATTTTCTAATGTTTTTGTTTTCTTTAGATAAATACCCAGGAGTGAAATTACTGGATCTACCAGTGGTTCTATTTTTAGGTTTTTGAAGCACATTTATACTCAGTTTTCAATAGTGGCTTCACCAATTTATATTCTCATCAACAATGCATGAGGGTTCCCTTTTCTTCACATTCTTGCCAACACTTGTTATGTGTTGTGTCTCTTTGATAAGAGCCATTCTGACAGGTGTGAGGTGATATCTCACTTCTGTTTTGATTTGCATTTCCCTGATGATAAATGATGTTGAGCATCTTTTCATGTGCATATTGGCCATCAGTGTATCTGCTATAGAAAAAAATGTCTATTCAGAACCTCTACCCATTTTTTAACCAGGTTGTTTGGTTTTCTGATATTGACTTGTTCTTTGTATATTTTTGATATTAACCCCTTATTAGATATAGCATTTGCAAATATCTTCTCCCATTCATTAAGTGACCCTTTCATTTTGTTGATAGTTTCTTCACTGTGCACAGTGAAGGAATAGTTTCTATTTAAAATAAATAGATAAAAGTACCAAAGAACATTGGAATTAGTGTCTGTACTTTGCTCGTCTGGTCTACCTCACCTGAAATTTCAACATTTTGAAAGGAGGTCAATCAAGATATTTTATTTTCTTGTGTTGTATATCTACTTTCTGTAGATATTGTCAGTAACAATTCATCACTTAAAATAAGCTTGATTCTTTGGGAACTATGTTACCCACATGTCTGTGGGGGCTGACTTTCCAGAGTATACAGTCATGGTAGTTTTAAAGAAGTAATCTTCCAAGTTCCTGCTGTGTATATGTATTCTTTCCTAAAATCATTCCCTACAAAAATACACTTTTAGTCTGCTATTTAGTTTGCACATTTGCATTCATTATTATCTTTACCTCACATTATATAAGCAATATGAACCTCTCACTCTCCTCAAACCTAATGATAATATACTATTTTATTGGTATGTACAATTCTGTGGCACTAACCTAAAGCACAGATAAAAAAAAATTACTCTTGAGAGAATGCAATAGAGACTGCAAAATATGGAGTGTTTTGTTATGAAATTATAAAAGGGCAACACCTTATTCACCTGAGGTTTGCTTTATACTGACAGCTAATCTCTTCTTTACAGTCCATCTATTTGTCTCTCTGTAGATCTGTCTGACTATATATCTATCCATTCCTCAAGGCACATATGTTAGAATTAGATTTCAGAAGTGAAATATTTATCCTGGTGACTTTGAACATGCTTATTTGAATTAAAAAGTAGGAAGCCTGATTTTCATAAATATCCTGAGAATGAGAAATGACCTTGCCTATTAGTGATGTAGTAGTCTTTTCTTTAAATGGAAGGAGTTAAACCACAGTTGAAAGGTCCCAAGGAATTTATACATGGGTCAGCACAAGCCCCAGGCACCCCCAGATGAAACAGCCAGCTGCCTGGGACATGACCTTAACCACCCTATAGGGTAGGGCCTGGCAGCCAACCAGGCAAGAGGCCAGCACCAGCACCAGCAAACCTATAGTAGTAGACCCTGCTGAATATAAGGGACCATGGAGCCCACAAAGGGGGGACTGCTAGATGATATAGCTCTGGTGACCAGAGGAAAGTGAGCTCTGGGTCCCAAAGGACATCTTAAACATAAGGTTACTTCTTCAAGAATGGGAAACAAAACCAACCTATCTAACACATTAAAATAAACACAGAGATTTAAGCAAAATAAAGAGATAGTTATTCCAAGAGAAGGAACAAGACAAAACCACAGAAAAGGAACTAAGCAAAGTGAAGATGAGCAATTTACCCAATAAAGAATTCAAGGTAATGATCACAAAGATGCTCAATGAACTTGGGAGAATAGTGGATGAACACGGAAAGAAGTTTAACAGAGTTAGAAAATATATAGAAGAATCAAACAGAGATGAAGCATACAATAACTAAAATGAAATATACACTGGAAGAAATAAACAGTAGATTAAATAATATAGAGGAATGGATCAGCAAACTGGAAGGCAGAATAGTGAAAGGCACCTAAGCTGAACAGGAAATAAGAAAAAATAATTTTTAAAAATGAGGATAGTTTAAGAGACCTGTAGGGCAATATCAAGAATACTAATATTTGCAGTATGGGGTTCCCAGAAGGAAAGAGATAGAGAACAGGAAAGAAAAGTTGTTTGAAGAAATAATAGCTGAAAATTTTCATAACCTGGGAAAGGAAACAGACATCCAGGTCAGAAATGGAGACAGTCCCAAATAAGATGAATCCAAAGAGGTCTAAATCAAGCACAATGTTATTAAAGTGGCAAAAAATTATAAAGAGAGAATCTTTTTTTTTTTTTTTGGATGCATTGTGTGGCATTCAGGATCCTAGCTCCCCAACCAGGGATCAAACCTGCACCCCTTTCATTGGGAGTGCAGAGTCTTAACCACTGAACTGCCAGGGAAGTCCCTGAAATAATTTTAAAAGCAGCAAAGCAAAGCAACTACTTATGTATAAGGGAGCTCCCATACAACAGTCTGCTGACTTTCCAACAGAAGCTTTCTGGGCCAGAAACGAGGGGCACATATAATCAAAGTGATGAAAGGAAAAAACTTATAATCAATAATATTCTACCTGGCAAAGCTATCAATTCAGATTTGAAGGAGAGGTCAAGAGTTTTATTGACAAACAAAATCTAAAAGAGTTTAATGCCACCAAATGCATTTTACAAGAAATATTAAAGGGCCTTTTTTAAGCAGAAAAGATGACAACTAGAAATATGAAAATTACAAAAGAAGAAAATCTCATCCATAAAGACAAACATATATTAAAGGTTCAACCACTTATAAAGCTAGTAAGAAGATTAAAAGTAAGTAGTAAAATTATCTATATCCACAGTAAGCAGTTAAGAGATACACAAAACAAAATGTAAATATGATGTCAAAACCATTAAGCATTTTCGGTAATTGGGAGTAAAAATACAGGGTTGCTAGCATACATTCAAACTTAAGAGATCATCAACTTAAAATAAATAAACAAGTAAATAAATTAAAAAAATATATAATTGTTGTCACATATGAACTTCATAGTAACCACAAAAAAATCAGTAATAGATAATCTACATTTTTCAAAAAAGAAAAAGGAATACAAACATAACACTAAAAATAATCATCGAATCACAAGGGAACAGAGCAAAAGAAGAAAACAGCAAAAAACAATTACATAAACAATCCCAAAGCAATGAACAAAATGGCAATAAGTACTTACCTATCAATAATTAATTTACATGTAAATAAGCTAAATGCTCCAATCAAAAAACACAGACTGGCTGAATGGATACAAAATCAAGACCCATATATATGCTGCCTACAAGATACTCACTTTGGAGCTAAAGAAACATACAGACTGAAAATGAGGGAATGGAAAAAGGTATTCCATGCAAATAAATATGAAAATAAATCTGGGATAGCAATATTTATATTAGACAAAGTTGACTTAAAACAAAGACAAAAGGGCTTCCCTTGTGGCACAGTTGTTGAGAGTCTGCCTGCCGATGCAGGGGACATGGGTTCATTCCCCAGTCCAGGAAGATCCCACATGCTGTGGAGTGGCTAGGCCCGTGAGCCATGGCCACTGAGCCTGAGCGTCCAGAGCCTGTGCTCTGCAACGGGAGAGGCCACAACAGTGAGAGGCCCGCATACCACAAAAAAACAAACAAACAAAAAACAAAACCAAAGACAAAAAAGGACTTTTATAATGATAAAGGAATTCCTCCAACAAGAAGATGTAAAACTTGTAAACATATATGCACCTAAATACATAAAGCATAAAGGAAGAAACTGACAGTAGCACAATAATAATAGAGGATTTTACACCCTACTTACAAAAATGGAATGATCATCCAGATTGAAAAAATCAATAAGAAACACTGGCCTTTTAATATGCATTAGGCCAGATGGACTTCATAGATATTCAGAGAACATTCCATCCAAAAACAGTGGAATCCACATACTTCGTCAGTGCACATAGAACATTCTCCAGGATAGATCACATCCTAGGCCAAAAAAGAAGCCTCAATATATTTAAGGACACTGAAATCATATCAACCATCTTTTCCACCCACAACAGTGTGAGACTAGAAATCAACTACAAGGGAAAAAAAGCTACAAAAAACATAAACATGTGGAGACTAAACAACATGCTATTAAACAATAAATGGGTTAATAATGAAATCAAAGAGGAAATTGAAAAATACCTGGATACCAATAAAAATGGAAACACAATGATACAAAATCTATAGGATGCAGTCAAGGCTGTTATAAGAAGGAAGTTTACAGTTATATAAATCTCCCCAAAACAAGAAAGATCTGAAACAAACTAACCTTAAAACAACAACAACAAGAAAAAAAAAAACCTAAAAAAAGAAAAAACAAACCCCAAAGTTAGTAGAAGAAAAATAAAGATCAGAGCAGAAATAAACGAAATTGATTCTTTAATAAACAATAGAAAAAAGTCAATGAAACTAAAAGCTGGTTCTTCAAAAAGATCAATAAAATTGATAAATCTATAGCCAGACTCATTGAGAAAAAACAGAGGGAAGGTTTAAATAAATAAAATCAGAAATAAAAGAGAAGTTACAACTAACACCACAGAAATGCAGAGGATCATAAGAGATTACTACAAAAAACTATATGCCAATGATTTACCTAGAATAAATGAATAAATTACCAGAAATGTACAGTCTACCAAGATTGAATCAGGAAGCAGTGGACAATATGGATAGAAAAATTACCAGTAATGAAATTGAATCAGTAATTTAAAAAAATACTGCCAATAAACAAAAGTCAAGGACTAGATAGCTTCACAGGTGAATTCTATTAAACATTTAAAGAAGAGTTAACACCTATTCCTAGTAAACCATTCTAAAAATGTGAAAAGGAAAAAAAATGCTTCTAAACTCATTCTGAGACATCCATCACCCTGATATCAAAACCAGAAAAAGATACCACAAATAAAGAAAATTACAGGCCAATATCACTGATGAACATGGACATAAAAATCCACAACAGAAGACTAGCAAACAGAATCCAACAACACATTAAAAAATCATACAACATGATCAAGAGGGATTTATCCCAGGGATACAAGAATTTTTCAATATCCATAAATCAATTAGTGTAATACACCACATAATCAAATTGAAGAATAAAAACTGTATGATCATCTCAATAGATGCAGAAAAACTTTTGATAAAATTCAACATCCATTTATAATAAAAACTCTCCAGAAAGTGGGCATAGAGGGAACCTACCTCAACATAATAAAGGCCATATATGTCAAACCCACAGCTAACATCATACTGATGAAAAGCTGAAAGCATTTCCTCTATGATCAGGAACAAGACAAGGATGTCCACTCTTGCTAATTTTATTTCAACATAGTTTTGGAAATCCTAGCCACAGCAGTCAGAGATGAAAAAGAAATAAAAGGAATACAAATTAGAAAAGAAGAAGTAAAACTGTCCCTGTTTCAGATGACATGATATTATACATAGAATATCCTAACACCACCACTTAAAAACTATAACAACTCATTAATAAATTTGGTAAAGTTGCAAGATACAAAATCAATATACAGGGAAATCCCTGGTGATTCAGTGGTTAGAACTTCATACTTTCACTGCAGTGGGCCCTGGTTCAATTCCTGGTCAGGGAACTAAGATCCTGCAAGCTTCAGTTAGGTCAAAAAAAATTTAATATACAAAAATCTGTTGTACTTCTATACAATAACAATGAACTATGGAAAGAAAAATTAAGAAAACAATCCCATTTACTGTTGCATCAAAAAGTATAAAATACCTACAAATAATACAAGAGGTAAAAGAGCTATACTCAGAAAACTATAAAATATTAATGAAAGAAATTGAAGACAATACAAATGGAAAGACATGCTGTGCATATGGACTGCAAGATTAATATTCTTAAAATGACCATACTATGAAAGACCATCTTCAGATTCAATGCAATATCTATCAAAATACCAAGGGTGTTTTTCATAGAACTAGAACACTAATTATGTGGAAACAAAAGACCCCAAATAGACTGTTCTATGCTTTAATCTTAAGAAAGCAGAACAAAGCTTGAGGTATCACACTTTCTAATCTCAAACTATAAAACAAAGCTACAGTAATGAATACAATATGTTTCTGACATAAAAGCAGCTATATAAACATATAAATCAATGGAACAATATGGAGATCCCAGAAATAAATCCATACTTATATGGTTAATTAAACTATGACAAAAGAGACAAAGAATATGCAGTGAAGAAAAAAACAGCTTCTTCAATAGACATTGTCTGGAAAACTAGTCTTTAGCTGAGTTTTTCTGGGTATGTTTAGCTCATTCAAGGTTCAGAGGTGAGTCAGAGATATAGATAGAAATGATTTTGAGATGCCATCTCTGCATTATTCCCTCTTGGAATTCCACTACACTTTTCAGCAATCAGGGTTTCCCCGGTTTCAGTTTTATGGTTTCTCAGAACTGAAAGATCACCATTTACCTACCACCATCACTGAAATGATTTCATCAATGCCACTGCTGTCACTATCAGGTAATGCCAAATATGATTAGCCCTGGTTAAAAACTGCCAAGATGAGAATTTACTTGTCCTCCTTCTTCCAAGAGAGAATGCATTCCCCACCAGAATCTTTCTTCTTCTATTTACCTAGCACCTTCAGTAATTGATTTATATGATATTCCAATTTTATAGTTTTGTGTTTTTTTTCTGCAGGCCTAATGGTTATTTTTAAGGTCTGAGTCCATCACACTCAAGAGTAGATGTGTTTACCATCTTGTTTGATCTTATTTTTCTTTTTACCATGTTTTTTCTAAGCTCTTCATTATTTTTTTATCCCCGCTTCTTAGTCCTTCCTTATTCTCCTCTTTAATTATAACCTTAAGCAAATTACATATTTCTAATTTTTTCCATTGGTAAACAATCATACATATTTTTTCTAATGTGTAGTTATTTAGTACTTATATTCTACTTCTGAATATGGCAAGAATCTTTGTATGCTTTAGTCATTCACTGAATAACACAATCACGTTTTTTTTTTTTTTTTAATCACGTATTTTTGAATATTGATGTCTACAATTTCAGTTTCATAGTTTAAAAATAGATTTTATTATCATTTAGTAGTACATAGTTTTTGAAACATCAAAACTATTGCTCGCTTTTTTGTTAGTTCTCTACTTTTTCACCTGTATTTGTTTTCTCCTGGTAGGAGTTTATTTTGGGGGAATTATTTCATTCAGGTAGTAAATATCTTTAATTATTGCTTGTTTGTTTATTTGTTTCATTCACTCATACTCAGTCTTGATGATAATCTAACTATATAGAGGTCTAAAATGAGAATTATTTCCCATAAACTCTTCAATGATGTTAAGTAGTTTTTGTACATTCTTAATTAGAAGGAATTGAATACCTATCTCTGAATTTACACCATTTTTTGAGCCCCAGCTTAGTACTGTAAGTTCCCACTTTCAGAGTATCTATTTTATAGAAATATTTATTTTATTTTCAAAGGAGCTTTATATTTTTATGGGGTTCTTTTCTGTTTGTTTTTGTTTTTTAGTATTATCTTAAAACTGAGAAGGGAGTTTAGAGCATGACTACATAGTGCCTTCTTGACTCAAAATGATCTTTGAAAGTCAGCTTCAATGACAGCATACAGGATGACCATGTGGAATTTAATTGAATTGACTTTCTTCCAAAGGTTTTCAGGCTCCTCTGTCCCAGGAATGCCCTGACATCCTGGTTGCTTGGTTCTTTAATAGATCTACTCTGGACCAGTAGAAAATTAATTATCTTCCCAATTTTCTTGCCCTAATTAGGCCTTTTAACCCAGTGTGACAGAGTCAGGAATGGTTCTAAAAATAGAAAGGAGCTATATACATTCATGTGCTCTCCTAAACCATATAGTAGTTAATTGGTAAGGCTTTCATCCACAGTTCCCATACCAAGGAAATCAATCATGCATTCAGACCCAAGAGCCATCTTCCAAGAAGGCAGTTTCCATTAGCTCTAATATGTTAAATGTCCTCAGATATAATGTAGTAACATAGATATAATAGGCAGATATACGTCATAAAACCATATATATGTATTTTGAAACATAAACAAATAAGATATTAACACAGTTGTTAATGTTACATTCCATACAATTGAAAGTCTATTATCACCCAACATTTACAGAACAATATTATGACTGGAGCAAGTTTAGATTTCTTTACTACATTTGACAAAGACATTTTAATGAAGGGTAATAGTAAATATTATCTATCTTATTTCTAATTTTATGGTCTATTATTTTCATTGAACAATCTTTTCCTACTATGTAATGAATGAAGATAGTTACAGAAAAAGAAAACATTGTATCCCTTATTCTACCATGAAGAATGACACCCACACTTTACTTAGCATATACATTAACACCTGCACTGGCAAAAAAAATCCTAAAGAACAAAATATTTGCTTTGCAAAGAAACATATTTAAAGGAGCCATCCTTTCCTAAATATTATTTTGTTTGGAGACACACGTTGTGGTTACAAACTCTACCTATATTAAAATGCTTATTTCAATCATTATGTTAAAACAAATGTTTGTTTTTGGCCCAGGCCAAATGCACAAACGTTCTTGCAAATGTTCCCTAGGCCAGCTGCTATTACACTCCTATGTAAATTTTCTTCACCAGGTATTTTGTCTCTACTCGTTGCCTGTTTGAAAATATTTGTAAAATGTTTATCAGGTAGAATATTTTACACATTTTCAAATGCATAATATTCTTTTATATTATTTCTTATTTATATGCATAAAAATATTTTCATGTGTATGACTAGTGGATGAAATTGTTTAAAACTAAAATGCAAGGAAAGTATTATGGTGATCAGTTCCTTAAAAAGGAATAAAATTAAAAATTGAGTAAGATTAGTTACTTGATTAACAGCAGTGAGAAGACTGGCATTTAAAATCATGACACACCATATCCTGTAGTAGTTGATAATCTAAGTTGTTATGTCAGAACTTGTTTACCTGTATTTTAAACCATTAAACCTAAGATAAAGAAAGATATTTAATAAGGTAATTAGATACTTACAAATACTTTGGAATGATTAGGAATGAAGGCTCCAGCCTGGGCTTCCTGGATTGATTACCAGAATAACAGCACAGAAATAGCCTTCCAAGGGAAATCCTATCTTTTCTTTAATCCAAAAGCCAGGAATACAGAAGATGCAACCTCAACTATTCACTTCAACTCTACCAGGATCCAGGGATCAAGAAATCCAACTATAATGAGCAAGATTAAAATTTCTCAGTTGTGGCATTGCAAACAAAATTTATTTCTAATGACCACTAAGCTGGGGAGTGAACACTGGATCGATCCCCTGTTACCATTGCTACTGAAATGCCACTTACATCCATAACAATGATTGCAAATAAAAATAATGATATCTCTGAATGATGTCTACCCTTTACTTCTCAAGATGCTATGCATGGCAGGAGCTAGGACAGAACATAAACTGTAAAGAAATCTAGGAATTTTAGACTTGTAACGTCTAAAATGTAGTAATCTCTGAAATAAATGAATTGGAATTTTACTGATTAAGGCAACCTGAAATATCTGACAGAAATTCATATAAAAAACACTGCTTTGTCAATTTCACAACCTTAGTTTTATAATTACATTTGTCACTAATTGTAAATTTATCAGCTAATAATGCACATTTAAATTTTGAATTATCAAGTGAGACTACAAAATATATCCAGCAAAATATATTCATGAGCCACTTTACCTTGTTGATTTAAATGGTATCTATTTCAATGAGAACAACTTAAATTGCTTCTTGTGCACTAGATCATCTTTAATTATTTTAATCAATACTTGATTTGATGTTAATTATTTATTTTTTTTTGCATTTTTTAAATTAGTTTCTGCTTATAACAAAGTGAATCAGTCATACATATACATCTGTTCCCACATCCCTTCCCTCATGCATCTCCCTCCCTCCCACCCTCCCCATCCCACACCTCCAGGCGGTCACAAAGCACCGAGCTGATCTCCCTGTGCTCTGCAGCTGCTTCCCACTATCTATCTACCTTACGTTTGGTAGTGTATATATGTCCATGCCTCTCTTTCGCTTTGTCACAACTTACCCTTCCCCCTCCCCATATCCTCAAGTCCATTCTCAAGTAGGTCTGTGTCTTTATTCCCGTTTTACCCCTAGGTTCTTCATGATATATTTTTTTTAATTCCATATATAAGTGTTAGCATACGGTATTTGTCTTTCTCTTTCTGAGTTACTTCACTCTGTATGACAGACTCTAGGTCTATCCACCTCATTACAAATAGCTCAGTTTCGTTTCTTTTTATGGCTGAGTAATATTCCATTGTATATATGTGCCACATCTTCTTTATCCATTCATCCGATGATGGACACTTAGGTTGTTTCCAGCTCCGGGCTATTGTGAATAGAGCTGCAATGAACATTTTGGTACATGTCTATTTTGGAATTATGGTTTTCTCAGGGTATATGCCTAGTAGTGAGATTGCTGGATCATATGGTAGTTCTCTTTTTAGTTTTTTAAGGAACCTCCATACTGTTCTCCATAGTGGCTGTACCAATTCACATTCCCACCAACAGTGCAAGAGTGTTCCCATTTCTCCACACCCTCTCCAGCATTTATTATTTCTAGATTTCTTGATGATGGCCATTCTGGCTGGTGTGAGATGATATCTCCTTGTAGTTTTGATTTGCATTTCTCTAATGATTAATGATGTTGAGCATTCTTTCATGTGTCTGTTGGCAGTCTGTATATCTTCTTTGGAGAAATGCCTATTTAAGTCTTCTGCCCATTTTTGGATTGGGTTGTTGGTTTTTTTGCTATTGAACTGCATGAGCTGTTTATAAATTTTGGAGATTAATCCTTTGTCAGTTGCTTCATTTGTAAATATTTTCTCCCATTCTGAGGGTTGTCTTTTGGTCTTCTTTATGGTTTCCTTTGTTGTGCAAAAGCTTTGAAGTTTCATTAGGTCCATTTTTGTTTATCTTTGTTTTTATTTCCATATCTCTAGGAGGTGGGTCCAAAAGGATCTTGCTGTGATTTATGTCATAGAGTGTTCTACCTATGTTTTCCTCTAAGAGTTTGATAGTTTCTGGCCTTACATTTAAGTCTTTAATCCATTTTGAGCTTATTTTTGTGTGTGGTGTTAGGGAATGATCTAATCTCAAACTTCTACATGTCCCTGTCCAGTTTTCCCAGCACCAATTATTGAAGAGGCTGTCCTTTCTCCACTGTACATTCCTGCCTCCTTTATCAAAGATAAGTTGGCCATATGTGCGTGGGTTTATCTCTGGGCTTTCTATCCTGATCCACTGATCTATCTTTCTGTTTTTATGCCAGTACCGCACTGCCTTAATTACTGTAGCTTTGTAGTATAGTCTGAAGTCAGGGAGCCTGATTCCTCCAGCTCCGTTTTTCGTTCTCAAGATTGCTTTGGCTATTCGGGGTCTTTTGTTTTTCCAAACAAATTTTGAAATTTTTTGTTCTTGTTCTGTGAAAAATGCCAGTGGTAGTTTGATAGGGATTGCATTGAATCTGTAGATTGCTTTGGGTAGTAGAGTCATTTTCACAATATTGATTCTTCCACTCCAGGAGCACGGTAAATCTCTCCATCTATTTGTATCATCTTGAATTTCTTTCATCAGTGTCTTATAATTTTCTGAATACATGTCTTTTGTCTCCTTAGGTAGGTTTATTCCTAGATATTTTATTCTTTTTGTTGCAATGGTAAATGGGAGTGTTTTCTTGATTTCATTTTCAGATTTTTCATCATTAGTGTACAGGAATGCCAGAGATTTCTGTACATTAGTTTTGTATCCTGCTACTTCACCAAAGTCATTGATTAGCTCTAGTAGTTTTCTGGTAGCATCTTTAGGATTCTCTATGTATAGTATCATGTCATCTGCAAACAGTGACAGCTTTACTTCTTCTTTTCCAATTTGGATTCCTTTTATTTCCTTTTCTTCTCTGATTGCTGTGGCTAAAACTTCCAAAACTATGTTGAATAAGAGTGGTGAGAGTGGGCAGCCTTGTCTTGTTCCTGATCTTAGTGGAAATGGTTTCAGTTTTTCACCATTGAGGACAATGTTGGCTGTGGGTTTGTCATATATGGCCTTCATGATGTTGAGGAAAGTTCCCTCTATGCCTACTTTCTGCAGGGTTTTTATCATAAATGGGTGTTGAATTTTGTCGAAAGCTTTCTCTGCATCTATTGAGATGATCATATGGTTTTTCTCCTTCAACTTGTTAATATGGTGTATCACATTGATTGCTTTGCGTATATTGAAGAATCCTTGCATTCCTGGAATAAACCCCACTTGATCATGGTGTATGATCCTTTTAATGTGCTGTTGGATTCTGTTTGCTAGTATTTTGTTGAGGATTTTTGCATCTATGTTCATCAGTGAAATTGGCCTGTAGTTTTCTTTCTTTGTGACATCCTTGCCTGGTTTTGGTATCAAGGTGATGGTGGCCTCGTAGAATGAGTTTGGGAGTGTTCCTTCCTCTGATATTGTTTGGAAGAGTTTGAGAAGGATGGGTGTTAGCTCTTCTCTAAATGTTTGATAGAATTCGCCTGTGAAGCCATCTGGTCCTGGGCTTTTGTTTGATGGAAGATTTTTAATCACAGTTTCAATTTCAGTGCTTGTGATTGGTCTATTCATATTTTCTATTTCTTCCTGAGTCAGTCTTGGTAAGTTGTGCATTTCTAAGAATTTGTCCATTTCTTCCAGGTTGTCCATTTTATTGGCATAGAGTTGCTTATAGTAATCTCTCATGATCTTTTGTATTTCTGCAGTGTCAGTTGTTACTTCTCCTTTTTCATTTCTAATTCTATTGATTTGAGTCTCCTCCCTTCTTTTCTTGATGAGTCTGGCTAATGGTTTGTCAATTTTGTTTATCTTCTCAAAGAACCAGCTTTTAGTTTGGTTGATCTTTGCTATCGTTTCCTTCATTTCTTTTTCATTTATTTCTGATCTGATCTTTATGATTTCTTTCCTTCTGCTAACTTTGGGGGTTTTTTGTTCTTCTTTCTCTAATTGTTTTAGTTGCAGTGTCAGGTTGTTTACTCGAAATGTTTCCTGTTTCTTAAGGTGGGATTGTATTGCTATAAACTTCCCCCTTAGAACTGCTTTTGCTGCATCCCATAGGTTTTGGGTCGTCGTGTCTCCATTGTCATTTGTTTCCAGGTATTTTTTAATTTCCTGTTTGATTTCTTCAGTGATCACTTCGTTACTGAGTAGTGTATTGTTTAGCCTCCATGTGTTTGTATTTTTACAGATCTTTTCCTGTAATTGATGTCTAGTCTCATAGCATTGTGGTCGGAAAAGATACTTGATACAATTTCAATTTTCTTAAATTTACCAAGGCTTGATTTGTGACCCAAGATATGATCTATCCTGGAGAATGTTCCATGAGCACTTGAGAAAAATGCGTATTCTGTTGTTTTTGGATAGAATATCCTATAAATATCAATTAAGTCCATCTTGTTTAATGTATCATTTAAAGCTTGTGTTTCCTTATTTATTTTCATTTTGGATGATCTGTCCATTGGTGAAAGTGGGGTGTTAAAGTCCCCTACTATGATTGTGTTAATGTCGATTTCCCCTTTTATGGCTGTTAGTATTTGCCTTATGTATTGAGGTGCTCCTATGTTGGGTGCATAAATATTTACAATTGTTATATCTTCTTCTTGGATCGATCCCTTTATCGTTATGTAGTGTCCTTCTTTGTCTCTTCTAATAGTCTTTATTTTAAAGTCTAGTTTGTCTGATAGAAGAATTGCTACTCCCACTTTCTTTTGATTTCCATTTCCATGGAATATCTTTTTCCATCCCCTTACTTTCAATCTGTATGTGTCTCTAGGTCTGAAGTGGGTCTCTTGTAGACAGCATATATATGGGTCTTGTTTTTGTATCCATTCAGCCACTCTGTGTCTTTTGGTGGGATCATTTAGTCCATTTACATTTAAGGTAATTATTGATATGTATGTCCTATTCCCATTTCCTTAATTGTTTTGGGTTCGTTATTGTAGGTCTTTTCCTTCTGTTGTGTTTCTTGCCTAGAGAAGTTCCTTTAGCATTTGTTGTAAAGCTGCTTTGGTGGTGCTGAAGTCTCTCAGCTTTTGCTTGTCTGTAAAGGTTTTAATTTCTCCATCAAATCTGAATGAGATCCTTGCTGGGTAGAGTAATCTTGGTTGCAGGTTCCTCTCCTTCATCACTTTAATTATGTCCTGCCACTCCCTTCTGGCTTGTAGAGTTTCTACTGAGAGATCAGCTGTTAACCTGATGGGGATTCCCTTGTGTGTTATTTGTTGTTTTTCCCTTGCTGCTTTTAATATGATTTCTTTGTGTTTAATTTTTGACAGTTTGATTAATATGTGTCTTGGCGTATTTCTCCTTGGATTTATTCTGTATGGGACTCTCTGTGCCTCCTGGACTTGATTAACTATTTCCTTTCTGATATTGGTGAAGTTTTCAACTATAATCTCTTCAAATATTTTCTCAGTCTCTTTCTTTTTCTCTTCTTCTTCTGGAACCCTATAATTCGAACGTTGGTGTGTTTAATGTTGTCCCAGAGGTCTCTGAGGCTGTCCTCTGTTCTTTTCATTCTTTTTTCTTTATTTTGCTCTGCATTAGTTATTTCCACTATTTTATCTTCCACCTCACTTATCCGTTCTTCTGCCTCCGTTATTCTGCTATTGATCCCATCTAGAGTATTTTTCATTTCATTTATTGTGTTTTTAATCGATGCTTGATTCATCTTTAGTTCTTCTAGGTCCTTGTTAACTGTTTCTTGCATTTTGTCTATTCTATTTCCAAGATTATGGATCTTGGAAATAGAATCTTGGATCATCTTTACTATCATTATTCTGAATTCTTTTTCAGGTAGACTGCCTATTACCTCTTCATTTGTTAGGTCTGGTAGGTTTTTATCTTGCTCCTTCACCTGCTGTGTGTTTTTCTGTCTTCTCATTTTGCTTATGTTACTGTGTTTGGTGTCTCCTTTTTGCAGGCTGCAGATTCGTAGTTCCCGTTGTTTTTGGTGTCTGTCCCCAGTGGCTAAGGTTGTTTCAGTAGGTTGTGTAGGCTTCCTGGTGGGGGGGACTAATGCCTGTGTTCTGGTGGTTGAGGCTCGATCTTGTCTTTCTGGTGGACAGGTCCACGTCTGGTGGTGTGCTTTGGGGTGCCTATGGCCTTATTATGTTTTTAGGTAGCCTCTCTGCTAATGGGTGGGGTTGTGTTCCTGCCTTGCTAGTTGCTTGGCATAGGGTGACCAGCACTGTAGCTTGCTGGTCATTGACTGAAGCTGGGTGCTGGTGTTAAGATCGAGATCTCTGGGAGATTTTCGCTGCTTGATATTATGTGGAGCTGGGAGGTCTCTTGTGGACCCGTGTCCTGAAGTTTGCTCTCCCACTTCAGAGGCACAGCACTGACTCCTGGCTGCAGCACCAAGAGTCTTTCATCCACCCGGCTCAGAATAACAGGGAGAAAATGTAGAAAGAAAGAATTAGTAGAAGAAAGAAAGAGAGAGGGAAAGAAAGGAAGAAGGGAAGAAAGGAAGGAAGGAAGAAAGAAAGAAAGGAGGGAGGGAGGGAGGAAGGATGGAAAGAAAGAAGGAAAGAAAGGAGGGAGGGAGGGAGGAAGGAAAGCGAAAGGAAGAGTGATTGGAAGAAGGGAGGGAGGGAGGGAGGAAGGAAAGAAAGAAAGAAAGACAGGAGGGAGGGAGGGAGGAAGGAAAGAAAAAGAAAGTGGAAAGAAGAAGGGTGGGAGGGAGGGAGGGAGGAAAGAAAAAGAAAGAAGGAAAGGAGGAGCAGAGGGAGGGAGGGAGGAAGAGAAGGTAGGAAAAAAAGAAAGAGCAGGTAAAGTAAAATAGAATAAAGTATGAAATATAGTAGCATTATTAAAATTAAAAAGTAATTATTGAAAAAAAACGGACCGATAGAACCCTGGGACATATGGTGGAAGCAAAGCTATACAGAGAGAATCTTACACAGAAGATTACACATATACATTCACAAAAAGAGAGCAGGGGGAAAAATAAAAAATCTTGCTCTCCAAGTCCACCTCCTCAATTTGGGATAATTCGTTGTAAAAAAAAGGAAAAGGGCGAGAAGTCTGAAATCTTGCTCTCTAAGTCCACCTCCTTAATTTGGGATAATTCGTTGTAAAAAGAGGAAAAGGGGGGAAAGTCTTAAATCTTGTCCTCAAAGTACACTTCCTCAATTTGGGATGATTCTCTGTCCATTCATGCACTCCACAGACGCAGGGCACATCAAATGGACCGTGGAGCTTTAATCCGCTGCCTCCGAGGCTGCACAGAGAGATTTCCCTGTCTCTTCTCTGCTCTCACAGCTCCCGGGTCTCAGCCTTGGACCTGGCCCCGCCTCTGCGCGTAGGTCGCTGGAGGGCGTCCGTTCTTCGCTCAGACAGGACGGGTTTAAAGGAGCCGCTGATTCGGGGGCTCTGGCTCACTCAGGCAGAGGGGAGGGAGGGGCGCGCAGTGTGGGGCGGGCCTGCGGCGGCAGAGGCTGGCGTGACGTTGCAGCAGCCCGTGGCGCTCCGTGCGGTTTCCCGGGAAAGCCGTCCCCGGGTCCCGGGACCCCGGCAGTGGCGGGGTGCACAGGCCCCCCGGAAGGCGGGGCGGACAGTGACCCGCGCTCGCACACAGGCCCCACGGCGGCTGCGGCGGCGGCGGCGGCGGCGGCGGTCGCGGCAGCCCCAGTGTCCCACGCCCGCCTCCGAGGTCTGCGCCTTACCCGCGGCTCGCGCCTGTCTCCGGCGCTTCCCCAAGCAGCCCTCTTAATGCCCTCTCCTCGCGCACCAGGAAACAAAAGGGAAAAAAGTCTCTTGCCTCTTCGGCAGCTCCAGACCCTTTCCCCGGACTCCCTCCGGGCTAGCCGTGTGCACTAACCCCTTCAGGCTGTCTTCCTGCCGCCAGCCCCAGCCCTCTCCCTGCGCTGCGACTGAAAGCTGATACCCGAGCCTCAATTCCCAGCCCCGCCCGCCCCGGTGGCCGAGCAGACAAGCCTCTCGGGCTGGTGTGTGCCTGAGGGCACTGGTCCTTTGTGCCAGAATCTCTCCGCTTTGCCCTCCGCACCCCTGTTGCTGTGCTCTCCTCCGCTACTCCGAAGCTTTCCCCCTCCGCCACCTGCAGTCTCTGCCCGCGAAAGGGCTTGTAGTGTGTAGAAACCTTCCCTCCTTCCCGGCTCCCTCCCACTGGTGCACGTCCCGTCCCTATCCTATTGTCTCTGTTTATTCTTTTTTTCTTTTGCCCTACCCAGGTATGTGGGGAGTTTCTTGCCTTTTGGGGGGTCTGAGGTCTTCTGTCAGCGTTCAGTAGGTGTTCTGTAGGAGTTGTTCCACGTGTAGATGAATTTCTGATGTATCTGTGGGAAGGAAGGTGATCTCCTCGTCTTACTCTTCCGCCATCTTCCTCCGGGCCTCGATGTTAATTATTAAATGTTTCAAATATAAGTTCAACCAACTTGCACAATTGTAACTACTATTCTTTATATAGCCTCTTTACTGGAATAAAGCTGTACCACTTCTGGTACCTGGTATATGACTAAGAATCTGGCAACTACTCTCTTTGTTTATTTGATTGCTCTTTTACAAATACAATAAAAACTTACTGATTATATATTTTCACCTAACCACCTTGAATTGGGATCTTGTAAACTTTTCAACTCTGTGTCAAAATATTTATATTGCCATTCCACACAGTATCACACTGAACCGTTATACTGATGACAATATGCAGATATGTTTTATACAGCAGGAAACAATAGATACACTATATAGCTCAAAACATGCATACCAGAGCGTTTGACCTAAGCCTCTCCAAACGAGGGGTGTTACCTCACTGAAGTGTTCAGGGATTCCAGTTGTCTGGAGCATGTTGTGATATTTTTTCTGATAGAAGGACAAGTTTTGTTACTCATATCCCCTTCAGTTAAAACACAGTCAGTGTTCAGCAGGCCTTGTTGTATACTTGGTGTGTTGTTGAGGTATGTTGATTTGTCAAGGAACTCATAAAGCTATCATCTTTGAGTTTGATCCAGAGCTTAAGAAGATTTTCTACCTGATTCAGTCTCCTTTGCAAGGAATTCTGTTTTTATGACCCAGATGATTCGCTGATACTTGTTGAGTCTGTGGAAAATCAGGATTCTCCATGAAGACTGTTTTAAAGCCTAAAGAAGAATCCCAACCTTACTTTAAAAAAAAAAATTCATTTTGGCAAATTCTTGTCTCTTGTTAAGCAACAATTCCAGGTTTGCTACTGGTTAGTGATAGATCTGAAAAACTGGCCCAGTAATCCATGTGACCAAAATACCTGAGCTCCTATTCAAAATTAAATACCAGTAGATACATGTTCATATTTGGGTATTCTCAGCTGCATTTCAGCATCTAGTGGAAGAATATATATAAGTTGGATTAGAGTAGGCACTGAAGGCTCAATTAGGTTGCTAACACTGGTGTCTCACACTCCCAATACACCTAATTCTGCTATCTACCACTTCTTAGTCACAGGAAACACTTATGAACCAGTTAAGCCAGATTTATACATATTACTACATGACTTGTTAACATTAGTCATAAGTGATTCTATTGCATCATTTTAGACTCAGTCATGTGAGGCCCTAAGGTCTCTGGAGAATAAAGAAAAGTTCAGATTTCAAACTTTATATCTAGTTGTCTACTTTACACAAAAGGAAAAGGCAATCGATGCCTACTTTGAGAAACAATGAAAATCATAAATTAAAAAAAAAGAATTAACTTTACAGCTCAAGGAACTATTAAAAACAAAAACAAATTAAGCTCAAAGTTAGAATAAAGGAAATTACAAAGATCAGATTGAAAATAAATAAAATAAACACAAAACAGAAAACAATAAAATTAAGAGCTATTTTTTGAAAAGATAAATACTGAAAAGCCTATAGCCAGACTCAACATGAAAAAAAAAAGACTCAAATAAATAAAATCAGAAATGAAAGAGGAGACTTTACAATTGATATCACAGGAATATAACAGGTCATAAGACACTACTACATGAAATTGTACACCAACAAATTAGACAACCTAAAAGAAATGAACAAATTCCTAGAAAACTTACTGAGACTGAATCATGAAAAAATAAAAAACCTGAACAGACCAATCACTAGACTGAATAAGGAACTTAACAAACCAAAGTCCAAGACCAGCTGGCTTCACTAGAAAATTGAACCAAACATTTAAAGAAGAATTAATAGCAATCTTCCTCAAATTCTTCCAAAAATAGAAGAGGAAGGAATACTCCAAACACATTTTACAAAGCCAGTGTGACCTTGGTACCAAAACCAGAGAAAGATACCAATAGAAAAGAAAACTACAGGCCAATATCTTTGATGATCATAGTGGCAAAAATTCTCAATAAAATATTAGCAAATTAAATCCAGTAACATTAAAATAATAATACAGCATGATCAGTAGGATTTACTACAGGGCTACATGGATAGATATTTTTGCAAAGAAGATATACAGATGGCCAATAGACACGTGAAAAGATGTTCACACCACTAACCATCAGGAAAATGCAAATCAAAACCACAATGAAATATCACCTCACACCTGTCAGAATAGCTATTATCAAAAAGACAGGAAACAGGGCTTCCCTGGTGGTTCAGTTGTTGAGAGTCCACCTGCCGATGTAGGGGATGCCGGTTTGTGCCCCGGTCAGGGAAGATCCCACATGCCGTGTAGTGGTTGGGCCCATGAGCCATGGCCGATGAGCCTGAGTGTCCAGAGCCTCTGCTCCCCAGTGGGAGAGCCCACAACAGTGAGAGGCCCACATGCCAAAAAAAAAAAAAGAAAAAAAAAAAAGACAGGAAACAAATGTTGGTAAAGATGTGAAGAAAAGGGAACCTTGGTGCTGTATGGTGGGAATGAATTGTTGAAGCCACTATGGAAACAGTATGGAGGTTCCTCAAAATATTAATAATGGAACTTCTATATGATCAGCAATTCCTCTTCTGGGTATTTATCTGAATAAAATGAAAGCACCGACTCAAAAAGATATATGCACTCCCACATTTGTTGCAGCATTATTTACAATAGCCAAGACATGGAAGCAACCTAACTGTCCATCAATGGACAATTTTACATTAAATTTATTTATATTCTTTATACTAAGTATAAATAAATAAGGGAATACTAAATTCAGCCATGAAGAGAAGAAAATCTTGCTATTTGCAACAACATGGATGGAACTTTATGGCATTATGCTTAAGTGAAATAATTCAGAGAAAGACAGATATTTTATGAACTCACTTACATGTGGAATCTAAAAACAAACAAACAAATGACAACAACAACAAAAACTCCAAATAATCTCATAGTTACAGATAACAGATTAAGGGTTGCCAGAGATTGGGGGTGTGGGATGGACGAATTGAATGAGGAGGGTTAAAAAGTACAAGATTCCAGCTATAAAATAAATGTTATGGGGGTGTAATATACTATATGGTGACTATAGTTAACAATACTGTATTGTATATTTGAAAGTTGACAGTGGAATAGACCTTAAAAGTTCTCACCTCAAGAAAAACTTTTGAAACTATGTATTGTGATGGATGTTAACTAGACTTACTGTGATTATCATTCACAATACACACAAATATTGAATCATTATGTTGTACCTTTGAAACAAAAATAATGTTATACGACAATTATATGTCAATAAAAATGATTGTGAGTTTGTCTACTGCTCTTTGAGGAAAGAGAACGTTCTTTCCCCATTATTTATAAGTGAGAGATACATTTAATCCTCATTGAACGAATTCAGTTTACAACAGCTAGAGTCCATATTCTGGGTTTGACCTTGGATTTATTACAGTTTATACTTGAAGGAGGAAACCTTACTTTCATAATCTATATAATGAGGATAATAATAATTGTCTCACAAATCTTTTTTTAAAGAGATATCTAGATAGTTCCTGCCCCCAAAGTTTCTAAAACTTTGTCTTTCACATAATTTTTCCTACCTGTTAATGTATGAGTAATTCTTCTGTAGGTATCAAAATTTATTATATTTTTGTTTTGAATTTAAAAGTTAAATTTAGGGCATTGGGATAATTGTAGACTCCTATTCCAACGTTCTGAATCCACCTACCACCAGCTTTCCAATAGCCACCATCACAACTAACACCACCAGTGTCACACCTCTATGCTTTGGTGTTACTTCTTCAGATAGCAAATTGCTTACATTACCTCCTATTGCAATTTCCCACAAACTACTGGTTAGTAGCTGCAGGTGAGAATTTCTAGTTTAAATTTTACTTCAAATCCCCAATAACTATGAAGAGAGAGAAAAAAAAGAGAAAACTTATAGTGTGTGCCTTCTAATACATTGTTACCTACATTTGAATATTTCTGAAAGACTTATATCTGTTACTTTTCTTCAACAATTTTACATTACTCTTTTTTGCAGTGGAATAATTTTAGTCAGTAAAACTTTCATAAACTTTAGCTCAGACTTTCCTGTGACTGTCATAAATGAGTAATGTTTTAAAAAGTGAATAGTTATAACAATTGAGACCTCTGATGGGAGCTGTTTATCACTTGTCTGACATTTGTGGAGACTTGATTAACTATCCCAGTTCATCTGGGAAACTATGCAGAAAACCTTGAGCTATTTTTTTCACTTACTAAATGAACTTAAGTGACTCCCTAGATTTTTGTCCTAATTACACATGGCATTTCTGAGCTTGTTGCAAATGACAACAAACCATAACTCAAAAGTGCCTTGAAAGTAGCCTTTAATAATTTCTTTTAATGTCTGTAGAATTAGATATAACTTTTATTTTCATACTTTAAGTGTGAAGTAGCCAATTCAGTGGATTATTTCTTCTCACTGTTCTTTCTTTTTTTTCCTAAGCCCTAAAGGTTTTGCCCCACAAGTGTACAAATTACAAAGTTCTAAAATAGTTTTTATAGTTAAGGTATTTATATATATGTTTGTAAAAGTAACAATTTGACAAAAACTTTGTGGTCAGCGTATGAAATATAACCTGCAGGAACACTTGCAAGCAAAATTACTTATAGACAAGAGTATTCAAAAAAGTTCATTGATAATATCAGAATATTACAAACAAGAGAAATTTATACCAATAGAGCATGGGTTCACTAAATTAATGTGTATCTATTTAATGGAGTATTATAAAGCAGATAAAAGTAACATATTGCTGTGAAATCCTCTCAAAAATATTCAGTACAAAAAATATAGTAGTACAAAAGAACATCTAGGTACACCAGTATAAGAATATTAACTATACCCCTATATGTATTTTATCCATATATATTTTTATTTCTTTTATTCTTTTTACTCATATCCCTAGACATATTCTTCATACTATAATTTTGCACTTAACGTTATTTATAGCTATATTATTTTACCTACTAATTTGTTAGTATCTTTTTTGTTTGTTTTGCAGTACGTGGAACTCTCACTGTTGTGGCCTCTCCCACTGCGGAGCACAGGCTCCCGACGCACAGGCTCAGCAACCATGGCCCATGGGCCCAGCCGCTCCATGGCATGTGGGATCTTCCCAGACCAGGTCATGAACCCGTGTCCCCTGCATCAGCAGGTGGACTCTCAACAACTGCGCCACCAGGGAAACCCTGTTAGTATCTCTTTAGTATTATATACTTATGAATAGAATGAAAGTCTCATAGGATACATAGGACCTTATAATTAGTTTGCCTCTTTGAAGAAGCATTGAGTGATTTTGAACAAAGATCAGGACAATATAGTTGTCCCGAACAGGAAGGCTATGGAACTTGCATAATGCATTATTTTTACTTAATTATTTATTATTTCAGGGTGTGGACTGAGGGATATAACGGGACTTTAAAAGTCCTTCCCCAAGCTTTCCTTTGATGACACAAATGTGATAGAGTATTTTTATTTTACTTCTCTCCCTTAAAACTCTCTGATGATAACCAAATAAAATAAAAAGAGAAACAAAAAATGACTGCAATGGCAAATCACAATTAATAAATATATCTGCCAAACAAAATGGAATTTATGCCAAAATCAAGAAGTTTACATAGACTGATACATGCCTTCTTAGCCTCTGGCAGGATGCAGATTTTTCTAAGCATAATCTTTAAAGTCTCATCAAATATACCTTTGATTTAAATGTGTTAGTGCACTATGGAAGAAATCAAGTAGGAATATCTTTCCATGGCCTCAATTCAATGCAGAAAGAAATAAAGGGAAGCTTAAGGAGGGAAAGAAGCATGTAATATGCATTGACCAGAGACAGTTAAGCAAGTATAGATAACAAATCATTACATATATGCAGGTTATATAAAGTTTCACCATCAGCCACGTCATTTTTTTTATTTTTCTTTTTTTGTGTGTGTGTGGTACGCTGGCCTCTCACTTTTGTGGCCTCTCCCATGGACGCGCAGGCTCAGCGGCCATGGCTCATGGGCCCAGCCGCTCCACGGCATGGGGGATCTTCCCGGACTGGGGCACGAACCCGTGTCCCCTGCATCGGCAGGCAGACTCTCAACCACTGTGCCACCAGGGAAGCCCCCACATCAGTCTTTTATTACCCAAATGGAGATGATTTTGAAAAATGAAGGAAGATATGCTACAAGGATGAAAATATTATAAATTTGTGGAACTGTTCTCAGAGAATATAAAACTAAAGTTTCCAACTCAAACCTCTCCCTGCATCCCCTTCTTAATTCTTCTGCAAAATGTTGGCTTGGATGGGTCTGGCCCCTTTAAAGACAAATAATAACCTGAAAAGATGCTCCATTAGACCAATCCAAAAATACGTTTTTAACTGAATTATAAACACCAGTAGATAAATTAATTTCCCCAAAATTTTCAGACATATAGTTCTCCATACTTGCAAATAAATTAATGATGACAGATCAGCTTTGTGGGAAAAAAAAATCTCAAAGACAAAGTGCAGGATATTAAAGAGGAAATGATAAGTAAAACAAGAAGACTAGATTTGACCTGATAGGCAAAATATCTAAAAAGAAAAATAAAATTAATAATAAATCCAACATCAAAGCAATATCATTAAAGGCATGCAGATAATCTTTAAAGAGTTCTACAAATCTGAATAGAATTTAAGGAAAATATATTGATAAAAGGGATCAGAAAAATGATACTAGATGTGAAAGAAAAAGGAGATCCAAGTAAGCATAATTTATATTCATGAGAAATAAAACCAAATAGAAACAGAAATAAGGAGAAAGATTAAAGACATAATTTATACACACACATGGGCATGTGTACACACACACACACACACATATAATCACACATATACTTATACATAAAGAGTTATCCCTTGGTATCCACAGGGGATTGCTTCCAGGGACCCTGAGCCATATATACAAATCTGCAGATGCTCAAGTCTCTCATATAAAATGACATTGTAAGGGCTTCCCTTGTGTCGCAGTGGTTGAGAGTCCACCTGCTGATGCAGGCGACATGGGTTCATGCCCCGGTCCGGGAAGATCTCACATGCCATGGAGTGGCTGGGCCCATGAGTCATGGCCACTGAGCCTGCGTGTCTGGAGCCTGTTCTCCACAATGGGAGAGGTCACAACAGTGAGAGGCCCATGTACCACACACAAAAAAAATGACATGGTACAATGAATACATTGGTCTTTTGAATCTGAGAATGTGACATCCATAAATCCTGAGGGCTGATTGCATATTTCTTGAAAAAAGTCCAAGTGTTAGTGGACCCATGCTGTTGAAACCTGTATCGTTTTAGGGTCAACTGTACATATTAAAGAGATAACTGATACTACAGATTAAAAGAAACTGTGTTCTAAGAAAAATTGATACAAAATGATTCACCAGTAAACATATATTGTTAATTAAAGCATCCTATGGAAAAGTAAAAGTCACTTAGAGAAAAAATCAATCCAAACTTAGAATTTTCAATATCAAAATTTCAGTGGCAAAATAAAATCAACCTTTGTCCAGAAATCCCTCAATATCATGATGTGTGATAAAAAAACTCGTCATTTATATATTTTAAAATACAGATAAATTAAAAAACAAAATAAACAAAAAACAGACAAATCATTTCAAATATGCAAGACTCAGATAAAATATGAGGTGACCCTATGTCACAGTGTGACAAGACCCATCTATGCCTGTAATTCTATGTTGGTATTAAGAGTTTCATTTTTCACAATTAAACATCTTGATTTGGACAATAATATTTATAGTCATAGTAATAATAAGCCCTGATTAAAACACACACACACACACACACATACACACACACACACACGCTTGATGACAAAATTCAACCATCTAAAAGAGATTTACAAATAAAGAATTCAGAAGAGGCAACATATGACTTCCAGTTTCAACTCTGAGATATAAAATATTTAGATGTTATTACTTACAATCTAAGAAGAAAAAAGCTGATCAAACTTAAAACCAGTGACCTTTCTTGGACCTATCAGAATTGTGGTTTCAAGGCAAATAACCACCTTGGTATCTGTAGAGACAGGTGAATACAGTGAATCACAGCCATCAACTTACCTGGAGGAGAATTGCTGGGGCCTTAAAATGATAAGGCACATGTAAACAGTAACTAAGTAATTGCTGTAGATAGAGTGTGGACTAGCATGACAGAAACTCCTGTGGGTTGAGGTTTTAGTGGGTCCCCCAAGCTTTCATGAGTTTTACCTCCAGTAATGTCCACCAGGTTCTTGATGTGGAATGTCAAGAAAAATCCTTCTATTTTGGCAGAGGGAAGGGAAAAGTAATTATTTAGAAATTAATCCTAGAATTAATGTTCTCTTAAATAAAGGGCTGGCTCAGAGGAAAATATCTTAACATAAACATAATCTCATCCAAAATAGGGAAGGGAAACTATCCAACTTCATTTCTTTGTAGGCTTCCTGTCTCACCTAAAGAAGGAATAAATACTGAGAATCTCTTGTGAATGTCACAGTCCAGGGACACAGGCCCACTAAAAGACAGTTTTAATTATAGGATTATGAATTTATTTTACCTACTACAACATCAACAAGGGTACAGTATATTATCAGTGGATTATAGTTGAAAGAGCTACAAGGTGAAGATTCCATTTAAGAAGGAGCTTCTTAGGGAAACTCAATGAAAATAAGGGAGGAAAATATAAGGACACTAGAGAAAATTGACACCTATAGATATAACAAACATTAAACACAGCCCAACTCCCAGTCAGATTAAGATAATACTTAAACTAAATATGCTAAAAGTCTATTTACCACATTTTCTATTACCCTATATATCATACCCAGCTTTCAACAAAAGATTACAAGGCATGATAAAAGGCAAGAAGAAAAATAGTCTGAAAAGACAAAGTATCAGAACTAGACACAGATATGGCAGAGACTTTGGAATTATCAGAGTTTAAAATAACTATGATTAAATGTTAATAGCTCTAATGTAAAAAGTAGACAATGTTCAAGAAGAAATGCATAATGTAAGCAGATAAACATTCTAAGAAAGAATCAAAAGGAAATACTACACTCTAAGAACTAAAACAGTAATGAACAATGGCTTTGATGAGCACAGTAGTAGAGTGGACACAGCTGAGGAAACAATCAGCAAGCTTGAAGACAGGTGAAAGGAAACTTCTCAAATTGAAATGTGAAGAGAAAAAAGAATGTGAAAAACAGAACTGAATATCAATGAACTGTGGTACAATTTCAAAAGATATAACATATGTATAAATAGGACAAGAATGAGAAGAATAGAGAAGGGAGTAAAAGAAATATTTGAAGTAGTAATGGCTACTACTATTAATTTTTCAAAATTAATGACAGACACCAAGCCACAAATCCACAAAGCTCAGAGGACAAAAAATAAATAAATGTACTGAAAAATCTACACCTATGCATATCGTACTCAAACTGTAGAAAAAAACAGAGAAAATCTTGAATCACTTTTTGTATAGAGGAAAAAGAGTAAGTGCTACAGTGGTTTTTTATTCATAAATCATGCACACAAGAATGGAGTGGAGACAATGGAGTAAAATAAAGTGATGAAAGAAAACCAACCCAGAATTCGATATGCAGTGAAATTATCCTTAAAAAGTGAATAAAAAGCGAGGACTTTCTTAGACATGCAAAAACTGGGGTAATTCATTGACAATAGGCCTGACTCTTGAAAGAAATGTTAAAAGTAAGTTCTTCAGGGAGAGGAAAATAATACAAGTCAGACACTAATATCTACAGAAAGAAAGAAACATGTTAAAGAAGAAATAAATGGAGGTAAAATAATTATTTTCCTTAATTTATCAAACAGATAATGGTTTAAATAATACTAATAACACTGTATTGGCTAATTAAAGTATATATTTATTTGGAAAGCAATATTTTAAGGAATGGGATGGGACGGAGAAATTTGGACAACTCTATTATAAGTTACATGTATTACTTGTGATGCAATATACTGTTATTTGAAATTTGACTTAGATTAGTTGCAAATGTATACTGCAAAATCAAAGGCAATGACTAAATTTTTAAAAAGAAAGTACAATTGATATGTTATGATAATAGAGAAAATTTAATACTGTAAAATGCTTTATTAAAACCAAAGAAGGAAAAACAAAGCACACGCAAAAGAAAACCAAAAAAAAAAAAAAAATAGGAAAGAAATAGTAACATAATGACATGAAACTGTCAGGTCCTAGAGTTTGTCTTCCATATAATGTGAATGAATCTACTTTTGTTTTCATCTCAACTGGAAATAATTTGGAAAAGCAAAACCAGTCCAGCTATTAATAACAGTGCTCTTAATTTCAAATTCAGTGATGGTGATTGTGGTGTGATTTTATATTTCTTGTCTACTTTTTTCAACCCAAGAAGAGTGACTTAATTTCAAGTAATTAAAAATAGACATAAAAAGTGATGCTCTAGTGATATAGGAGGACACAAATGAAAAGAAACAAAATATTCTGATTACCTTACAAATTTCTTCAATTTTGCTTAGTTCACATCTTCTTAAAACAAAAACAAAAGGGGAAATCAAGATGGTGGGATAGAAAGGTGTGGAGCTCACCTCCTTTGGCAAATACATTTACATGTGGAATAATTCTTACAAAGCACCTACTGAATGCAAAAGATCTCATACATCCAAAGCTGCCAGAAAAATCACGTTGTAACTGAGTAGGGTGAAAGAAAAAATGAATCAAAATGATACCTATGACTTGGGTGGTAGCTGTGAAAAGAGGAATGGTTTCCTTACACTGGGAACATTATTCACCATTTGGGAAATTACCTGAGAGTGATATGGTGCTTCAGAGGCTCAGAGGAGAGTGCTGCAGTTGTATTGCAGCAGGCAGAACATATAGAGACCAACACAGATGGTCATGGCCACCTCATGTCAGGCTTCAGCAGACAGACCTGAGGAGAGGACTGAGCTTGACTAGACAGAGACAGCCTGAAGGGATTAGTGTGTGGTCCAAGTTACAACTAAAGGGTGCATGCAGGATGGAGCCCAAGTCTGCCATAGAAGCCCCATTGTTAATTCCCACACAAAGGGAAGGGCATGGACTCGCCATAGTAGCCTCATTCTTGGGATGCTCACAGCAAGTGCAGCTCCACCTCTATGAGAACTGGGAGTGTGCAAGCACCATAGGTTTCCCACATGTGGAGGTGGTGCTGAAATCTGATCCTTGTCCCAGTGGCTGTGCCATCCACTGATTTACTCCACCGCTGGTGGCTTTGTAAGCCCAGAACCTGCAGGACACCTGAGCAAATTAATAGTTCTCCTGTGGCTGGGAAGTTTGGTTGTTAGCAGCTGTGAGTTCTTTGAGTGCTCACATGATGACAGGATTGGGGTCTGCACTGATTCAATAGCTCCCAAAGTGGGTACAGTTGTATGACTACACCAATCCCAGTGCCTGACTTTGGCAGATCTGCACTGGCAGATCTGCACTGGTGGTTATCAGAGCACAGAGCCTGAGGGACAGGCAGGGCCAAAGGCAGTGTCAACAACAGTGTACCTTGTGAGTCTGCACAATGGGTAATGGGTAACACCACAGAGCACACTTCCTGGTGGACAGCTCCTGCAGATGAATACTCAGTAGCTCCTCTCCCAGCAGGATTGCTCCAGTCCTGCCTACTTCACACTGCAGCTCAGAAATTGTTATGGAGGATTCTCCTCCAATAACTGGGGAGCAGACCCTGCCTCCAACAGTGCTGTGACAACCACAGAGAAAAGAGGAGGCCCCACTCAACATCCACTGCAGTCACTGGTCACCATGACACCAGTCACACACTCTATCAATGGAATAAAGGACAGCACATATGAAGGAAAGATATGGCAAGCATCCACACTAAAAACAGCCCTCACACCAAAACTATTAGACTCTCACACGTTGCACAGGTGTGCTTCAACATAAAAAATATCCCTTCAAAACCACAGTAGATCACTGTTTCTCCTAGAATCAGAATATCAAGAGAGTTCCCCATAAAGAACAAACAATGAATCAAACCTGTCCAGTCTACTGGACCCTGGTTTCAGAAAAGAGGTAATAAATATGCTGAAGGACTTAAGAAAAGCTACCAACATAAATTCAGATTACGGTAAAAAAGAACTAGAAAAGAAAAATTAGAAAACTCATTTGCTGACATGAAAGCTGAGCTAAAGGCAACATATAGCAAATAAGTAATGCAGAAGAACAGATAAGTGATTTTGAAGATAGAATAATGGAAATCACCAAATCAGAACAGCAGACAGAAAGACAAATAAAAAAAGAATGAAAGCAGTATATGAGGCCTACAGGATAATATAAAATGCATCAATCTATGTGTAATGGGAATCCCAGAAGGAGAAGAAAGAGAAAAGAGGATCAAAAATGTATTTAAAGAAATTATGGCTGAAAACTTCCCAAACCTAAAGAAGGAAACAGATATCCAGGTATAGAAAGCAGAGAGGATCCAAACAAGATGAACCAATACAGACCTACACTAAGACATAATTAAAATGGCAAAAGTTAAAGAGAGGATTCTAAAGGCAGCAAGCGAAAAACAAAGAGTTAATTACAAGGGAACCCACAAAAGGCTATCAGCCAATTTATCTACAGAAACATTGCAGGCTAGAAGGGAGTGGCTAAATATATTCAAAGTCCTGAAAGGGAAAAAACTGCAACCTAGGATGTTCTACCTAGCAAGATTATCACTTAGAATAAAAGGAGAGAAAAAAAGTTTCTCAGATAAGCAAAAAGTAAAAGAATACAGCAATACTAAACCTATCCTAAAAAATATTGAAAGGTTTTCTCTAAATAGAAAGGCAAGAATATAGAGGAAGAAGCAAAATTAAATTAGAAAGTAAATCACTTAGATAAGCCAGTATGCAGATTATTTTTTTTTATTTTGTGAAAGCAATTATAACTACAATGAACACAAAGGGATAAACATAAATATGTAAAAGAAAACATCAAAATCATAAAATGTGGGGGAGAGGAATAATAAAATATACATTTTATTTTAGAATGTGTTTTAGCCTGTTTAACTACCAATCTAAAGCAAGTAGATATAGTAATGAATTTACAAACTTGAAAAACAGTGTACACAAACCAAAAATATACTATAGATTCGCAAAAAACAAAAATAAGAGAATACAAGCATAACACAAAATAAAACCATCAAACCACAATAGAAAAATACAGAAAGAAACAAAGAAGAAATACAATATCAACTGGAAAACGAGATTTAAAATGGCAATAAAGACATATCTATCAATAATTACCTTAAATGGCAATAGACTAAATGTTTCAATAAAAGGACACAGAGTGGCAGATTGAATAATAAAACAAGAGCCTACAATATGCTGCCTACAACAGACCCACTTTAGGGACAAAGATACACACAGATTGAAACTGAAGGGATGGAAAAAGATATTTCATACAAATGGAAATGATACAAAATGGGGGTAGCAATACTCATATGAAACAAAATTGACTTTAAAATAAAGGCCATAAAGCAAAATAAAGAAGAACAATATATAATTATAAAAGGATCGATGCAAAAAGAGGATATTATACCTGTTGACATATATGCACTCAATTTAGGAACACGTAAATACATAAAAAAATACTAATGGACATAAAAGGAGAAATTGACAGGAATGCAATAAAGTAGGAGATTTTAACACCCTAGTGACATTAATGGACAGATCTTCCATACATAGAATCAATAAGGTAACAAAGATCCTAAGTGACACAATAGAACAATTAGACTTAATTGATATTTTCAGGATATTCCATCCAAAGGGGGAAGAAAAGAAAACAGAATACATGGCCTTTTCAAGTGCATGTGAAACATTTTGGATTTTAAAATTGCATCCAAAAAAGTAAAATACTTAGGGATAAACCTCGCCAAGGAGGTGAAAGACATATGTGCTGAGAACTATACAACATTGCTAAAGTAAAGTGAAGATGATTCAAAGAAATAGAAAGATATCCCATGCTTTTGGATTGGAAGACTTAATATTATTTAAAATGACCATACTACCCAAAGTAATCTACAAATTTAATGTGATCCCTATCAAACTATCCATGATATTTTTCACAAAACTAGAGCAAATAATCCTAAAATGTGTATGGAATCATAATGACCTAGAATTTCCAAAGCAATCCTGAGGAAAAAGAACAAAGCTAGAGACCTTCCGGACCTCAGACAATACTACAAAGCTACAGTAATCAAAACAGTGTTGTATTGACACCAAAACAGACATATGGATCAGTGGAACAAAATATAGAGCCCAGAAATAAAACCACACACCTGTGGTCAATTAATCTTCAACAAAGGAGGCAAGAATATGCAATGGAGAAAAGACAGTCTCTTCAGCAAGTTTTGTTAGGAAAGCTGGACAGCTGCATGTAAGTAAATGAAGTTAGAACACTCTCTCATACTGTACATAAAAATACACTCAAAATGGCTTAAAGACTTAAAAATAAGACATTACACCATAAAACTCATAGAAGAGAAGATAAGCAAAATATTCTCTGACATATATTTTAGCAATGTTTTCTTAGGTCAGTCTCCCAAGGCAATAGAAATAGAAGCAAACATTTTAAAATTGGACCTAATCAAACATAAAAGCTTTTTCACAGCAAAGGAAACTGTAAAGAAATTGAAAAAACAACCTACAGACTAGGATAAGTTATTTGCAAATAATATGAGCAACAAGGACTTAATTTCCAAAATATACAAACAGCTCAAACAACTCAATATGAAAAAAAACAAACAATCCAATAAAAAAAATGGGCAGAAGATCTAAATAGTCATTTCTCCAAAGAAGACATGCAGATGGCCAATAGGCACATGAAAAGATGCTTAACATTACTAATTATTAGAGAAATGCACATCAAAACTACAGTGAGATATCACCTCACACCAGTTAGAATAGCCATCATTAAAATGTCTACAACTAACAAATACTGGAGAGGGTGTGGAGAAAAGGAAGCCCTCCTACATTATTTGTGGGAATGAAAATTGGTGCAGACACTATGGAAAAGAGTATGGAGGTTCCTTAAAAAACAAAAAACAAGTGTTACCATATGATCCAGTAATCCCACTCCTGGACATATATCCTAGAAAACTCTAAATTGAAAAGATACATTCAGTTCAACGTTCATAGCAGCACTATTAACAAGAACTATGTCCAAGATATGGAAACCATCTAAATGTCCAATGTCCATTGACAGGTGACTGGATAAAGAAGATGTGATATATATATATATATATATATATATATATATATATATACACACTTATACACACACACACACACACACACAATGGAATACTACTCAGTCATAAAAAAGAATGAAATAATGCCTTTTGCAGCAACATGGATCGACATAGAGATTATCTTACTAAGGGAAGTAGGTCAGAAAGAGAAAGATAAATATCATATGATATCACTTATATTTGGAATCTAAAACATGATACAAATGAACTTATTTACAAAACTGTTCACATTTACAAAAATATGAATTTGAGAATCTTAATCTTAAAATCCAGTCCAAAACTCTGAAAATGAATCAATAGCAAAAGTCTGTCTATGCCACTTACTGTTTTTATAGGAACAGTAAAAATCATTCTTCATCAGATAAAACAAAAACAGTTTTTAACATTCCGGTTAAAAGGTGACATAGCATTTAAGAGCTGAAGATATATATATATATACATATATATATATATATATATATATATATATATATATATATATGTATATATATATGTATATATATGTATATATATATGTATATATATGTATATATATATATATATGTATATATATATATATATGTATATATATGTATATATATATATATATATATATATATATATAAAATCTTTCTTATCTACAGAAACCTCATGACTAACTACTACTGTTTTCCTAACATTAGTATGATCCAGGGGAAAAGAAGAAGTGTGGACTACTATTGCCTTTGGGTTGCTGTAGTATTTAATAATAGTATTGAGAACTATGCATCTCACCTACTTCTAGGGATGTCATCATGATCTCATTGGAGAGGTATTTTGTTTGTTTTTTTTGAAATTCTAATCACTTTACAAGACTACTACATAAATCAAGGCATCCAGATGGCTAAACACCTAATCATTCTATTTTCTTGGCCAAAAAGTTCGTTCTGGGTTTTCATAAGAGCTTATGGAAAAACCCGACTGACCTTTATGACCAACCCAATATTTTGTGATAGTCCCACTGCCAGGAGTTAATCAGCTTTAAGTTAGAGGAGCACTCCCCACAAGAGATCACACCAATTGACACCAACTGCAAGTTCAAGGGGTTCTCAAAGCCACCCTCAATATTGATAATTTTCTAGAAGGACTCACAGAACATACTAAAAGCTATTATATTCATGGTGATGATTTATTACAAGGAATGGATTCATAAAATCAACCCAGAGAAGTACATAGATGTCCAAAATAGGAAATACCAAATATAGAGCTTTTCTAGTCCTTGCCCTGTGAAGTCATGACACATTTCTTTCTTGGTATCAATCAACAAGATCTATGGAATATTGTCAACTAGGGAAGCTCAATCAAGCCATGGTGTTCAGAGCTTTTATTGGAACACCAGTTACATAAGTAAGATTGATTCATTGATTGCCCATGTAGCTGATCTTAGTCTCCAAGTCAAATGATATTGCATGACTTAAAGCCTCCATACTAAATCATATCATTGGTTTTTCTGGTGTGGTCTGCCCCAACCTAAAACCATATTGTGACTTCTCTGGGGCTAGAGTGGTCCAGGCCAGAAGCCATCTCTGGAGAGCACCTTGCCTGAGGCTGCCTTGTTCGGGTTTCTCTGTCTTTCCTACTCATTTCTCTATGATCTTTCTACATTCAGTATCTGTTCAATCAAACCTCATGTCACCTTCAAAAGGAATTGCTCTACATGTAGGTGTAGATTTGGTGTGTTCATGGAAATGAGTGAGGTTAAAATCTTCCTACACTGCCATCTTAGACCCCTCTCTATTCAAATTTTCTTTTGATTTACCTAAAGTCTTTATTCTCTTCTAGGATCCCATCCAGTATACCACATTACAAATTGTTATGTTTCCTTAACATCCTCTTGACTGACAGTTTCTCAGAATTTCCTTGCATTTGATGACCTTTACTGTTTTGAGGAATACTGGCCTGGCATTTTGCAGAATGCCCCACTATTGGAATTTGTCTCATGTTTTCCCATGATAAAACTGGTGTTATGGATTCAGAGGAGGAAGATCACAGAGGTAAATTATCATTGTTATTCCGTCATGTCAAGGATACAGGCTATTAATATTGTTCATGACAGTTAATGTTGATCTTAATCACCTGGCTGAGGTAGTGTGTATCAGGTTTCCTTGACATAAAGTTAGTCCACCTTCCCCCTTTCCATTCTGTAATCTTTGAGTCAAGTCACTTTGTGCAGCCTACAGTTAAGCAGTGGAGAGTTATGCTCTCCCTACTGGATAGCAGAGTATCTATATAAATTATTTCAAATACTTCTACAAAGAACATTTATCTTTCCTCCCCTATTTACTAAATTATTCATTCATTTATATTTTATGACATGGATATGTATTTTATTTGGTAGATTATAAATTAACACTGCATATTTTGTTGCTTATACCATCCTAGCTTTTGATTTGAGAACTCTTTCAGTTGACTTTGTTGCTCCTTTGAGTAAATGCATTGTTTAAACAAACATGAACTGTTATAATATACTCCTCCATATTAAATAATAAGCCTAAGAAAGTACTAGAAGTTGTCTTCAAAAGCAATACATATTTACCTGTGCTCTTTCTCTGGCCATGTGTTTCTTTTTCTTATTTTATAACCATACCTTCTGCCATTGTCAAGATCAATAACCCAACAAGAACAGATGTACTTCAATGTAATGCAAAACACTATTTCTTCCCCATATTACAGAAGTCTTCTGTTTCAGCTTAGTAAATTATTGTGACATAACTAAGTTTTATAATTCAATGTCAGGGCCAAACTGAAAAACACTAAAAATGAAAGATGTCTCCTATAAGGAAAAGTAATCTTGTCAGCTTTTATTTAGCTCTGTACAATGATCTAAGTAAAACCTCTTATTACTTGCTGGAACTCATAAATGTTTTGGCACAAAAATTTTGTAAGCTTGGGTCAGCTACACGTTAACATGTGTGTAGTGAAGTTGGGAGATAGTCCAATGGGGAAAAAAAGAACAGTATATGTGATGTTGACATCTAAGACTCATGTTTCCCTTCAGTCCTGAAAGTAAACGTAGTTTCTGATGGCAAAATATTTAAATAATATACATAGTTTTACATGGGAATTTAGAGTAAATACAGATATGGTCTGTATTGTTGAAGAACTGCCTTTATAAACATCCACATCATTCTAAGTATTAGGCAGTTTAAATTACATACTGTTTAGCCTTTAAAAAACCAATAACAAACAATTTCTAAAAGTAAAATATCTTTTTCTCTTTGTAACAGAAGACATGGACAAGTGATACCTTCATTTTGTATTCCATACAAGCCTCTCAATCTGATAGATTTCCTATTCTTTTTCTTAATTTCCTAATTTGTTTAGTCAGTATTCAGGTATGTTTTATTGATCTGTAGTTTCAATTCAAGTACTTTATGTTAACAAGGAATAACAAGATTAATTGCAGCTTTTTACACATTTCTTTGGTTTAAAGACAACATAGAATATGTCATTTTAGCAGGACCTAATACTTATAATATTTTTTAATTTTAAATTTATATAAGTTAACAATCCAATTGTATTTATTCAATGTGTTTAACTCATACCTAGCATCTCTTGTAGGGCCTATCTAATTTTATGCCTTTCCACATTGACTATAGCTTGTTGCTGATTCACAACCGGTATTACTATGGAAGTTGTCCTGTGGTATTTTCACTTATTTCCAAGTTTTCCTCTTCTCTTATATCTGTCTTCATTGCAGAGAAGTTTCTATCTGCCTCTTCTATTTAATTACAGTAAAGTTTCACTAGAACTCTTCTAACATTTCATAAAGTTCCAATAGTTCAGTCATACTTTTATTTTTAGAAAATTTTAAACATGATCTGACATACTTTTAAAATTAAGTTAGTCCTAGAAACACACTTATTATTCTTATAACACGCTTATGAACTATGTTAACACCTATGATAACAGCTATTAGTTCAGAAATGTAACCAACTTTTATACCTGTCTACTTGTTGGGTCATTATTTAGAAATTCAAATGTACTGCTTTCTTCCAGTCACTGGAATTTTTCAGGATTTCTGAAAGTGATCAAGTGATCATTATGCCTTCTTGAACCTTGAGGTATCAAACTTGTAAGTTATGTAAAACCTTAATATAATAAATGGAGTTTCCTCTCTCTCATAATCATATTCTACTCACTGGTTCTTTTTCCAATTACATAGCAGCAAGTTCAAATCCATGTCTTCACAGAAGTTATAGAAGTACATATATAAACAGAAAGAAACTTTGTTTAAACCAAGTTAGTCAACACCATTTCAGAGGGTTTGGGGAAGATACACTTGTGAGTGAAAGAGAATTTAAAAAATCTTTGTGAAGATAGTGTTTCAATCTCAAAATTTGAACCTCTGACTCTCAACTGTATTCATAAACAGTAGTTGTGGAAAAAAGTAGAAGAGCGAAAGTAATCAAGCTCCTGCTTCCAGTGATAGGGGGAAGGGAAGAGTAACTATTGTGAAATACGCTCAGAGTCTCTACTTTTGGGAGTAGGTGGATTCTTTTAAAAAGCCTTGTCCTACAGCTGGAGGAAGGGCATTTATCCCACTCCAGACCCTCTAGACTTTCTGTCTCACTTAAGGATAGAAAAAGTAGAGTCAGTGGGTGTCAGGCCTTCAAGGAAATTGATTGGGAACACTGTAGCCAGGGAAGTCTCTAGGAAGCACAGGGTAAGAGGAATACCTATACTATTGGAAATATATTTGTGAAGCCACAGTTCCAATACATAGGCTACAAAAACACTAAAATTTAATCAGAATATTTTAGAATACTCCCATTCTTCACACCTTACCACCACACCAACATGAATCCAGAATAATAACAGCGACTGCATCTGAAAGAGCTGCAGGACACACTCTTTTAAGGAGAAGTGCTTCAGGAAGCCTAAAGTTAAGAGTGAAAGATTAAACCAGGTCACTAAAGGAATTTGAAGACTTTGACACAGCTACAGGAAACATTAAACAGAGCCCAGCTTCTAGCCTTAGTAATATAAATCTTTATACTAAATGCCTGTCTACTTCCATTCCTGTCTCATTTTCAATAAAAGATGCAAAGTATACCAAGGCACACCAAAAATCTGAAGAAAAAAATAATCATACAAATAGATCAGATATGATACATATGTTGGATTAATCAGACAGGAAATTTAAAATAACTATGATTAATATATTAAAGATTCTATTGAAAAATTAACAATATGCAAGATGAGATAGGCCATTTCTTCAGAAAAATGGAAACTATTAGAAAGAATCACATGAAAATGCTAAAAACAAAAGACAGCACATTAGAAATGACCTTCAGTCAATGCAATAGTACACTCAACATAGCCATAGAAATAATCAGAGAACTTGAAAATAGGGCAATAGAAATTATGCAGACCAAAACACAGATGTTTAAAAGGGATTCAGAAAACACAACAAAGAACTGAAGGACAATGTAAGACTATGTAACAGACTCAAAATTGAAATTCCTGATGCTACAGAATGAAAGAACGGAGCAGAGAAAATATTTTAAGAAGTACTGACTACGGATTTTCCAAAGGTAGTGTTAGATACCAAACTGCAAATGTAATAAGCTCAGACAGAGAGTAATAATAAAAAAAAAGCTAAATATTAAAGAAATAAAGAAAAATCTTGAACGCATCCATGAGGAGAAAGACACAGCAGAACAATGATTAAAATTACAGTATATTTCTTATCAAAATATATTCAAGCCAGGAAAAGTAATTTTGACAGAAAAAGAATCAACTGAGGATTCTATATCCAGATAGATGATCTTTCAAACACTGAGGATATAAAGACTCTCAGACAAATAAAATCAAAGATGATTCTTTGCCAACAGACCTCTATTTTACCAGAAATATTAAAAGGAGTTCTTCAAACCAAAAAGAATGTAATATAGGTCAGAAACTTGGACCTTCAGAGAACAAGAGTATTGTAAATGGAATAAATGAAGATAAAATATTCGCTATAATTACTTCAAGAGATACTAGAGTGTTTGAAGCAATAATAACAGCAATTTTCTATGTGCTTAGAGCATGTTTAAAAATAAAATATATGACAAGAATGGCACAAGGCATGGGAGAGATGAATTGGGAACATACTCTTATAAAGTCCTTATAATGTATGTGAAATTTTATATTGTTATTTGGAGATTACTAAAAATGTATAATTTAAACCAAAGGAAATTGACCAAAAATGTTTTTTTAAAGACAAACAGAAGTAAATAGAAGAGACAAAATTTAAGTATAAAATATTCTCAATTAAATCTAGAGAAGACAGGAAAATGGACAATGCAACAAAAGTAAAACACCTTGGAAGGCAATTGATTTTAATCCAATTATTTCAATTAATATTTTAAATGTGAATATTTAAACATACAAAAGACAGAAAAATTGAGATTTGATTTAAAAAAAACTAACTATATGTTATTTATAAGAAACTCAATGTAAGTATGACTTAAATAAGTTAAAAATAAAAGGAAAGAGAATTAGATTTCACATATATAATCAACTGATTTTTGACAAAGATGCAAAGGAAGTTCAATGAGGAAATTATAGCCTTTTCAATAAAAATTGCTCCAACAATTGAACGTCCATAAGGAAAAACAAAAACCTTGAGACATATATCACATCTTTTAAAAAATTAAGTGGAAATCAAAGATCTAAATGTAAAATATCAAATTAAACAATTTTAGAAAAATTTCTAGGAAAAAATCTACAACACTTTGGATTTTGTGGTGTTTTTAAATTTATTTTTTAAAAATTTTATTGCAGTATAGCTGGTTTACAATATTGTCTTAGCTTCAGGTGTACAACATAGTTATTCAGACTTTTTTTTTCTTTGCCAATTATAATCCGTTATAGTTTATTACAAGATATTGGGTAAAGTTCTCTGTGCTATATAGTAAATCTTTGTTGCTTTTCTATTTTATGTATAGTAGCTCATTCCTAATTTGTCCCTATTCCCCTGCTTTAGTAACCATAAACTTGTTTTCGATGTCTCCGAATGTGTTTCTGTTTTGTATATAGATTCATTTGTATTATTTTTTAGATTCAACATATAAGTGATATCATACAATATTTGTCATTCTCTGTCTGACTTATTTCACTAAGCGTAATATTCTCTAGGTCCATCTATTATGCTGCAAATGGTAATATCTCATTCTTTTTAAGAATGTGTATATATACACATACAATATCCATTGTGTATATATACCACATCTTCTTTATCCATTCATCTGTGATAGACACTTACTTAGATTGATTCCATGTCTTGGATGTTGTAAATAATACTGCTATGCTACGAACATTGGGATGCATGTATCTTTTTGAATAATGGTTCTCTCCAGGTATATGCCAGGAGTGGGATTGCTGGATCACATGATAGCTCTATTTTTAGTTTTTTAAAAGAACCTCCATACTGTTCTCCATAGTGGCTGTACCATTCCCACCAAGAGTGTAAGAGGGTTTCCTTTTCTCCACACCCTCTCCAGCATTTATTATTTGAAAACTTTTTGATGATAGCCATTCTGACTGCTGTTAGGTGATACCTCATTGTGTTTTGTTTTGCAGTTCTCGAATCATTAGTGATGTTGAGCATTATTTCATGTGCCTATTGGGCAGCCGTATATCTTCTTTGGAGAGATAGACAAAAGACCTGAATAGACATTTTTCCAAAGAAGATATCAAGATTCCCAATAGGCACACTGAAATTGTTCAACATCACGAATTATTTGGAAAGATGTAAATTTAGGTCTCTACCCATTTTTGGTTGTTGTCTTTTTGATATTGAGTTGTATGAGCCTTTTTTATATTTTGGATATTAATCCCTTGTGGGTTGCATCATTTACAAATATTTTCTCCCATTCTGAAGGTTGTCTTTTCATTCTGTTGATGATTCCCTTTGCTGCACAAAAGCTTTATAGTTTAATTAGGTCCCATTTCTTTATTTTTGCTTTTATTTCTTTTGCCTTGGGAGACCAATCTCAGAAAATATTGCTATGATTTATGCCAAATAATGTTTTGCCTATGTTCTCTTCCAGGAGTTTTATGGTGGCATGTCTTCCATTTCTTTTCCATGTCTTTAAACTATTTTGAATTTATTTTTATATATGGTGTGAGAGAGTGTTCTAATTTCATTGTTTTACATATAGCGGTCCAGCTTTCCCAACACCACTTGTATAAGAAACTGTTTTTCTGATACAATGTGAAATGCACAACCATTAAAAAAAGATAAATTGGGCTTCATGAAAATTACAATATTTTGCTTATTAAAATACTATGTTAAGACAATGAAAAGAGAAGACTCGGACTACAATCAAATATTTTTAAATTACAAGATTGATAGAAAACTTTAAAAGCTCAACATTGAGAAAACTCCAAGAGCAACATCAGCAAGATGGAAGACTAAGAGCTCCAAATAGTCATCCCTCCACACCAAAAAAATAAAGAAAGAAAGAAAATAAATAATCAAAAACCTACCAATGAAAATAACACTAGGAGTGTTCTGGAGTACAAGAAACTGCAGCAGCTCATTGGAACACAGAAACCAGAACTAGAAAATCATAGAAAGCATTTTACATATGTTGATCCATCTGACACCGTTCAATTTAAGGAGGGACACTCTAGGCCATGATCTACCCCCATTGAGGGAAAAGAGAGAAGGAGAACTTCAGCAGCCTTTGCCATCAATGTGGATACCCACAGCTTTCACCACCAAGGACACATAAAAACTTTGCTAAGGCTGACCCCAGCTGACAGAAGTCTCTGAAGTCCATGCCCCTGCAGACCTGTAGAGAAGGATGTTCTTCTCTGAAGCTAGAGCCCCCACTCTCTACCTCTGTCCTGGTAACACAATGCAAATGGCCAGAACTTGGTTTCACAGCCACTCCCTCAGTGCCTGTACCCTGGAAAATGCTGCCATTGTCACCATATATGTGTCCACATTCTGGAACCCAGTGCCAAGAATGTTTTCCTTGGCCACAACTTTCACCCATGGGGATAGGAAAGGAGGAGGATCAGAATAGCCTTTTCCACAGAGGATCCAAGTAGGCCTCACCACTGCCATGGACACACACAGCCTTGACTATGGAAGATCTGTGCAATATTCAAAGACATTGATCTAAGCTGATGGAGCTGCCTGGAGTTTATGCTTTTGTGTCCTGATGAAATCAGGAAAATAATGTGTGAACAAACTGACAAGTTTGACAAAGAAATAAAAATCATAAAAAAGTGGCAAAGAGAAATTCTGGAGCTGAATAATACAGTAAATGAAATGAAAGGTGCGATAAAGTGTTTCAGTAGTGGAACTGATCAAGCAGAAGTAAAAATATTCAAATTTGAAAACAGGTCATTTGAAATTACCTAGTCAGAGAAGAAAAAAGACAAAAATAATGAAAAACAGTCAAGAAAACTTTCAGGATTTGTGAAATAACATCAAACAAATCAATGTGTGCATTATAAGAGTCCCAGAAGGAGGAGAGAGAGAGAAAGGTGCAGAAAGTTTACTTAAAGAAATAATAGCTGAAAATTTCCTAAATCTTGGGTGGAAAATGGACTTCTACATTCATGAGGTGCAAATATTTCCAAACAAAATCAACCTAAAGAAGACAATACCAAGAAATATTATAATCAAATTGACTAATGTCAAAAACAAAGAAAAATTTGAAAGCAGCAAGAGAAAACTGATTTGCCACACATAGGCGTTTCCATAAGATTATCAGTGGATTTCTCAGCAAGCCATGAAGGTCAGAAGAGAATGGGATAATATTTTAATCATCCCACTGGAAGAAAAAGAACTGCTACCCAAGAATATTATACCTACCACAATTATCATTTGAAAAAGAAGTGAGATAAACTCTCTCTCAGACAAAACTGAGGGCATTCATTACCACTAAATCTGCCTTACAAAAAAGACTTATGGGGGTTTTTAATTTTAAATAAAAACACACTGAACAGCAATGAAAAATTATAAGAAAACATAAATATCACTGCTCAAAGTAAATATATAACCAAATACAGATTAATGTAACACTGTAATGGTGGTGCAAAAATTACTTTTAAACCTAATATAAAATTTAAAAGATTAAAATAGATAATGGCAGTAAAATATAGAAATTTGTATGTGATTGAAGTTAAGTGACATCACCTTAAAATAGATGGTAGCCTCAAGCTAATCACAATGAAAAATTTTGTGTTAGATACACAAAAGATCAAGAGAAAAGAATCAAAATATAGCACTACAAAAAAAATTATCAAATAACAAAGAAAAACAGAAAGAAGGAAGAGTGGGAGAAAACAACTGCAAGCCAAAAAATGATTAAGAAAGTGGAAAAAGTAAGACCATATCTCTCAATAATTACTTTAAATAAGTGGATTAAACTCACCAATCAAAAGGCAAAGAGTGCCTGAAGGATAAAAACAGACAAACAAACAAGATAAGTGATGTGCTGTCTATAACAAACTCAGTTTAGATTTAAAGGAACACATAGGCTGAAAATGAAGGGATGAAAAAAGATATTTCATTCAAATGATAACCAATAATAAAAAACAGGGTAGGCTATACTTACATCAGACAAAACAGATTTTAAGTCCAAAACTCTCTCTACAGACAAAGAAGATTATTATATGATGATAAGAGTCAATTAAACAGGAAGATATAACAATATTAAATATATATATATATATATATATATATATATATATATATATATATATATATATATATATATATATATATAGCCAATATCAGAGACTAAATATATAAAGCAAATATTAATAGAAATGATGGCAGAAATTGACAGCAATACAATACAATAGTAGGGGACTTCAATACCCTACTTACAGTAATGTTAGAATTTCCAGACAGAAAAGTAATATAAAAGAGCTGACTACAGCAACATTATAGACTAAATAGACCTAGCAGGTATTTGTAGAATCTTCACACAACAATAGAAGAATACACATTCTTCTAAAGCACACATGGAACATTCTCCAGGACAGACCATATGTTATGTCACAAAACACGTTTTAAATAAAGTAAAAAGTTCAAATCATTCCAGTTATCATTTCCAACCACAGTGGAATAAAACCAGAAATCAATATCCTCAAAAAAATATGGAAATTTTTAAAAAGTGAGTAGAAACTAGACAACCCATCATTGAGAACCCATTTGGTCAAAGAAGAAAGCAATGTATAGTTTTTAAAGTATTTTTGTACTTTTGGACCAGTTAAATGTTAGCATCAATGCAGAAGAATCTACATGTAAAACTGAGTTGCTGTTAAAAAAAAAAAAGTATCTTGAGGCAAATGAAATAAAAAACACAGCATACCAAAAATTATGGGTCACAGGAAACTATTAAGTATTAACTAAGAGGGAAATTTATAGAGATAAATGTCTGCATTATGAAAAAAGAAAGATGTCATACAGGCAACCTAGCTTTACAAAAAAAGGGAGTAGAAAAATAAAAACCTAGCTCACAAAAGAAGGAAATAACACAGATTAAAACAGAAATAAATCAAATGGAGAATTAGATAGATAGATAGAGCTAAAGATAGATCAATAAAACTTATAAATAAAAAGTATGATAAGAGACTATTATGAGCAAATATATTCCCATGAACTGAATAAACTAGAAAAAAAGTTAAATTCATAAAAACCTAACAAAACTGAATCAATAAGAAATACAAAGTCTGAATGACCAATAGCAAATAAGAAGACTAAATTAAAAAAATAAATATATAAGTCTTCACAAGTGAATTCTACCAGAGGACTTCATGGCTGAATTCTACCAAACAATCAAAAGATAAGAATTACAAAAACTTCTTAAACTCTTCCCGAAAATTTAAGCAGAAGAAACACTTTAAAACTCACTTTTATGAGGCCAGCATCATTCTAATACCAGTATCAGATAAGAACATTACCAGAAAAGAAACCTATAACTAATATCCCTGATGAATATAAATGCAAAAATCCTCAATAAAATACGGACAAGCCAAACTCAACAACACATTAAAAGGATCATACGTCATGACAAAGTGAGATTTATGCCTAAGATGCAAGGATGGTACAACATATACAAATCAATTGGTGTGAAAAAATACATTAACAAACTGAAAAAAATGATCATCTCAATGGATGAAGAAAAAACATCTGAGAAAGTTTAATATTCATGAATAATTAAAACTCTCAACAAAATATATATACAAGGAACTTGACCTCAACACAATAAACAAGCCCACAGCTAAAATAATCAATGGGAAAAAAACTGAAAGTTCTCCTTTTAAGATAAGCATACCCACTCTTGCCTCATCTTTTCAATACAGTACTGAAAAGACCTAGTTAGAACAATTATACAAGAAAAGAAATCTAAAAGGAAGAAGTAAAATGATCTCTCTTAGCATATACATGATCATACATGTAGAATGACATAAAGACTTCTCAAAAAAACCCCAAAATGGTTAGAACTAATAAATTCAATAACTTTGCAGAAAAAAAAATCAACATACAAAAATTTGTTGTGTTTTTATGCACAAACAATAAAATATATGAAAAGAAAGTTAAGAAAACAATCTCATTCACAATAGCAACAATTAGAATGAAATTCTTAGAAGTAAACTTAACCAAAGAGATGGAAGACTTGTACACTAAAAATTAGAAATTATTGATAAAAACAGAAGTCACAGATAAATGGAAAGACATTTCATGTTCATGAATTGCATGAATATCTTTAAATGTCCATAATACTAAGAGTAATCTAGAGGTTCTACACAATCACCTTCAAAATTCCAAAGGCAATCTTTACAGAAATATTTTTTAATCCTAAAATTTTTATGAAACCACAATAAACCCTGAGTGGCCAAAGGAATTTTGAGCATGAAGACCAAAACTAGAGGAATAACACTTCCTGATTTCAAAATATATTACAAACCTGTAGTAATCAAAGGAGTATGTTACTGATGTAAAAACAGGCATATAGAAAAATGGAACAGCATAGGGATCTCATAAATAAATCCACATATCAACCATCGTCTTATCTTTCACAACAGTGCCAAGAACACATAATGGGGAAAGGATAGTGCCTCTTCAATAAATCATGTTGAAAAACTGGATATCCACATGCAAAAGAATGAACCAGGCCTTCTATCTTACTCCACTCACAAAAAGTTAACACAGAATGTAGTAAAGACTTAAATGAAACCATAGTCCTGAAATCATAATATTTCAAACCATACAATTAGTAGAAGACATAGGGGAAATATCTTTGACATTGGTGTGGGCAATGGTTTGTTGTATATGACAACAAAAGTTCAGGCAACAAAAGTAAAAATAGATAAATTAGACTACATCAAACTAAAAAGTTTCTGCACAGTGAAGAAAACAATCAATAGAGTGTAAAGCCCATCTACAGAATGGGAAAAATATTTGCAAATCATATATCTGATAAAAATTAATATCAAAAACATATAAGGAACTCATACAACTCAATAGCAAAAAAAAATTGATTTCATAATCTGAATAATCACTTCTTAAAAGAAGACATACAATGGGAGAGGAGACAAGATGGTGGAGCAGAAGGACCTTGAACTCACCTTCTCTCAAAAGAACACCAAAATCACAACTAACTGCTGAACAACCATCAATAAAAAAGACTGGAACCTACCCAAAATATGTTTCTACATCAAAAGACATAAAGAATAAACCCAATGAGATTGTAGGAGGGGCACACTCACAATATAATCAAATCCCATACCCCTAGGGTAGGTGACCCACAAACTGGAGAATAATTATACTGTAGAAGATCTCCCACAGGAGTGAGAGTTCTGAGCTCCATATCAGACTCCCCAACCTGGTATCAGGCATCAGGAGCAGGAGCCCCCAGAGCATTTGGCTTTGAAAGCCAGCAAGACTTAATTGCAGGAGCTGCACAGGACTGGGGATAATAGAGACTCCATTCTTGGAGTGCTCACACAAGGTCTTATGTGCAGTGGGACCCAGGGCAAAAGCAGTGACTTCATAGGAATCTGGGCCAGACCTAATTACTGGTGTTAGAGGGTCTTCTGGGGAATTGTAGTGGGAGGGGGGATCGTTGTGACTCTCTCTGGGGTAATAAGTGAGTGTTCATCTTCTTGAACTCTTATGTGAGACAGACATCTTGCTTGGGTAATTAGCACCAATATCTGGTCCCACCCAAAAGCCTATAGATTCCAGTATTGGGACGCCTCAGGCCAAACAACAAATAAGGTAGGAACACAAAGCCACCCATCAACAGACAGGCTGCCTAAAGACTTCCTCAGACCATAGCCACATCTGGGCACATCTCTTGACACAGCCCTACCCACCAGAGGGCCTAGACTCAGCTCCAACCACCACTGGGATAGCACTGGGCCCTCCCACACAGCTCTAGGCCATCCTCACCCACCAGGGGCAGACACCAGAAGCAAAACAAGTATGGTCTAGCAGCCTGTGGAACCAAGCCTGCAAATGCAGGTCACAGCCTACCCTGAGACCAGTTGGTTTATGGCACTTGGGTGATGAGAGGGAAGTCTAGTAATAGGACACATAGGACATCCCCTATAGAGGGCCATTTCTCCAAGATTTAGAAACATATATAACCTTCCACATACATGAAAACACAAATAGAAATTTAGACAAAATGAGATGGCAGAGAAATATGTTCCAGACAAACATGATAAAATGTCAGAAGTACGACAAAGGGATGTGGAGATAGGCAATCTACCTGAGAAAGAGTTCAGAGTAATGATGTAACGATGGCCAAAGAACTTGGGAAAAGAATGGATGCACAGCAAGATGTTACAAAAAGTTTTTAATAGAGTTAGAAAATATAAAAAACAACCAAGCACAGGAGAAGAGTATAATAACTGAAATGAAAACTACACTAGAAGGAGTCAGCAGCAGAATAAATGGGACAGAAGAATGGATAAGTGAGCTGGAAGGTAGGGTGGTGGAAATCACTACCATGGATCAGAATAAAGAAAAAAGAATGGAAATAAACGAGGACACTTTAAGAGACCTCTGGGACAACATCAAATGCAGAAACATTCACATTATAGGGGTCCCAGCCGGAGAAGGGAGAGAAAAAGGGCCTGAGAAAGTATTTGAAGAGATAATAGATGAAAATTTCCCTAACATAGAAAAGGAAAGAGTCACCCAAGTCCAGGAAGTGCAGAGAGTCCCAGGCAGGATAAACCCAAGGAGGAACATGCCAAGACATACAGAAATCAAATTGACAAAAATTAAAGATAAAGAGAAATTATTACAAGCAGTAAGGGAAAAGCAACAAGTTCCATACAAGAGAATCTGCATAAGGTCATCAGCTGATTTTTCAGCAGAAACTCTGCAGGCCAGAAGGGAGTGGCATGATATATTTAAATTGATGAAAAGGAAAAACCTACAACCAAGAATACTCTACACAGCAAGGCTCTTGTTCAGATTTGACAGAGAAATCAAAAGTTTTACAGACAAGCAAAAGGTAAATGAATTCAGCACCACAGACCATCTTTACAACAAATGCTAAAGGAACTTCTGTAGAAAGAAAAGAAAAGGTCACAACTAAAAACAAGAAAATTAGGAAATGGGAAAGTTCACCAGTAAAGGCAAACATAGAGTAAAGTAAGAAATCATCCACACACAAATATAATATCTAAACTAGTAACTGTGAGAGGAGGAGAGTACAAAAGGAGGAGATATATATAGCACTAAAGATAGTTATCAACTCATAAGAGAAGAAAACAAAGAGAAAAAGAAGAAAAAAGACCTAAAAAATGAATCCAAAATGGCGATAAGAACATACATATTGATAATTACCTTAAAAGTAAATGGATTAAATGCTCCAACCAAAACACATTCACTGGCTGAATGGATACAAAAATAAGACCAATATATATGTTGTTTAAAAGAGACACACTTCAGATCTAAAGACACATACAGACTGAAAGTGAGGGGATGGAAAAAGATATTCCATACAAATGGAACTCAAAAGAAAGCTGCAGGGCTTCCCTGGTGGCGCAGTGGTTGAGAGTCCGCCTGCCAATGCAGGGGACACGGGTTCGTGCCCCAGTCCGGGAGGATCCCACATGCTGCGGAGCAGCTGGGCCCGTGAGCCATGGCCACTGAGCCTGCACGTCCAGAGCCTGTGCTCCGCAACGGGAGAAGCCACAACAGTGAGAGGCCCACGTACCACACACAAAAAAAAAACCCCAAAAAAAAACAAAAAAAAGGAAAGCTGCAGTAACCAATACTAATATCAGAAAAAATAGACTTTAAAATAAAGACTGTTACAAGAGACAAAGAAGGACATTATATAATGATCAAGGGATCAATCCAAGAAGATATAACAGTTGTAAATATATGCACCCAACATAGGAGCAACTCAATATATAAGGCAAATACTAACAACCATAAAAGGAGAAATTGACAGTAACACAATAATAATGGGGGACTTTAACACCACATTTTCATCAATGGAAAGATTATTGAAACAGAAAATCAATAAGCAAACACAGATCTTAAATGGCACATTAATTGATATTTATAGAGTATTCCATCCAAAAGCAGCAGAATACACATTCTTTACAAGTGCACATAGAACATTCTCCAGGGTAGACCACATGCTTGGCAACAAAGGAAGCTTCAGTATTTTAAACAAATCGAAATCATATCAAGCAACTTTTCTGAACACAACACTATGAGATTAGAAATCAATGAAAGAAAAAAAAAAAAAAAACTGAAAAAGCCCAAACACGTGAAGGCTAAACAACATACTACTAAACAACTAATGGATCATGGAAGAATCAAAGATGAAATCAAAGAAAGCTAGAGACAAATGACAATGAAAGCACAATAATCCAAAGCATATGGGATGCAGCAAAAGCAGTTCTAAGAGGAAAGTTTATAGCAATGCTAGCTTACCTCAAGAAACAAGAAAAAATATAAATAAACAATCTAACCCTACCCCTAAGGCAACTAGTAAAGAAGAATAAACAAGACTCAAAATTAGTAGAAGGAAAGAAATCATGAAATCAGAGCAGGAATAAATGAAATAGAGATGAAGAAAACAATAGAAAAGATCAATAAAACTAAAAGGTGGTTCTTTAAAAAGATACTGATAAACCTTTAGCAGACTCATCAACAAAAGAAGAGAGTGGGCCCAAATTGATAAAATTAATAATGGAAAAGAAGCTACAATGGACATCACAGAAGTACAAAGGATCATAAAAAGCAACTACAAGCAACTCTATGCCAGTAAAATGGACAACCTAGTAGAAATGGACAAATTCTTAGAAAAGTACAATATCCCAAGATTGAATCAGGAGGAAAAGAAAATATGAACAGACCAATTACAAGTACTGAACTTGAATCGTTTTTTTTTTTTTTAAACTCCCCAGACTTCCCTGGGGAAAATCATTCTATAAGGCCACAATCATCCTGGTACCAAACACAAAGATACCACACACAAAAAATTTACAGGCAAATATCACTGATGAACATGGACATAAGAATCCTCAACAAAAGACTAGCAAACCAAATCCAACAATACATTATAGGAATTGTAGTCCATGATCAAGTGGGATTTATCCTACTGATGCAAGGATTTCTCACTATCCACAAATCAGTGAGATACACCACATAATAAATTGAAGAATAGATCCAGAAAAAGCTTTTGATAAAATTCAATATCCATGTATGATAAAACTCTTTAGAAAGTTCTGCTTAGAGGGAACATACCTCAACATAATAAAAGCTATAAATGATAAGCCTACAGTTATCATCATACTCGACAGTGAAAAGCTGAAAACATTTCCTCTAGATTAGGAACAAGGCAAGGATGACCACTTTTACTACTTTAATTCAACATAGTTTTGGAAGTCCTAGCCACAGCAATCAGAGAAGAAAAAGAAATAAAAGGACTCTAAATTGAAAAAGAAGAATTAAAAATGTCACAGCATATGACATGATACTGTACATAGTATCATGGAGGTATCAGGCTCCCTGACTTCAGACTGTACTAAAAAGCTACAGTCATCAAAACTGTATGTTACTGGCACAAAAACTGACATATAGATCAATGGAACAGGATAGAAAGCCCAGAGATAAACCAATGCACCTATGGTCACCTAATCTATGAAAAAAGGAGTCAAGAATATACAATGGAGAAAAGACAGTTTCTTTAATAAGTGATACTGAGAAAACTGACAGCTACATATAAAAGAATGAAATTCGAAAATTCTTTAATACCATCTAAAAAAATAAACTTAAAATGGATTTAGACCTAAATGTAAGACTATATACTATAAAACTCTAGAAAACCTAGGCAGAGAAGTCTTTGACATAAATTGCAGCAATATCTCTTTGGATCCATCTCCTAGAGTAGTGGAAATAAAAACAGAAATAAACAAATGAGACTTAATTAAAATATTTTGCACAGCAAATAAAACTATAAACAAAACAAAAAACCACCCCCAGAATGGTAGAAAATATTTGCAAATGATACTACAGACAAGGAATTAATCTCCAAAATATAAAAACTGCTCATCCAGTTCAATATCAAAAAAACAAACAACCCAATAAAATATGGGCAGAAGATCTAAATGGACAGAAGACCTAAATGGACATTTCTTCAAAGACATACACATGGACAAAAGGCACATGAAAAGATGCTCAACATCACTAATTATTAGGGAAATTATTAGAGAATTATTAGAGAAATATAAATCAAAACTCTTATGAGGTTTTGCCTCACACCAATCAGAATCTCTTTTCTCTACATCTGAAACTAATACAACATTGTAAATCAACCATACCTCAGTAAAAATTAAATTAAAAAAATTACAAATGGCCAGCAAGTATAAGATAAGGTGCTCAACATTACTAATCATGAAAGTTTACCAATAATAAATGCTGGAGACAATGTGGAGAAAGAGGAACTCTCCTGCACTCTTGGTAGGAATGTAAATTTGTACATCCATTATGGGGAACAGTATGGAAGTTCCTTAAAAAAACAAATAGAGGCACCATATGATTCTAAAATCCCAATCGTGGGCATATATCCAGAGAAAACTATAACTCAAAAAGATACATGCACCCTAATATTAATTGCAGCTTTATTTGCAATAGCTAAGACATGGAAGGAACCTAAATGTCCATCAACAGATGAGTGGATAAAGAAGATGTACTATATATACACAATGGAATATTAGTCATAAAAAATAATGAAATAATGTCATTTGCAGCAACATGGATGGACCTAGAGATTATCATACTACATGAAGTAAGCCAGACAGAGAAAGATAAATATCATATGATATCACTTGTATGTGGAATCTGAAAAAATGATACAAATGAACTCATATACAAAACAGAAATAGGCCCACAAACATAGAAAACAAACTTCTGGTTACCAAAGGGGAAAGGGGGGAGGGATAAATTAGAAGTTTGGGATTAACATATATACACTACTATATAAAAAATAGATAACAAATGAAGACCTACTGTAAAACACAGGGAACTAAAATCTGTACTTTGTAATAACTTATAAGGGAAAAGAAACTGAAAAAGAATATATATATATATATATATATATATATATATATATATACACACACACACATATATCTGAATCTCTTTTCTCTACATCTGAAACTAATACAACATTGTAAATCAACCATACTTCAGTAAAAATTAAATTTAAAAAATTACAAATGGCCAGCAAATATAAGATAAGGTACTCAACATTACTAATCATGAAGGAAATGCAAATCAATACCATGTGAAATATTGTCCAGACCTCTTAGAATGACTATTACCAAAGAGACAATAAAATAACAACTGTTGTCAAGGTTGTAAAGTAATTGGATACCTTATATACTGTTGGTGTGAGTGTTAATTGGTACAGTTATTATGAAAAACTGTGTGGAGTTTTCTCCAAAAATTAAAAATACATCACCCTACAATCTCAGTTGTGGGTATATATCTGAAGGAAAAAATAAATAAAACAGTATCTTGAAAAGATATTTTCACTCCCATGTTTATTTCAGGGTATTTTACAGTATCCAAACATGGAAATAACCTAAAGGCCTATCACTGCATGAATAGATTTGTGTGAAAATGTGATAGATGTGTGTAAATACACACACACACACACACACAAATGGAATATGATTTAGCCCTAAAAAGGAGTAAAATACTGTCATTTTGACAATGCACGTAAACCTGGAGGTCATTTTCCTAAGTAAAGTAAGCCAGATACAGAAAGATAAATAATACATGGTACCATTTATATGAGGAGTTTGAAATAGTCAAACTTGTAGAAGTAGAGAGTAGAATTTTTTTTCCAGGGTTTTGTAATAGGTGGATACTGGGAGATGTTTGTCAAGGGATACAAAGTCTCGATTATGCAAGATACATAAGTTCTAGATGTCTCATGTCAAACAATGTGATTCTAGTTAAAACTACTGTATTACTTTAAATTTCCTGACAGTAGATCTTATGTGTTCTCATCACACAAGGAAAAAAAAAGAAGGAAAAGTGAAAATGGTAAATATGGGAGGTAATGGACATGTTAGTCACCTTCACTGTGGTGATTATTCTGCAATATATATTTATAATGAAACATGATCGTCACTATGGTTGTATATGCTAAATATATTATATTTTTAATTGTCAATTATAACTCAATAAAGCTGGGAAATACAGAAAACTCCTTTGATAAGTCATGTTAATCTCACCTTATATCATGTACATCTTGATAAGATGTAGTGAGAAGATAATTGACATAATAATTATCTGTGGTATTTTTCTTTAAAAAAACTATCTCTTAGCCCCATGGAGATAATATCAGGCAAACATAATTGAAGATCATTTTTCAAAATACTCTTAAAATAGTCAATACTATGATCAACAAGGGAAAACTGATAAACTGTCACACAGCAGAGAAGAGTAAGTACACATGTCAAAAAACTGTAATGTGGCATCCTGGAACAGACTTCTGAAATTGTTGTAAGTTCTGTGCTTTGATTAATAACATTTTAAAAATGTTAGTTTCTTAGTTTTGACAAATATACCATCATTTTACTTAAATGGGAAACTGGGTCAAAAGTATATGGGAACTCTCTGGAGCATGTTTGTAACTTTTCTGTAAGGCTATAATTCTTTCAAAATAAAAAGTTTATTCAAAAGATAGTTTGATTTGTGATATTAAACAAGAGCTGTTAAACACATATACTACTATGATATTTTAAGTGTGAAATCAAAGGCTAATGAATAAAAGAAAACATAGTTAAATTAGCAATGAAGATATTTGTAATAGCTTTAGGAAAGTGGAAGAAACAAATTGAGATATTGAGACAGCTGTGGAGTGAAACAAAACAGAAATGACTTTAAATTTTAGTGTTTGCCATTGGGGGAGAATAGAGACACTATTAACAGAAATGTTTAAAAGATCAGGAAGAGGAATACATTGGAAAATAGATCTGATTATTCCAGTTTTGTCAATGTCAATTTTGACACATTCCTGGATATCCATGTATAAATGTCAGTGAAGCCATTACTAGAACATAACAGTCAGAAGATTGCATTAAGAGTTCAGGAAATGTGTTTTTTAAGGAACCTCCATACTGTTCTCCAGAGTGGCTGTACCAATTTACATTCCTACCAATAGTGTAGGAGTATACCTTTTTCTCCACACCCTCTCCAGCATATATTATTTGTAGACTTTTTGATGATGGCCATTCTGACTCGTGTGAGGTGATACCTAACCATAGTTTTGATTTATATTCCTCTAATAATTAGCGATGTTGGGTTTTCATGTACCTTTTGACCACATGTATATCTTCTTTGGTGAATGTCTACTTAGATCTTCTGTCCATTTTTTGATTGGGTTGCTTGGCTTTTTTTGGTATTGAGCTATATGAGCTGCTTGAGCTACCATATGTTCCTGCAGTCCCATTCCTGGGCATATATTTGGAGAAAACTATAATTTGAAAAGATACCTGCACTCAGTGTTCATTGCAGAACTATTTACAGTAGCCAAGATATGGAAGGAACCTAAATGTCCATTGACAGATGAATGGAGAAAGAAAATGTGGTATATTTATACAATGGACTATTAGTCATAAAAAAAGAAAGAAAGAACGCCATTTGCAGCACATGGATGGACCTAGAGATTATCATACTAAGTGAAGTAAGCAAGACAAAGACAAATATCGTATGATATCACATATATGGAATCTAAAAAAATGCTACAAATGAATTATATACAAAACAGAAATACCAGAAAACAAACTTATGGTTACCAAACGGGAAAGGGGATAGGGCTTAATTAGGAATTTGAGATTAACATATACACACTACTATATATAAAATAGATAACCAACAAGGACCTACTGTATAGCACAGGGAACTATACTCAATATTTAGTAATAACTTATAAGGGAAAAGAATGTGCAAATGTATATGTATATGTATAACTGAATCACTTTGTTGTACATTAACACAGCACTGTAAATCAACTGTACTTCAATAAAACTTAAAAAAAATAAAGGAGTTCATGAAGTGGATTAAGAAATATAGAACAAAATAGTAGGAGTAGAGAAGTAAAGGAAATCAAGGAGAGAATGTATGATTAAATAAAGTGAATAGAAGATGGCAAAATCAGAGAAACTCAAGGGCTAAAGAAATAAACACCCAAGTTAACTGAGTAACACCATAATGTTTGGACACTGAGAAGTCATTATCTAAGGAGATTGGTTGCAGTAGATTAACAAGGAACAAAAGTAGAAGTGGTAGAAAACAATACATGGCATTAATGGGGTAAAAAATTACAAAATAAAAGCAGGAGGGGAGCACTGGGATCCTGAATTTAAGGACAGATAAATATTTATGGTCAACCATCTGCAGACTATAAACTCCTTGAATTAGGTAAGTCACTATTTTGTTTTCAAATGTCACATGTTAAATGCATATGTGACATTTGTAATACCTCTTAGGGGTATTATTGCTTGATTTTTATCAGGTGTTTTATTTGTTTCATGGAATTAGGTGTATCTATAAATAAAGAAGTTATTTCATTAAATTGATATGAAATATAACGTATAGGAAAGTTTTGTAACTGAGGAATGTTATGCTAACATAATGTTAATGAAAAAAGCAAAAACGATGCAACACATCTTGAATGGGAAAATGACTTTTTTCTTTTCCGTGAATTCAGGAAATTGCCCTCTTTTAATAGCAAGAAAGAAGCCAATATAGTTAATAATGGGGAATATGCAAAAAGAGTGGAGAAGATTTATGAAACAACAACAAAATAGCAGTGATGAGTCAAAAGCGCAAGTGAAAGAAGAAAGGAATAATTCTACCTGCTCTAAGTCTGACAAGAAAGGAAAGAAAAAAATGGAAAATTAACTTTTTGGAAGCTCATACTCGAAGAGACTTTCATTTATTTATTCAACAAATATTTGAGAATTTATTATGGAACAGATGTTGACCTATATAGTAGGGGTAAAGTGGCAATAATATATAGGGTTCCTGACTTTCTGTAGGTCCCTGATGATTGACAGGTTTTCTTTCGTTTTGTTTATTCTTACAGCATTTTAAATATGTCATCTCATTGCCTTCTGACCACCAGGTTTTCTCATGAGAAAAAAATAAAAGATATTAACCTTATAGAGGATCCCGTGTATGTGACAATTTCATTCTCTCTGTGTTTGGCTTTTGAAAGTTTGATCACAATATGTATCAATATCTGTGTGTCTCTCAAGTTTATTCTATTTGAAGGATATAGAGTTACTTAGATGTGCAGATTCATGTATTTCATTAAATTTGGCAAGTAGTCAATTATTAGTTCTTCAAATGTTTCTTCTGCCCCTTTCTCTCCCTCCTCTGCTTATGGGACTCCCATAATGTATTTGTTGGTATGTGTGGTGGTGCTCCAATCGTTGCTTAGGCTGTGTCAATTTTTCTTCATTTATTTTTCCTTCTGCCTTTCAGACTGAATGATTTCAATTTATACATCTTCAAGTAGCTGACTCTTCTGCCAGCTCAGATTTGCTTTTGAACTTTTCTAGCGAACTTTTCATTCAGCTCTTGTATTTTAACTCCAGAATTTCTAGTAGTTGAGAAAACCTGTTAAAAGAACATTTGTGAAATACCATATGGAATACAGATTCAGAAAACATAAACAAAAGGACCAGAAATAACAATAGTAGCATGAGGTTTTGCCCCAGTATGACATTATGAAAAGAAAATGGCACTTTTAATATTCCCCAAATTTTAAAGCACTTCTGACCAGGTAGCCCTTCACAAATAGAAATATTATGTTAATAGGCTTACTGCACCCATAAGAACAGTAGTGAATTATCATTTGGGATCTTATTTCTCAGTAGACACAGCAATGTAGGACCTAGAAGGAAATCAGTATTGAACCATGCAATAAAAATTGTTTAGGTTCCTAGCCATGGAGACTGAAAAATAATTTTAAGTACTCTGCAGGAGGTTAAAGTCCTACCTAAGAAGGGAGTTCCATGTCAGGGAATTTGAGAATTAAAGTTAAAATGATCTCCTTTCTATTCACACTGAAAGGAGTGCTGGAAAATATGTGTTCCCTCTATTTAAATGTATAAAATATATCACAGTTGTGTAGCTTTCTATCTATCTACCATGAGCAACGTGCATCACTCACTGAGTGGAAATGAAGGACTCCTCAGTCAAACCTATGTCATTCTTCACGCAGCATGTCTAAGTTCTTTGCTAAATTGTTAATCATGTAATTTGGTTCTTATTTTTGCTATTGAATTGCAGCAGTTTCTTATATATTTTTAATGTTAACCACTTATCAGATATATGGTTTGCAAATATTTTCTAATTTTTTAGTTTGCTTTTCATTTTGTTGATTTCTTTTTTGTCATGCAAAAGCTTTTTAGTTGATGTAGTCGCCCTTGTCCATTTTTTAGTGTTGACTGTGTTTTTGGTGTTTTATTTAAGAAATTATTTCCAAGACTAATGGCATAAATTATTTCTATAATTTCCTCTAAAAGTTTTGGAGTTTCAGAGCTTACATTTAAACCTATAATCCATTTTAAGTTTATTTTTAGTGTATGGTGTAAGACAGGGGTCCAATTTTATTCTTTTCAAAAGGAGTGAAGAGCCAGTGTACACAAAAACATGCATTTGAGACTATCTTTTACATGGTGTGTATTCTTGGCACATTTGTCAAAGATCAGTTGACCATAAATGCATGAGTTTAATTATGGGTGTTCTATTGAGTCTACTTAAATGTCTTTCATCAGTTTTTTAAAGAAAATTTTAAAAATTGAAGTATAGTTGATTTACAATATTATATTAGCTCCATATGTACAGTATAATGATTCAGTATTTTTATAGTTTATACTCCATTAAAAGTAATTCAAGATAATGCCTATATTTCCTTGTACTATACAATATTTCTTGTTGCTTATCTATTTCATACATTGTGTCTCTTAAAGCCATACACTTAACATGCCCCTCTCCCCTTCCCTTTCCCTACTGAAAACCACTGGTTTGTTTTCCATATCTGAGTCTGTTTCTGTGTTGTTATATACATTCATTTGTATTTATTTTCGATTCCATATATAGGTTGTCTTATGCAGTATTTGTATTTCGCTATTTGACTTGTTTCATGAAGCATAATATTCCATGTTGCAACAAATGACATAATTTTACTCTTCTTTATGGCTGAGTAATATTCCATTGTGTGTGTGTGTGTGTGTGTGTGTGTGTGTGTGTGAATATATATATATATATATATATATATATATATATATATATATATATATACCACATGTTCTTTATCCATTCATCTGTTGATGGACACATGGGTTGCTTCCATATCTTGGCTATTGTAAATACTGCTGCTATGAATATTGGGGTACATGCATCTTTTCTAATTAGTTTTTCTTGATATATACCTAGGAGTGAAATTGGTGGATCACATGGTAGTTCTATTTTTAGTTTTTTAAGGACCCTCTATACTGTTTTCCATAGTGGCTGCACCAAATTACATTCCTACCAACAGTTACAAGGGTTCCCTTTTCTCTACATTCTCACTAAATATTTGTTCTTTGTAGACTTTATGATGGTAGCCATTCTGGCACTGTGAGGTGATATCTCATTGTTGTTTTGATTTGAATTTCTCTAACAATTAGCAATGCTTAAAATATTTTCAGGTATCTCGGCCATCTGTATGTCTTCTTTGGAAAAGTGTTTATTTTGGTCTTCTACCAATTTTTGATTTTGATGTTGTTGCTGTTGTTATTGAGTTGCATGAGCTGTTTATAAATTTTGGATATTAACCCATTTGTTGGTCATATCATTGGTAAATATTTTCTCTAAGTCATCTTTTCATTTTGTTGATGGCTTCCTTTGCTTTGCAAAAGCTTTTAAGTTTAATTATGTCTCTCTCTCTCTCTCTCTTTGTTTTTTCTTTTTGCTCTTATCTCTCTTGCCTTAGGAGACAGAGCCAAAAAAATTTGCTACGATTTATGTCAGAGCATTCTGCCTATGTTATCTTCTAGGATTTTTATTGTTTAGGGTCTTACATTTAGATCTTTAACCCATTTTGAATTTACGTTTGCATATGGTAAAAGGGAATGTCTTAATCTCATGCTTTCACATGTAGCTGCCCATTTCTCCCAGCACCACTTATCAAAGAGACTATCTCTTCTCCATTGGATATTCTTGCCTTCTTTGTCATAAATTAATTGACCACATTTGTGTGTTTATTTCTGAGCTGTATATTTTGTTTAATTGATATATGTGTCTGATTTTGTGCCAGTACCATGCTACTTTGATTACTGTAGCTTTGTAGTATAGTCTGAAGTCTGGGAGACTGATTCCTCTAGCTATGTTTTTCTTTCTCAAGATTGCTTTGCTACTAAGTGTCTTTTGTGATTCCATATGAATTTTAGAACAATTTTTTCCAGCTCTGTGAAAAATGTCATGGATATATTGATAAGTATTGCATTACATCTGCAGATTGCTTTAAGTAATATTGATGTTTTAACAATATTAATAAAGGCCACAGCCAACATTATACTCAACAATGAAAGGCTGAAAGCCTTTCCTCTAAATTCAGGAAGAAGACAAGGATGCCCACTCTAGCCATTTCTATTTAACATCATATTGGAAGTCCTAGCCACAGCAATCGGAGAAGAAAAGGAAATAAAAAGGCATACCAAATGGAAGTGAAGAAGTAAAACTGTCACTATTTTCAGATGGCATGATACTTTATATAGAAAACCCTAAAGTCTCCACCCCAAAACTATTAGAACTAATGAATTAATTCAGCAAAGTTTCAGGATACAACGTTTATATACAGAAATCTGTTGCTTTTCTAATCATTAATAATGAACTCTCAGAAAGAGAAACTAAAAATATCCCTTCTAAAATCATGTCAAAAGAATAAATCACCTAGGAATAAAATTAACCAGGGAGGTGAAAGTCCTATACTCTGAAAACTATAACATATTGATGAAGGAAATTGAGGATGATATAAAGAAATGGAAAGATATCTCATGCTCTTGATTTGGAAGAATTAATATTCCTTAATAAGGGCTTTATAGTTTCTAGTGTATGAGTTTTTTGCCTCCTTTGTTAGGTTTATTTTTAGATATTTTATTTTTTAGACCATTGAAAATGGGATTGTTTCTGAATTTCCTTTTTAGGTAGTTCATTGTTGGTGTGTAGAAGTGGAGCTGATTTTTGTAGGTTCATTTTGTATGCCTTAACATAAGTGAAATGTTATTGAAATTCTTGAAATGTGTGCAATGTTTTCCTGACTCTAACAACAAAAACACAGGTAACAAAGCAAAAACAAATAAGCTAGACTATATCAAACTAAAAAGTTGTTATGCAGCAAAAGAAACAATTATAAAAATGCAACCTTCAGCATGGGAGAAAATATTTTCAAACCATATATCTGATAAAGGATTATCATTCAAAATATGTAGAGAACCCCTACAACTCAATGGCAATAAAACAAATAACCCAATTAAAAATGGGCAAAGAAACTGGGTAGACATTTCTCCAAGGAAGACATACAAATGGCCAACAAGTATAGAAAAATGTGCTCAATATTATTAATCATCAGGAAAATGCAAAGCAATATAACCATGAGATATCACCTCATATGTATTAGGTGGTTATTATCAAAAAATCAAAATATAACAAGTATTGGCAAGGATGTGGAGAAAAAGGAACTGTTGAACTCTGTCAGTGCTAATGTAAATTGGTGTAACTACTATGGAAAATATTATGGAGGTTCCTCAAAAATTTTAAATAGAACTACCAAATGATCCAGCAATTCTACCTTTGGGTATTTACCTAAAATAAGTGAAATCAGGATCTTGAAATTATATTTGCATGCCATGTTAATTGCAGCATTGTTTACAATAGCCAAGACAATGAAGCAACTTAAATATCCATTGATAGATGAATGGATAAATAAAATATGGTTTATACATACAATGGAATATTACTCAGCATTAGAAAAGAAAGAAATGGTTCCATTTGCAACAACATGGATTAACCTAGGGGAAATTATGCTGAATGAATAAAACTGAACACAGAAGGACAAATACTACATGATACCACTTGTATGAACAAAAATCAAACTAATAGAAATAGAGAGTAAAATGGTGGTTGCCAGGAGCTAGGAGGAGGGGAAAAAGGAAGGGATATTTGTCAAAGAATGAAAAGTTTCAGTCATGTAGATGAATAAGTCCTGAAGATCTACTGTACAGAATAGTGTCTATCATTAAATAATACTGAATTGTATACTTAAAAATTTTCTAAAAAGGCAGATTTTATGTTGTATTATTATCACTAATAATAATAATAAAAGACTGTGGGAAGAAACTTTTGGAAATGATGGCTATGTTTATGGCATAGATTGTGGTATGGTGTCACAGCTGTATACTTATCTCCAAACTCATCAAGTTGTTTACTAAGTGTATACAGTTGTTTTCATATCAATTATACTTCAATAAAGTGGTTTTTTAAAAGGTTAAAATGTCATTCAGAAATGCAGACTATTAAAAAGAAATACATTTCTCTGGTGGAATAAAGTTAGAATGGGACAGGGTAGGGGCAAGTCTTTTAAGTTACATCACACTAATATATATGCCATAAAAAGAAAAAAAAACTCTTTGAAGCAGTAACTGAAATGTGTTATCACATTTCTAACTTTACAGAAATCACTTTGGTAACACCAGGCACCTTGTTACTTAAATGACTAAAGAATTCACAATTCCACCTCTGAGAGAACAGAAATGTGTTAATCTGTAGAGTTTTGTCTTTAATTTAGCTACATATTTGATAAAGTTATTTGGGGAAAATAAAATACATTTAAAGTTGGCATAGTACAATAAATATTTCACTATGATATGAAATGATGTCATAGTAGATTAAAATGAACTATATTCACCCTTAGACATATCATGTGCAATTCTTAATTATTTCTGGGAACATATTTTATGTTATATTGAATTCATGTTGGGGGGTATATGTATATAGTATATTTGTAGTCATATTTCAGAGAATGTTATGTGTTCTTTGCAGAATTAGAATTTAAACTACTGTTACCAACACTATGGCAAAAATGTAATAATTTACCATGGAATCATTCCATGTCCCAACTAAATTCTCATAAATCTCAAAGCTTTTGTTTTTATAGCACCCTCCTCCCCCCCAAATAATCTATACATAAATACAATTTTAAAGAGCCAAAATTATTAATAAACCATCTTACTCTAATCAGCACAGATGTACACTAGTCATCATTCACTCTGGAGCATTATGTATTTTGCCCTGCTGAGTAGTGAGGCTATATTTTGAAAACAAAATTTTATAAAATTCTATAAAATAAACCATAACTTTCTTTTGACTCCATGACAAATCAACACATGGAAGTCTGCGCTTGTACATTTACGGTTATTATGGTGAGCAAAGCCTAAGGCATTTAAAACAATTCTGTAAAAAACGCAGGAAGGATGGAATGGTAGTTACTGTTAAAGAAATTATTTCCCTCACTTCAGAAAGAAATGTCATGTGTAAATGTCAGTGAAGCTGTGACAAGTTTTACTTCCTCACTTGGAAATTGCTATTTAACAAACTTTCCTGTTTCTCTTTGAAAGTAGCATACATTTTTATTTTACCAGAAATCAGTGAAGTGCTCTTCTCCTCACTTGATATTGAAAGTAGTTACTTGACACACTGATTCTGAACAATTATGTGATCTATAGTATTTAGCATTAAAACTTTGCTAATGAAAGTGAAAAAATAGTGGTGGCAAACAACCAGCTAAGAATGTCTTGACTGTCCTTCATAGCAGATGATTATTCCTCTCATTAAAGTTACAAACCCTGAGAAAAAAAATTATGAAAAAGCAAGCATGATTCAGACACTAATACAAATTAGATGTTCAGTAATTAGTGAATGCAAATGAAAAGTTACTTTTTAGACACTAAGATGTTTTCTTTATCATTGGACTTCCATTTCCAATTGGATTGAAGAAAATTGGACAATTAGACTCTTGAAATATTAAATGTAAGGAAAAATTCTAAAACAAAAAAAAATAGAAATTATACTATTATTTGCTGTTATTTATATTTACTATTATTATTTATTTATAAGCATTTGTTGAGTGTATCCTTTCTGAAACATGCAGGGCAAAATGATGGGTGTAATTTGAAAATTCTGAAACATAATCTCTGCCCTCAAAGATTTAAGTGACACATTAGTTGGAGAAATAAAGCTTATATGGCAGAAACACATTTAAGCCCATGAAATTTACATCTCTCAAAAAAGAAAACCTGGGCTTCCCTGGTGGCGCAGTGGTTGAGAGTCCGCCTGCCGATGCAGGGGACACGGGTTCATGCCCCGATCTGGGAAGATCCCACATGCCGCGGAGCGGCTGGGCCCATGAGCCGTGGCCGCTGAGCCTGTGCATCCGGAGCCTGTGCTCCACAACAGGAGAGGCCACAACAGTGAGAGGCCCACGTACTGCAAAAAAAAAAAAAAACTTTTTCCAATTCTCTTTGATATTTTATCTTTATTTTAAGACCAAATTTATCTGAAGGTAGACACTTAATCTTATGATAAACCAGAAAATGGAGGTTCGCTCTGTCAATTACAGTGTTGCCCTCTATATTTTCTTCAGTCGCTCAGAGCTTATATAGTGCCAATGAGTAATCATAGAGAAAGAAAAGGTGTCTAGTACTTTGAAGCCATCTGACATCACTTTTTACAATGTATTATGTTTTCCCCTGTTCTTTCAGATGTTTTCATTGCTTCAACCTGTCATCTTCTGAGGGATCTTGTTAAAATATAGATTCAGGTTGAATAGACCTGAGCTGGGGTCTAAAATTCTGCTTTTCTAATAGGCTGTCCGAATAAGCTGCTAAGGTTGCTCCTGATCTGGGTGGGTATCATGCTGTAAGTAGGTAGACTTTAAAGAAAAACCTTTGTACTACTATGGTTGGTAATAGCATGAACTTTATGTACCCCTCACTCTAAGTACAAGCCTAATTCAGCTGGTTCCATATCTCAGAAGGATAAAAGAAAATTTTTCTCATAATGTGGAAAAAATTTTATATGCTTACACAGGCTAAGTAGCCATTCTTAATCCACTTTTCTCACATTATGTTTCCTTTCATTATTCTGATAGTCCAGTTTCTGCCTAAGGGACTCCAGAAAATATCTACTCTAAGGAAGTTTGATCCCCCTTCAAATCAATTATTTAGAAAGGTAAATGGGCAAGATGCAGGGCCCTTTCTGACCTACTTAGTGCTCTCAGAATTCTTCCTAAGTAGGAAGTCTAATCTCTGCTTAGGTGAAAGGTGAATTGGGTGGAAGGAACTAGATCTACAAGTAACTTATCAACCTTTTATTTATCCCAGGATCTCAGTTTTGGAGGTTCAAAAATAAATAATCATTTTCTTTTGTCCTTTATAGTCTATTGTTTTTTCCATTCTCTAAGTCATAGATAATATATATATATATATATATATATATATATATATATATATATATATACACATATATATAAGTTTAAATAGGAAAAGGTAAAAAGTAAAATAAAATTATTAGAAATAAAAAATATATTTATCAATCCATTACCTGCACTATGGCAGAGTCAGTGTTCAGAAAATTCCATCTCAATACTGGATAATTTTCCAAATATATTTTAGTTTTTATCTGGATTCATGGGAAAATAAAGACATTCTCAGAAGCCATAAAACATTGTGAACAAACCAACAAAAGTTTTGGTCTGCTGTTAGAGCTGAGGCCCTAAAGCACCGAGATGTGTGGGGCTACAGATGTCTAAGTAGGTCTATAAGTAGAGTTTCTACCAAATATTTCTCTTTGTAAATTTCTTAACTCAAGTTCACACTTGCTTGGGATAGAAGTTAGAATGCAAACAATATCTGGGAAAATACTCAGGCAAACTTCAAATACCTTCTGCAAAGTACACAAACACTAACATAATTTCACCAAAAAAAATTTACTAAAAATAAAGAAGAATGAAAAAGAAATCCTGGAGGTGAACAATATAATACCTGAACTAAAAAAATCACTAGGAAGAGTTTGACTTCAAGCTTGATAAAGTAGAGGAAAAAAAAAAAAGCAATGAACTTGAAGGCAGGTCATTTGAAATTATGCAGTGAAAAGCGAAACAAAAAAGAATTAAAAAATATATTTAGAAAGCCTAAGTGAATTTCGGGACACCACCAAGAGAACCAATATATAAAAGTCACAGAAGGATAAAATATTTCTCACTAAGACAGTGCAGAAGAAGACAGAAAGGGGCAGAAAGATTACTTAAAGAAATAATGGCTGAAAACATAACAAATTCTGAGATAGAAATGTATATCTGGATTCATGAAACTCAAAAATTCCAAATTAGATGAACCCAAAGAAGATTACAACGAGATAAAATAATCACATTTTTCCCATAGACAAAAAGAACATTTTGAAAGCATCAAGAGATAATTGACTCATTACACACAAAGGAGCCCTCAAAAGACTATAAACAGATTACTCAACAGAAACCCTGTAGGCTATAAAGAGTGGGATGATATATTCAAAGTACTAAAGATAAACTACAAACCAAAATACTACACTCAGCAAATTGTTTTTCAAGAATGAAGGAGATATAAAGACATTTCCAGAAAAAGAAAAGCTGAAGAAGTTCATCACTACTACACCTCCCTTACTAATAAAAGGATGGTGCAGAAGAACTATAATCCTGCAGTCTGTGGAACAAAAACCACATTCACAGAAAGATACACAAGATGAAAAGGCAGACAGCTATGTACGAGATGAAGGAACAGATAAAACCCCAGAAAAACAACTAAATGAACTAGGAGATAGGCAACCTTTGAGAAAAAGGTATCAGAATAATGTTAGTGAAGATAATCCAGGACCTCAGAAAAAGAATGGAGGCAAAGATCAAGAAGATGCAGGAAATGATTAACAAAGAACTAGAAGAATTAAAGAACAAACAAACAGAGATAAACAATACAATAACAGAAATAAAAACTACACTAGAAGGAATCAATAGCAGAATAGCTGAGGCAGAAGAACGGATAAGTGACCTGGAAGACAGAAGAGTGGAATTCACTGCTGTGGAACAGAATAAAGATAAATAATGAAAAGAAATGAAGAGAGCCTAAGAGAGCTCTGGGACAACATTAAACACAACAACATTCACATTATAAGGGTTCCAGAAAGAGAAGAGAGAGAGAAAGGACCAGAAAAAATATTTGAGGAGGTTATAGTTGAAAACTTTCCTAACATGGGAAAGGAAATAGCCAGCTAATTCCAGGAAGCACAGAGAGTCCCATACAGGATAAACCCAAGGAGAAATACACTGAGACACACAGTAATCAAATTGGCAAAAATTAAAGACAAAGAAAAATTATTGAAAGCAGCAAGGGAAAAATGACAAATAACTTACAAGGGAACTCCTATAAGGTTAACAGCTGATTACTGAGCAGAAACAATACAAGCCAGAAGGGAGTGGCATGATATACTTAAAGCGATGAAAGGGAAGAACCTACAATCAAGATTACTCTACCAGGCAACGATCTCATTCAGATTTGATGGAGAAATCTAAAGCTTTACAGGCAAGCAAAAACTAAGAGAATTCAACACCACCAAATCAGCTCTACAACAAATGCTAAAGGAACTTCTCTAAGTGGGAAAAATAAGAGAAGAAAATGACCTACAAAAACAAACCCAAGACAATTAAGAAAATGGTAATAGGAACATACATACTGATAATTACCTTAAATTTGAATGGATTAAAAGCTCCAACCAAAAGAAACAGGCTTGCTGAATGGATAAAACAAGAAGACCCATAGTTATGCTTTCTACAAGAGACCTACTTCAGACCTAGGGACACATTCAGACTGAAAGTGAGGGGATGGAAAAAGATATTCCATGAAAATGGAAATCAAAAGAAAGCTGGAGAAGCAATACTTATATCAGGTAAAATAGATTTTAAAATAATGTTACAATAGACAAGGAAGGACACTACATAATGATCAGGGAATCAATCAAACAAGAAGATAGCACAATTATAAATATATATGCACCCAAGATAAGAGCACTTTAATACATAAGGCAACTGCTAACAGCTCTAAAACAGGAAATTGACAGTAGCACAATAATAGTGGGGGAATTTAACACCTCACTAACACCAATGGACAGATCATCCAAAATGAAAATAAATAAGAAAACAGAAGCTCTAAATGACACAATAGAGCACATAGAGTTAATTGATATTTATAGGACATTCCATCTAAAAACAGCAGATTACAATTTCTTCTCAACTGCACACGGAACATTCTCCAGGATAGATCACATCTTGGGTCACAAATCAAAGCTCAGTAAATTTAAAAATATTGAAATCATATCAAGCATCTTTTCTGACCACAATACTATGAGATTAGAAATGAATTACAGGGGAAAAAATGTAAAAAAACACAAACACATGGAGGCTAAACAATACATGACTAAATAACCAAGAGATAACTGAAGAAATCAAGAAGGAAATAAAAAAAATACATAGAGACAAATGACAATGAAAACACAAGGATCCAAAACCAACAGGATGCAGCAAAAGCAGTTCTAAGAAGGAAGTTTATAGCTATAAAAGCCTACCTCAAGAAACAAGAAAAGTGTCAAATAAACAATCTAACCTTACATCTAAAGGAACTAGAGAAAGAAGAACAAACAAAACCCAAAGTTAGCAGAAGGAAAGAAATCATAAAAATCAGAGCAGAAATAAATGAAATAGAAACAAAGAAAACAATAGAGAATATCAATAAAACTAAAAGCTGGTTCTTTGAGAAGATATACAAAATTGGTAAACCATTAGCCAGACACATCAAGAAAAAGAGGGAGAGGACTCAAAGCAATAAAATTAGAAATGAAAAAGGAGAAGCTACAAGAGACACTGCAGAAATACAAAGTATCCTCAGAGACTACTACAAGTAACTCTAGACCAATAACATGGACAACCTGGAAGAAATGGACAAATTCTTAGAAAGGTATAACCTTCCAAGACTGAACTAGGAAGAAATAGAAAATATGAACAGACCAATCACAAGTAATGAAATTGAAACTGTGATTAAAAATCTTCCAACAGGGCTTCCCTGGTGGCGCAGTAGTTGAGAGTCCGCCTGCCAATGCAGGGCACACGGGTTTGAGTCCTGGTCTGGGAAGATCCCACATGCCATGGAGCAGCTGGCCCCGTGAGCCACAATTACTGAGCCTGCGCGTCTGGAGCCTGTGCTCTGCAACAAGAGAGGTCGCGAAAGTGAGAGGCCCACGCACTGCGATGAAGAGTGGCCCCCACTTGCCACAACTAGAGAAAGCCCTCGCACAGAAACAAAGACCCAACACAGCCATAAATAAATAAAAATAAATAAATAACTAATAATTTAAAAAAAAAAATCTTCCAACAAACAGAAGTCCAGGACCAGAGAGTTTGACAGGTGAATTTTATCAAACATTTAGAGAAGTGCTAACACCCATTCTTCTCAAACTCTTCCAAAAAATTGCCAAGGGAGGAACACTTCCAAACTCATTCTATGAGGTCACCATCACCCTGATACCAAAACCAGACAAAGATACTACAAAAAAAGAAAATTACAGACCAATGTCACTGATGAATATAGATGCAAAAATCCTCAACAAAATACTAACAAACTGAATCCAGCAACACATTAAAAGGATTATACATCATGTTCAAGTGGGATTTATCACAGGGATGCAAGGATTCTTCAATATATGCAAATTAATCAATCTGATATAACATATTAACAAATTGAAGAATAAAAGAACATATGATCATCACAGTAGATGCAGAAAAAGCTTTTGACAAAATTCAACACCAATTTATGATAAAAACTCTTCAGAAAGTGGGCATAGAGGGAATCTACCTCAACATCATAAAAACAATATATGACAAACGCACAGCAAACATCATTCTCAATGGTGAAAGCCTGAAAGCATTTCCTCTAAGATCAGGAACAAGACAAGGATGTCCACCTTTGCAACTATTATTCAACATAGTTTTAGAAGTTTTACCTACAGCAGTCAGAGAGGAAAAAAAGTAATATGAATTGGAATAGAAGAAGAAAAACTGTCACTCTTTGCAGCTGACATGATACTATACATAGAGAATCCTAAAGATGTCACCAGAAAACTACTAGAGCTTAACAATGAATTTGGTAAAGTTGCAGGATACAAAATTAATGCACATAAATCTCTTGCATTCCTATACACTAATGATGAAAAATCTGAAAGAGAAATTAAGGAAACACTCCCGTTTACCATTGCAACAAAAATAATAAAATCCCTAAGGATAAACCTACCTAGAGAGAGAAAAGACCTGTGTGCAGAAAACTATAAGACACTGGTGAAAGAACTTAAAGATGATACCAGTAGATGGAGAGATATACCATGTTCTTGGATTGGAAGAATCAATATTGTGAAAATGCCTATACTACTCAAAGCAATCTACAGATTCAATGCAATCCCTATCAAAATACCAATGGCACTTTTTACGGAACTAGAACAAAAAAATCTTAAAATGTATATGGAGACACAAAAGACCCTAAATATTCCAAGCAGTCTTGAGGGAAAAAAACAGAGGTGGAGGAATTAGACTCCCTGGCTTCAGACTATACTATAAAGCTACAGTAATCAAAACAATATGGTCCTGGCACAAAAGCAGAAAGATAGATCAATGGAAGAGGATAGAAAGCTCAGAGATAAACCCACGTGCCTATGGTCAACTAATCTATGACAAAGGAGGCAAGGATATACAATGGAGAAAAGACAGTCTCTTCAATAAGTGGTGCTGGGAAAACTAGATAGCTACATGTAAAGGGATGAAATTAGAAAACTCCCTAACACCATACACAAAAATAAACAAAATGGATTCGAGACCTAAATGTAAGACTGGACATTGTAAAACTCTTAGAGGAAAACATAGGAAGGACACTCTTTGACATAAATCACAGCAAGATCTTTTTTCATCCACCTCCTAGGGTAATGGAAATAAAAACAAAAAGAAAAACTGGGACCCAATTAAACTTCAAAGGTTTTGCACAGCAAAGGAAACCATAAACAAGATGAAAAGTCCACCCTCAGAATGGGAGAAAATATTTGCAAATGAATCAACGGACAAAGAATTAATCTCCAAAATATATAAACAGCTCATGCAGCTCAATATTAAAAAAACAAACAACCCAATACAAAAATGGGCAGAAGACCTTAATGGACATTTCTCCAAAGAAGATATACAGATGGATAAGAAGCACTTTGAAATCTGCTCAACATCACTAATTATTAGAGAAATGCAAATCAAATGCAAATGCAAATCAAATCAAACTATAATGAGGTATCACCTACCAGTTAAAATGTGCATCATCAGAAAATCTACAAACAACAAATGCTGGAGAGGGTGTGGAGAAAAGGGAACCCTCTTGCACTGTTGGTGGGAATGTAACTTGCTAGAGCCATTATGGGAACAGTACGGAGGTTCATTCAAAAAGCAAAAATAGAATTAGCATATGACCCAGCAATCACATTACTAGGCATATACCCAGAGAAAACCATAATTCAAAAAGACACATGCACCCCAATGTTCATTGCAGCACTATTTATAATAGCCAAGACATGGAAGCAACCTAAATGCCCATTGACAAATGAATGGATAAAGAAGTTGTGGTACATATATACAAAGGAATATTACTCAGCCGTAAAAGGAATGAAATTGGGTCATTTGTAGAGATGTGGATGGATCTAGAGACTGTCATACAGAGTGAAGTAAGCCAGAAAGAGAAAAACAAATATTGTATACTAATGCATATACATGAAACTGAGAAAAATGGCACAGATGAACTGGTTTTCAGGACAGAAGTAGAAACCCAGATGTAGAGAACAAACGTATGGACACCAATGGGGGAAAGTGGCGGGTGTGTGTGTGTGTGTGTGTGTGTGTGGTGGTGGTGTGATGAATTGGGAGATTGGGATTGACATATATACACTAATATGTATAAAATGACTAACTAATGAAACCTGCTGTATAAAAAAGCATAAAATTAAATTGAAAAAAATTTTAATAGAAACTAGTTTTTATAAAAAATGTTTAAAGTTCAGGAATTCTAATAAAGTTGAGTTGTTATCAGTTTAAAACAGGGTGTTGTCATTTTAATATATTTTATGTAACTTCATGGTAACCACAAGGGAAAAATGTGTAGTAAGTACACAGAGGAACACAACAAAGAAATCAAAGCATCAAAAAGCATCAAAAATAAAAGACTTCAAAACACATAATAAAACCAAACAGGATAACAAACAAGGAGCAATGGATCTACAAAACAGCCAGTAAATAATTGACAACAAAGTGGCATTAGTATGTCTTTACTTATCAATAATTACCTTAAATGCAAATGGATTAAAGTCTCCAATCAAAAGACATAGAATGCCTGAATAAATTAAGAAACCAAAACCCCATATATGCTGTCTACAAGAGACTCACTTTAGCCTTAAAGACACATATAGACTGAGAGTAAAGGGTTGACAAAAGGTATTTCAACAAAACTGTATCAACAACAACAAAGAAGAGAGAGGTAGCTACAAGTATATCAAACAAAACAGATTTTAAAATAAAAATGTTAAAAATAGCAAATAAGGTCATTGTATAACTAAAAAGTGGTCAGTGCATCAAGAAAATATAACAATTGTAAATATTTATTCACCCAACATCAGAACATATAATATACAAAGTAAAAACTAACAGCTAAAAGAGGAAATATACAACAATATAATAATAGTTGGGGACTTGAATACCTCATTCTCAACAACAGATTTATCATCCAGACAGAAAATCAATTAAAGAAACAATGGATTTGAACATCACTGTAGATCAACTGCATCTAACAGACATATACAGAACATTCTATCTGAGAACAGCAGTATATATGTTCTTATTAAGAATATATATATACAATGGAATATTATTAAGCCACAAAAAAGGGAAATTCAACCACTTGTGACAGCATGGATGAATCTTGAAGGTATTAGGCTAAGTGAAAAAAGTCATATACAGAAAGATAAATACTATATGACCTCACTTATATGTGGACTCTAAAACAAACAAACGAAAATTCATAAAGAGATTAGATTTGGGGTTAACAGAGGCAGGGTGTACAGGGTGGTGTAATTGTATGAAGGTGGTCAAAAGTCACTATCTTCCAATTATAAGATACATAAGTACTAGGAATGCAATGTACAACATAATAACTATAGTTAATACTGCTGTATGATAAACATGAAAGTTGTTAAGAGAGTAAATCCTAAGACTTCTCACTACAAGAAAAAATATGTAAATATTAATATATTTTTGTATCTATATGAGATGATGAATGTTAACTAAACTTATTGTGACAATTATTTCATGATATCTGTAAGTTAAATTGTTAAGCTGTATTCCCTAAACTTATATAATGCTATATGTCAATTTATTTCAATAAACCTGGAAAAAAATAACACAAAAATGGGAGCTTGTCACAGTTACCCATGTAATAATTTTAATAATTCTTAAATGAGGTATCTTTTAATATTTATAACAAAATAGTTACAATAATAATTCAGATTAATGTATATAAATTTTAATTATGAATCTAAGAATATGATATAGCACACAAAAATCTTTACTAAGTATCTTATAATACTAGAGATTCTAAAGAGAATAGGATGAAGAGAGCTCCTTGGCTGTCCAATGGTCAGGACTCAGCACTTCCACTGCCATGGCCCAGATTCAATCCCTGGTTGGGGAACAAAGATCCAAGAAGTTGTACATCACAGCCAAAAATTTAAAAGTAAAGAAAACAGGATGAAAAAATGCTTTAGAGAAGAATAAAGTAATATTCTAGTATCTCTGGGAAATCCTGAATACTCTTTTGGCAAGGAGACTTCATAAATATATTAAGTAGTGTTTTCTAGTATATACTTCACTGTTCTGTCTGAATTATTTTATTATTCCTAACTCTAACCTACAAGTATTCTTTTATAACTTTGCTGTGCTATCCCCCAAAAATTGAATAAACATTTCTACTTGTGATGTGAGAAAATAATTGATGATATTATAGGCTCCCAAAAAGAAGATTTCTTGGCCTGTAATAATTGCAGATTTGGGATATTTTTCAATGATATTACCTGCTTGTGGAAACAAATAATATTTTTAACATGTTGGATTAACTGGTGATTATGTACTTTCCATTCATTATTCCTCTCCACAGTTCAAACTTTGACTATATCATGAATAAGTGTGAAGACTTTACATTGAAATATACTTGAGTTTGAGCCAAAATTCTAGTTACCAGTTTAATATATATATATATATATATATATATATATATATAAAATATATATATATATATTATATATATATATATATATAATATATATATATATAACATATATATATATGGAGATAATTATACCTATCTCCCAAGTTGGATATAAGTATAAAATGAGTTGATCCTCATAAAAGTGTCCAGGATATTATATGATACATAGTAAATATTCAGGATGTTTAATTTTTCTTCTCCCTTGAACTGTCAGCAGTGGAGTGGAGGCAGTCATATCCAAATTAGTTTTCCTTGTCATCTAAAATTATTCCTATTTTGAAGAAAAATGACATCAATTCAATTGTCTACTTTTTCCTTGCAGATACCTCAGGTTTGATTGTTAGTCTTCATGATTTATGACTTGAGCACACATATACATATTGTGAGCAGTCCCAGGGCTTTGTAGAATACACCACAGGAATCACATCCTACTGTCACTGTCAATTGTGAAATGGCTCTTGAGTGCCCTGATAGGACTGAGAAAGTGATCCACACATTCATCTCTTTCAGCGATAGTCTCAGTTGAAGACTCCCCAAGTGCTGATTTATTTCATAATATACAGGTCTACTGCCCTCAGACATCTGGACACTAGAGGATGGCTATTAAGAACAGTTTAATGTGAAACACAGCAAAAGTATTTTGACATATCTTTTTTTTTTTTGCAAGCAAACGTCCTAATGGAGAAGAAAAAGAGAAATTTAGAGCAAATAATTTTACTAATAACCATCTGTATTACTTGAACTGCACAATAATGTGTTTGAGAATAAACATGACATATAAAAGGCATAGTTAACATTTTATTGATCTCAATTTGGATTTTTAAAAGTAAACTTTGAACTTGACCATGTTTCACTTTACTATGGTAAGATATGCTTTTGAGAGCAGCTTTGAAGCTCGCTCAACTTTTTGGCTTTGGAGCCTACTGAGTCCTTGGGTGATAAACAAATTATAGAAGCATAGAATCCATAATAATTAATATCAAATAAATTTAGATACTGATATCCTTTTTTCTTACCAAATGTATTCTTTTTTTAACATCTTTTTTTGGAGAATAATTGCTTTACAATGGTGTGTTAGTTTCTGCTTTATAACAAAGTGAATCAGCTATACATATACATATATCCCCATATCTCTTCCATCTTGTTTCTCCCCCCCACCCTCCCTATCTCACCCCTCTACGTGGTCACAAAGTACTGAGCTGATCTCCCTGTGCTATGCAGCTGCTTCCCACTAGCTATCTATTATATACGTGGTAGTGTAAATATGTTCATGCTACTTTCTCACTCCTTCCCAGCTTAACCTTCCCCTTTCCCGTGTCCTCAGGTTGATTCTCTACATCTGCATCTTTATTCCTGTCCTGCCCCTAGGTCCTTCAGAACCATTATTATTATTATTATTTAGATTCTATATATATGGGTTAGCATAGAGTATTTGTTTTTCTCTTTTTGCCTTACTTCACTCTGTATTCAGACTCTAGGTCCATCCACCTCACTACAAATAACTCAATTTCGTTTCTTTTTATGGCTGAGTAATATTCCATTGTATATATATGCCATATCTTCTTTATCTATTCATCTGTTCATGGACACTTAGGTTGCTTCCATGTCCTGGCTATTATAAATAGTGCTGCAATGAGTATTGTGGTGCATGTCTCTCTTTGAATTATGGTTTTCTCCGGGTATATGCCCAGTAGTGGGATTGCTTGGTCACATGGTGGTTCTAATTTAGTTTTTCAAGGAACCTCCATATTGTTCTCCATAGTGGCTGTATCAATTTACATTTCCACCAACAGTGCAAGAGGGTTCCCTTTTTTCCACACCCTCTCCAGCAGTTATTGTTTGTAGATTTTTTTTGATGATATGGACATTCTGACCAGTGTGAGGTGATACCATATTGTGGTTTTGATTTGCATTTCTCTAATGATTAGTGATGTTGAGAATCCTTTCATGTGTTTGTTGTCAACTTGTATATCTTCTTTGGAGAAATGTCTATTTAGGTCTTCTGCTCATTTTTGGACTGGGTTATTTGCTTTTTTGATATTGAGCTGCATGAGCTGCTTGTGTATTTTAGAGATTAATTCTTTGTCAGTTGCTTCATTTGCAAATATTTTCTCCCATTCTGAGGGTTGTCTTTTGGTCTTGTTTATGGTTTCCTTTGCTGTGCAAAATATTTTAAGTTTCATTAGGTCCCATTTGTTTATTTTTGTTTATATATCTATTTCTCTAGGAGGTGGGTCCAAAAGGATCTTGCTGTGATTTACATCATAGAGTGTTCTGCCTATGTATTCCTCTAAGAGTTTTATAGTGTCTGGCCTTACTGGGTTTATCTCTGGTCTTTCTATCCTGTTTCATTGATCTATATTTCTGCTTTTGTACCAGTAACATGATGTCTTGATTACAGTAGCTTTGTAGTATAGTCTGAATCAGGGAGCCTGATTCCTCCAGCTCCATTTTTCTTTCTCAAGAGTGCTTTCGCTACTCAATGTTTTTTGTGTTTCCATACAAATTGTAATTTTTTTTAATTCTGTGAAAATTGCCATTGGTAATTTGATAGGGAATGCATTGAATCTATAGATTGTTTTGGATAGTACTGTCATTTTCACAAGATTGAGTCTTCCAATTCAAAACATGGTATATCTCTCCATGTGTTTGTGTTGTCTTTGGTTTCTTTCATCAGTATCTTATAGTTTTCTGAGTACAAGTCTTTTGCCTCCTTAGGTTTATCTAAGGTATATCCCTAGGTGTTTTATTCTTTTTATTGCAATGGTAAATGGGACTGTTTTTTCAATTTCTCTTTCTGATTTTTTCTTGTTAGTGTATAGGAATGCAAGAAATTTCTGTGTATTAATTTTGTATCCTGCAATTTCTTTACCAAATTCATTGACAGGCTTTAATAGTTTTCTGGTAACATCTTTAGGATTTTCTGCATATAGTATCATGTCGTCTGCAAACAGTGACTGTTTTACTTCCCTTTTCCAATTTGGGCTCCTTTTATTTATTTTTCTTCTCTGATTGCTGTGGCTAGGACTTCCAAAACTATGTTGAATAACAGTGGTGAGAGTGGACATCTTTGTCTTGTTCCTGACTTTAGAGGAAATACTTTCAATTTTTTGTCATTGAGAATGATGTTTACTGCAGGTTTGTCATATATGCCCTTTATTATGTTGAGGTAGTTTCCATCTATGCCCACTTTCTGGAGAGTTTTTATCATAAATCAATGTTGAATTTTGTTAAAAGTTTTTTCTGCATCTATTGATATGGTCATATGTTTTTTGTTCTTTATGAAATATTTTTCATCCCCTCACTTTCAGTCTCTGTGTCTTTAGATCTGAAGTGAGTCTCTTGTATGAGCATATAGATGAATATTTTTTTATACAACAAGCCACCCTATGTGTTTTGATAGAAGAATTTAATTCATTGACTTTTAAAGTGATTATTGATATGTGTATACATATTGTTATTCTGTTATTTGTAATTCTTCTATGTTCTTTTCTTCTTTTAGTTTTTTCCCTTGTGGTTTAATAATTTTTAATGGTATACTTTTCTCTAGTTGTTGTGTATCTATTGTAGGTCTTTGATTTGTGTTTACCACGTTGTTCATGTGTGTGGACCAATAACTATATCTACTTGTCTTAAACAAATCTTCCTTTAAGTTCAAACACATTCTAAAAGATCTATATTTTTTACTCCCCTTCCCCACATTTTGTGTTTTTGATGTCATATGTTGTATCTTCATGTTCATTCCCTTACTGATTATTGTAGTGATAATTTATTTTACAATGTTTGCCTTTCAGTCCTCTACTAGTTTTCTCCCATGCACAATTTCCCAGTTGTCTGATTTCTCCAGAATCATATATGAAACATAGGTGATATTTCCTTTGAAAAATCTTTTAAAATTTTCTTTGCTCTCACTTGCTGTTTCTCTAACATATACACACATATACATGCCCTCTTACATGCCCTCTTTTTCTCTCTCTCTCACACACACACACATACACACACACACCTACATCTACACCTTACTTTCCTCTTTACCCAAACACAATCTCATCCCAGTCAGTTTGCAGAGCCCCTTATAATCCATCATTTACTTCAAGCAAAATATTTATGAAAGTGAATTTGTAAGAGTTTTCTCCCTCAGATCACAAACAAGTATGAAAAATATTACACAGATACTAGATATATTTTGATGGTTAAGAATCTGCTTTTTGGAAATTGGGACATGGAGATAGGGAGCAACATGAAGGGTTATAAGAAGACAAGGAGGAATGTAAGAAAACTCCAGATTTTTAAGTTTTTGTGTGAGTCTTATATGCCTGAAGAGAAATATTTTAACACGAATCCTACTAATAATGCATTGTAAAATAAGCCTGTAGTATTTTGAAAAACTGTATTGTTTCAAAGACAAATTTTTATTATAAACCTTATTTAGTAACAAGATTTTTAAAATTTAATTCTCTTAACCTATGTTGTTCAAATTCTGTAAAAAAAAAAAAAAGAAGAAAAAGGAAGGGAGAAAAAGGTCTCAAATTACAATGCTGTATTCCTTAATACTTTTCAAATTTTTCTTTCATGATTGTGATTAATGATCCCAGACTTTGCCTGTTCTTTATCAATTTCCTTTAGGTCCTGATTTAAAAAGTGAAGCTTAACCTTTCTACTATTGATCAAGGGTATTATGAGCCTTCTTGAAAGTAACAGACTACAAATGAGGACTACTTTAACTTGAAAGATGAAAGCTGAGAAGTAAGATGAAGACTTTTAAAATCATGGAGTTTCTGGATAGGATAGACATGAACTCATTCTCAAAATTTTAGTGTGCTAAAATCAGAGGAAATTCTTGAGAATTACTTAACAATAACAGTAGAATTATTAAATTGAAAAGAGTCTATTAATATGGAGCATAAATATGAGTTCACATATGTAAATAAATTCAAAGCATTTTAGATAAATTTTAGATTAATCTATATTTGTTTATCAAAGTAAAGTAAAAGTATTTAGAAATGTATGTCTAAATGTATAGATTACTAAATTAGGGGAATTTGCACTTTGTCTACCCATCAAATATCTGACTCTAAAGAACATTTCATTAATCCTAACAGCATATAGTTTATAAAACATACTTTAAAATAATTATTTTTGTGCCCTGGATGTTAGGAAAGAGACTTAGAAGTCTCAATGACCTAGACATTCCCATCTGCCCATCACATATCCTCTGGGGAGCTCTGCATGCTTCTGTCAAGAGATCCCATTCCCACCCCCATTCCCATGATCCATTTTCTACCCTCATATGCAGCACTCACCAATTCACCATCAGTATTTTCTCTTGTGACCACCCAGATTAACCTTATTAGACTCTAACCTAAATGTCCAACAACAGATGAATGGATAAAGAAGATGTGGTACAGGGACTTCCCTTGTGGTCCAGTGGCTAAGACGCTATGCTCCCAATGCAGGGGGCTCAGGTTCGATCCCTGGTCAGGGAACTAGATCCCACATGCAGCAACTAAGAGTTCACATGCCACAAAGAAAAGATCTCGCATGATGCAACTAAAGATCTCTCACTTGGCAATGAAGATCCCTTGTGCCGCAACTAAGACCGAATGCAGCCAAATAAATAAATAAATAATTTTTAAAAGATGTGGTACATATATACAATGGTATTACTCATCCATAAAAGAATGATATAAAGCCATCTTCAGCAACATGGAGGGACCTAGAGGTTATCATACTAAGTGAAGTAAGTCAGAGAAAGACAAATGTGATATCACTTATATGTGGAATCTAAAATAGTGATACAAATGAACTTATTTACAAAGGAGAAACAGGCTCACAGACTTAGAAAACAAACTAATGGTTACCAAAGGGAAAAGGTGTGGGGGGGCAGAATAAATTAGGAGGTTGGGATTAACATATACACACTATTACTTATAAGATAGATAATCAACGAGAATCTACTGTATAGCACAGGGAACTCTACTCAATATTCTGTAATAACCCATATGGAAAAGATTCTGAAAAAGAACAGGTATATGTATAGGTATTACTGAATCACTTTTCTGTACACCTGAAACTAACACAACATTCTAAATTGACTATACTTCAATATAAAATGAAAATTGGGGAGGAAGATGGCGGAAGAGTAAGACGCGGAGATCACCTTCCTCCCCACAGATACATCAGAAATTCATCTACACGTGGAACAACTCCTACAGAACACCTACTGAACGCTGACAGAAGACCTCAGACCCCCCAAAAGGCAAGAAACTCCCCACATACCTGGGTAGGGCAAAAGAAAAAAAGAATAAACAGAGACAATAGGATACGGACGGGACCTGCACCAGTGGGAGGGAGCCGTGAAGGAGGGAAGGTTTCTACACACTACAAGCCCCTTCGCGGGCGGAGGCTGCAGGTGGCGGAGGGGGAAAGCTTCGGAGTAGCGGAGGAGAGCACAGCAACAGGGGTGCGGAGGGCAAAGCAGACAGATTCTGGCACAGAGGACCGGTGCCCTCAGGCACACACCAGCCCGAGAGGCTTGTCTGCTCGGCCGCCGTGGCGGGCGGGGCTGGGAGCTGAGGCTCGGGTATCGGCTTTCAGTCGGAGCGCAGGGAGAGGACTGGGGCTGGCGGCAGGAAGAGAGCCTGAAGGGGTTAGTGCACCACGGCTAGCCCGGAGGGAGTCCGGGAAAGAGGTCTGGAGCTGCTGAAGAGGCAAGAGACTTTTTTCCCTTTTGTTTACTGGTGCGCGAGAGGGCATTAAGAGGGCTGCTCTTAATGCAGCCGGAGAAGCGCCGGAGTCGGGCGCGAGCTGCGGATAAGGCGCGGACCTCGGAGACGGGCGTGGGCCGCCGCCGCCGCCGAAGCCCGCCGCCGCGGCCGCCGCGGCCCGCCGCCGCCGCCGCGGGGCCTGTGTGCGAGCGCGGGTCACTGTCCGCCCCGCCTTCCGGGGGGCCTGTGCACCCCGCCACTGCCGGGGTCCCGAGACCCGGGGACGGCTTTCCCGGGAAAGCGCACGGAGCGCCACGGGCTGCTGCAACGTCACGCCGGCCTCTGCCGCCGCAGGCCCGCCCCACACTGCGCGCCCCTCCCTCCCCTCTGCCTGAGTGAGCCAGAGCCCCCGAATCAGCGGCTCCTTTAAACCCGTCCTGTCTGAGCGAAGAACGGACGCCCTCCGGCGACCTACGCGCAGAGGCGGGGCCAGGTCCAAGGCTGAGACCCGGGAGCTGTGAGAGCAGAGACAGGGAAATCTCTCTGTGCAGCCTCGGAGGCAGCGGATTAAAGCTCCACGGTCCATTTGATGTGCCCTGCGTCTGTGGAGTGCATGAATGGACAGCGAATCATCCCAAATTGAGGAAGTGGACTTTGAGGACAAGATTTAAGACTTTCCTCCCTTTTCCTCTTTTTACAACGAATTATTCCAAATTAAGGAGGTGGACTTAGAGAGCAAGATTTCAGACTTCTCGCCCTTTTCCTCTTTGCACAACGAATTATCTCAAATTGAGGAGGTGGACTTGGAGAGCAAGATTTTTGATTTTTCCCCCTGCTCTCTTTTTCTGAATGTGTATGTGTATTCTTCTGTGTAAGATTCTCTCTGTATAGCTTTGCTTCCACCATATGTCCCAGGGTTCTATCGGTCCGTTTTTTTTTTTTTTCAATAATTACTTTTTAATTTTAACAACGCTACTATATTTCATACTTTATTCTATTTTACTTTACCTGTTCTTTCTTTTTTTCCTACTTTCCCTTCCTCCCTCCCTCCTTCCGCTCCTCCGTTCCTTCTTTCTTTTTCTTTCCTCCCTCCCTCCCTCCCACCCTTCTTCTCTCCACTTTCTTTTTCTTTCCTTCCTCCTTCCCTCACTCCTGTCTTTCTTCCTTTCCTTCCTCCCTCCCTCCCTCCTTTCTTTCCTTCTTTCTTTCCATCCTTCCTCCCTCCCTCCCTCCTTTCTTTCTTTCTTCCTTCCTTCCTTCCTTTCTTCCCTTCTTCCTTTCTTTCCCTCTCTCTTTCTTTCTTCTACAAATTCTTTCTTTCTACTTTTTCTCCCTGTTATTCTGAGCCGGGTGGATGAAAGGCTCTTGGTGCTGCAGCCAGGAGCCAGTGCTGTGCCTCTGAAGTGGGAGAGCCAACTTCAGGACACGGGTCCACAAGAGACCTCCCAGCTCCACATAATATCAAGCAGCGAAAATCTCCCAGAGATCTCCATCCCAACACCAGCACCCAGCTTCAGTCAACGACCAGCAAGCTACAGTGCGGGTCACCCTATGCCAAGCAACTAGCAAGGCAGGAACACAACGCCACCCATTAGCAGAGAGGCTACATAAAAACATAATAAGGCCATAGGCACCCCAAAACACACCACCAGACGTGGACCTGTCCACCAGAAAGACAAGATCGAGCCTCAACCACCAGAGCACAGGCATTAGTCCCCCCCACCAGGAAGCCTACACAACCTACTGAAACAACCTTAGCCAATGGGGTCAGACACCAAAAACAACGGGAACTACGAATCTGCAGCCTGCAAAAAGGAGACCCCAAACACAGTAACATAAGCAAAATGAGAAGACAGAAAAACACACAGCAGGTGAAGGAGCAAAATAAACACCTACCAGACCTAACAAATGAAGAGGTAATAGGCAGTCTACCTGAAAAGGAATTCAGAATAATGATAGTAAAGATGATCCAAGATTCTATTTCCAAGATCCATAATCTTGGAAATAGAATAGACAAAATGCAAGAAACAGTTAACAAGGACCTAGAAGAACTAAAGATGAATCAAGCATCGATTAAAAACACAATAAATGAAATGAAAAATACTCTAGATGGGATCAATAGCAGAATAACTGAGGCAGAAGAACGGATGTGAGGTGGAAGATAAAATAGTGGAAATAACTGATGCAGAGCAAAATAAAGAAAAAAGAATGGAAAGAACAGAGGACAGTCTCAGAGACCTCTGGGACAACATTAAATGCACCAACATTCGAATTATAGGGGTTCCAGAAGAAGAAGAGAAAAAGAAAGGGACTGAGAAAATATTTGAAGAGATTATAGTTGAAAACTTCCCCAATATGGGAAAAGAAATAGTTAATCAAGTCCAGGAGGCACAGAGAGTCCCATACAGAATAAATCCAAGGAGAAATACGCCAAGACACATATTAATCAAACTGTCAAAAATTAAACACAAAGAAATCATATTAAAAGCAGCAAGGGAAAAACAACAAATAACACACAAGGGAATCCCCATCAGGTTAACAGCTGATCTCTCAGCAGAAACTCTACAAGCCAGAAGGGAGTGGCAGGACATAATTAAAGTGATGAAGGAGAGGAACCTGCAACCAAGATTACTCTACCCAGCAAGGATCTCATTCAGATTTGATGGAGAAATTAAAACCTTTACAGACAAGCAAAAGCTGAGAGACTTCAGCACCACCAAACCAGCTTTACAACAAATGCTAAAGGAACTTCTCTAGTCAAGAAACACAACAGAAGGAATATACCTACAATAACGAACCTAAAGCAATTAAGGAAATGGGAATAGGAACATACATATCAATAATTACCTTAAATGTAAATGGACTAAATGCTCCCACCAAAAGACACAGAGTGGCTGAATGGATACAAAAACAAGACCCATATATATGCTGTCTACAAGAGACCCACTTCAGACCTAGAGACACATACAGATTGAAAGTAAGGGGATGGAAAAAGATATTCCACGCAAATGGAAATCAAAAGAAAGCTGGAGTAGCAATTCTTATATCAGACAAAATAGACTTTAAAATAAAGACTATTAGAAGAGACAAAGAAGGACACTACATAACGATAAAGGGATCAATCCAAGAAGAAGATATAACAATTGTAAATATTTATGCACCCAACATAGGAGCACCTCAATACATAAGGCAAATACTAACAGCCATAAAAGGGGAAATCGACATTAACACAATCATAGTAGGGGACTTTAACACCCCACTTTCACCAATGGACAGATCATCCAAAATGAAAATAAATAAGGAAACACAAGCTTTAAATGATACATTTAACGAGATGCACTTAATTGATATTTATAGGACATTCCATCCAAAAACAACAGAATACACATTTTTCTCAAGTGCTCATGGAACATTCTCCAGGATAGATCATATCTTGGGTCACAAATCAAGCCTCGGTAAATTTAAGAAAATTGAAATTGTATCAAGTATATTTTCCGACCACAATGCTATGAGACTAGACATCAATTACAGGAAAAGATCTGTAAAACATACAAACACATGGAGGCTAAACAATACACTACTAAATAACGAAGTGATCACTGAAGAAATCAAAGAGGAAATTTAAAAATACCTAGAAACAAATGACAATGGAGACACGACGACCCAAAACCTATGGGACGCAGCAAAAGCAGTTCTAAAGGGGAAGTTTATAGCAATACAATCCCACCTTAAGAAACAGGAAGCATTTCGAGTAAACAACCTGACCCTACACCTAAAGCAATTAGAGAAAGAAGAACAAAAAACCCCAAAGCTAGCAGAAGGAAAGAAATCATAATGATCAGATCAGAAATAAATGAAAAAGAAATGAAGGAAACGATAGCAAAGATCAACCAAACTAAAAGCTGGTTCTTTGAGAATATAAACAAAATAGACAAACCATTAGCCAGACTCATCAAGAAAAGAAGGGAGAAGACTCAAATCAATAGAATTAGAAATGAAAAAGGAGAAGTAACAACTGACACTGCAGAAATACAAAAGATCATGAGAGATTACTATAAGCAACTCTATGCCAATAAAATGGACAACCTGGAAGAAATGGACAAATTCTTAGAAATGCACAACCTGCCAAGACTGAATCAGGAAGAAATAGAAAATATGAATAGACCAATCACAAGCACTGAAATTGAAACTGTGATTAAAAATCTTCCATCAAACAAAAGCCCAGGACCAGATGGCTTCACAGGTGAATTCTATCAAACATTTAGAGGAGAAATAACACCTATCCTTCTCAAACTCTTCCAAAATATAGCAGAGGGAGGAACACTCCCAAACTCATTCTACGAGGCCGACATCACCTTGATACCAAAAGCAGGCAAGGATGTCACAAAGAAAGAAAACTACAGGCCAATATCACTGATGAACATACATGCAAAAATCCTCAACAAAATACTAGCAAACAGAATCCAACAGCACATTGAAAGGATCATACACCATGATCAAGTGGGGTTTATTCCAGGAATGCAAGGATTCTTCAATATACGCAAATCAATCAATGTGATACACCATATTAACAAGTTGAAGGAGAAAAAACTTATGATCATCTCAATAGATGCAGAGAAAGCTTTCGACAAAATTCAACATCCATTTATGATAAAAACCCTGCAGAAAGTAGGCATAGAGGGATCTTTCCTCAACATAATAAAGGCCATATATGACAAACCCACAGCCAACATTGTCCTCAATGGTGAAAAACTGAAACCATTTCCACTAAGATTAGGAACAAGACAAGGCTACCCACTCTCACCACTCTTATTCAATCTAGTTTTGGAAGTTTTAGCCACAGCAATCAGAGAAGAAAAGGAAATAAAAGGAATGCAAATTGGAAAAGAAGAAGTAAAGCTGTCACTGTTTGCAGATGACATGATACTATACATAGAGAATCCTAAAGATGCTACCAGAAAACTACTAGACCTAATCAATGAATTTGGTAAAGTAGCAGGATACCAAATTAATTCACAGAAATCTCTGGCATTCCTGTACACTAATGATGAAACATCTGAAAATGAAATCAAGAAAACACTCCCATTTTCCATTTCAACAAAAAGAATGAAATATCTAGGAATAAACCTACCTAAGGAGACAAAAGACCTGTATGCAGAAAATTATAAGACACTGATGAAAGAAATTAAAGATGATACAAATAGATGGAGAGATATACCATGCTCCTGGATTGGAAGAATCAATATTGTGAAAATGACTCTACTACCCAAAGCAATCTACAGATTCAATGCAATCCCTATCAAACTACCACTGTCATTTTTCACAGAACTAGAAGAAAACATTTCAAAATTTGTTTGGAAAAACAAAAGAGCCCGAATAGCCAAAGCAATCTTGAGAACGAAAAACGGAGCTGGAGGAATCAGGCTCCCTGACTTCAGACTATACTACAAAGCTACAGTAATTAAGATAGTGTGGTACTGACATAAAAACAGAAAGACAGATCACTGGATCAGGATAGAAAGCCCAGAGATAAACCCACGCACATATGGCCAACTTATCTTTGATAAAGGAGGCAGGAATGTACAGTGGAGAAAGGACAGCCTCTTCAATAATTGGTGCTGGGAAAACTGGACAGGGACATGTAGAAGTTTGAGATTAGATCATTCCCTAACACCACACACAAAAATAAGCTCAAAATGGATTAAAGACTTAAATGTAAGGCCAGAAACTATCAAAATCTTAGAGGAAAACATAGGTAGAACACTCTATGACATAAATCACAGCAAGATCCTTTTGGACCCACCTCCTAGAGAAATGGAAATAAAAACAAAGAAACAAATGGGACCTAATGAAACTTCAAAGCTTTTGCACAGCAAAGGAAACCATAAACAAGACCAAAAGACAACCCTCAGAATGGGAGAACATATTTGCAAATGAAGCAACTGACAAAGGATTAATCTCCAAAATTTATAAGCACCTCATGCAGCTCAATAACAAAAAAAACAAACAACCCAATCCAAAAATGGACAGAAGACCTAAATAGACATTTCTCCAAAGAAGATATACAGACTGCCAACAAACACATGAAAGGATGCTCAACATCTTTGCTCATTAGAGAAATGCAAATCAAAACTACAATGAGATATCATCTCACACCAGTCAGAATGGCCATCATCAAGAAATCTAGAAACAATAAATGCTGGAGAGGGTGTGGAGAAAAGGGAACACTCTTGCACTGCTGGTGGGAATGTGAATTGGTACAGCCACTATGGAGAACAGTATGGAGGTTCCTTAAAAAACTAAAAATAGAACTACCATATGACCCAGCAATCCCACTACTAGGCATATACCCTGAGAAAACCATAATTCAAAAAGAGACATGTACCAAAATGTTCATTGCAGCTCTATTCACAATAGCCCGGAGCTCGAAACAACCTAAGTGTCCATCATCGGATGAATGTATAAAGAAGATGTGGCACCTATATACAATGGAATATTCCTCAGCCATAAAAAGAAACGAAACTGAGCTATTTGTAATGAGGTGGATAGACCTAGAGTCTGTCATACAGAGTGAAGTTAGTCAGAAAGAGAAAGACAAATACCGTATGCTAACACATATATACGGAATTTAAAAAAAAAATTGTCATGAAGAACCTAGGGGCAAAACGGGAATAAAGACACAGACCTACTTGAGAATGGACTTGAGGATATGGGGAGGGCAAGGGTAAGCTGTGAGAAAGTGAATGAGAGTCATGGACATATATACACTACCAAACGTAAGGTAGATAGATAGTGGGAAGCAGCCGCAGAGCACAGGGAGATCAGCTCGGTGCTTTGTGACCGCCTGGAGGGGTGGGATGGGGAGTGTGGGAGGGAGGGAGATGCATGAGGGAAGGGATGTGGGAACAGATGTATATGTATGACTGATTCACTTTGTTATAAAGCAGAAACTAATAAAAAAAATGAAAATTGAAAACAAAATAAAATTAAATTAAAAAATTTTTAAATGAACAAGATTTTCATAGCTATTTAAATCAAAAAGATAAAGCTAAGTTTACTTACTTATTAATCATGTGAACACATGCTAGAAAAAGTAATGTACTGAGTAGTTCACTGATGGTGAAATGTGAGCCATGGTGGCCATGCTTATTAAGGAGTAAAAACTAGTACTCTAGACAGAAAAAGATGTTAAAGATCTACACACAGCAACACTAAGACTGTAACAAATTTGAAATGACTCAGTTTGTCTGGTCCTTTAATAATTTTATTTGGGTAGAACCAATTATGAAAAACACTATATCCCATTTTGATATTTACTCAGCAAGATTACTGTAAGAGAAAACTTTTCAATTTAAACATGTATCCCTCCTATTTGGTCTCCAGAATAAACCCCAAACTCTCAGATTATCCCTGGTCACTTGGTCTTTAATGTAATTTGATCTCATTCTCAACTACCAAATCCCTCAGTAAATTGTCAGTCCTTATCAAAACTTCATATATCCTCATTCTTCTTGTCCACTAGTTTTGGAAACTCCCATTTTTATTCTTGCTCAGACTAAAACCTCACTTTCCCCTGATGACTCCATAATGCTGTGACCTTGTTAGAAAGTAGCTGTTTTTTCTCTCACAGAACCTCATATCATTAGGCCTCTAGGTGTTCTCTGTGTTCACATTGCCCTTTTTAGCTCATAGTGCTTGTCCTCTCCAAGAACCTCCATCTTTGAATCTTATGTCAACATATTATGTAGTAGATTGAGTAGTCTATCCCAGAGTGGCTCTGGATTTGCACAAGTGATTTGCTGTAACCAATAGGACAATTGCAAATATAATGCAAGCAGAAACTTGTAAATTTCTTGTACATGGGACTTGCTCTTGCTTGATGTTTATGGGAACCCTGAAACCACTAGTATGTGTAGGAGTCTAAGACAATCATGTTGTATAAGAAAAGTCCCTTGGTCAAGTCATCCCCATTGCCCATGTGCCTCTATATGACTTCTAGACATATGATTGAGTTCATCTTAGATCAACTAACACCAACCAAGAAAATATAGACCAGAAGAATCTCCTAGGCAACCCACAAAATCCCTGAGAAATAATAACCATTGATGGTCTTAAAATACTAATTATGGAGTGGTTTTTTGTATGATAAACTCTAACTGATAAGGATTATCAGTTAATCAGATACTAGACTATAAATTCTATGTGAACTGATTTTCTTCAAAACTGCTGTTGTCCTAGAGTAGAGAAAAATTTACATTTTAAAAAATTTCTTCTTGAATACATAAAGATGTTAAATATGATTTTAGATATATGTTGTTTTGAATTAAATATAAGGAGGAAACACCTATTTCACTTATTGCTCACAGTTCCTGAGATATTTGAATAGACATATTGTTGACAATCATTTTGCTAAACCTACAGTGAACTTAGTTATTTTTCAAGCCTCTCTATTCTAAAATTAATGTAGTGAAATAGCAATAATGATGATGTGGTAATGGTGAATTATAAATATTGTAATATTAGTATAATGTTACAGTTATTACTATTATTATTAAAAAGCCCTTGATTCCTGGCATTATGTCATATAATTTTCAAGTGAAAGTTATAATATAACAATATTTTCCCTGTTTTATTAAGAAGACCTGATGCTTAGTGAAACTATTTTTTGATCCAAAGTCTCACAGTCATAGATTTTATATACAAATCCAGAACTGCATTATTCTAGGACATTAGTTATATTCCTTTTTCTAACGTCCATCTTGTTTATATCCCTAATTTTAAAGGTGTTTTTCAGATAGAAGAAAACATAGGACATATTTGATTCAATTTCTTATTCAGTAATTGAGGAAACAGAGGGCAAAGAGGTCAATTAATGTATCTAAGAGGACATAGAGAATAATTTATTCAATAAATGTCCTAGGAATTAGAGACTAGAAGTAAGTAGACTCACAAATGGAAGGAGAAAATATATTTCCATTTATTGAGATTATATCATACACTGAGCACCAGGTAGCTACAAATATACATCTAACTTGGTTTATTACTCACAAGAAACAATTAAGGTAAGTGTTTTATTTCTACTGGTGAGGACTCTAAGTTTCATAATTGGCTAGTAGCTAAGAGAGATGTTTGAACTCTAAACTCAATTCTGTCTGAATTCAAATAGCATACTTTGTCAATAAATAAACAACAATTTGGGGTTATATTATCTTACAGAACATAAAAAACTTTTAAAAGGAAGAAAGGCTATTTATCCGAGAAATAATATAGTCTCCATTAAAAAAACTCTTGAAGTAAGAAAACTAGTATTCATTAATATTTTGAGTTAAACTGTTGGACAACAGGAACAGGATTTAAGGTAAATGTTAGGTCAGAGATGGAAACATGTTTTTTTTGTTGTTGTTGTTGTTGTTGGTTGGTTGGATTTTCCTGGTCACTATTTATATGTGTGTGATTTTTTTTAATTTTTAAATTTTATTTTATTTATTTTTTTATACAGCAGGTTCTTATTGGTAATCAATTTTATACACATCAGTGTATACATGTCAATCCCAATCGCCCAATTCATCACACCACCATTACCAACCCCCCACGGCTTTCCTGCCTTGGTGTCCATACATTTGTTCTCTACATCTGTGTCTCAACTTCTGCCCCATAAACCGGTTCATCTGTACCATTTTTCTAGGTTCCACATACATGCATTAATATATGATATTTGTTTTTCTCTTTCTGATTTACTTCACTCTGTATGACAGTCTCTAGGTCCATCCACGTCTCAACAAATGACCCAATATCGTCCCGTTTTATGGCTGAGTAATATTCCATTGTATATATGTACCACAATTTCTTTATCCATTCGTGTGTCAATGTGCATTTAGGTTGCTTCCATGACCTGGCTATTGTAAATAGTGCTGCAATGAACATTGGGGTACATGTGTCTTTTTGAATTTTGATTTTCTCTGGGTATATGCCCAGTAGTGGGATTGCTGGATCATACGGTAATTCTATTTTTAGTTTTTTAAGGAACCTCCATACTGTTCTCCATAGTGGCTGTATCAATTTACATTCCCACCAACAGTGCAAGAGGGTTCCCCTTTCTCCACACCCTCTCCAGCATTTGTTGTTTGTAGATTTTCTGATGATGCCCATTCTAACTGGTGTGAGGTGATACCTCATTATAGTTTTGATTTGCATATCTCTAATAATTAGTGATGTTGAGCAGATTTTCATGTGCTTCTTGGCCATCTGTATGTCTTCTTTGGAGAAATGTCTATTTAGGTCTTCTTCCCATTTTTGAATTGGGTTGTTTGTTTCTTTAATATTGAGCTGCATAAGCTGTTTATATATTTTGAAGACTAATCCTTTGTCCGTTTATTCATTTGCAAATATTTTCTCCCATTCTGAAGGTTGTCTTTTCATCTTGTTTATGGTTTCCTTTGTTGTGCAAAAGCTTTAAAGTTTCATTAGGTCTCATTTGTTTATTTTTGTTTTTATTTCCATTACTCTAGGAGGTAGAAGAAAAGATATCTTGCTGTGACTTATGTCAAAGGGTGTTCTTCCTATATTTTCCTCTAAGAGTTTGATAGTGTCTGGCCTTACATTTAGGTCTTGAAACCATTTTGAGTTTATTTTTGTATATGGTGTTAGGGAGTGTTCTAATTTCATTCTTTTACATGTAGCTGTCCAGTTTTCCCAGCACCACTTATTGAAGAGACTGTCTTTTCTCCATTGTATATCCTTGCCTCCTTTGTCATAGATTAGTTGACCATAGGTGCGTGGGTTTATCTCGGGGCTTTCTATCTTTTCCCATTGATCTATCTTTCTGTTTTGGTGCCAGTACCATATTGTCTTGATTGCTGTAGCTTTGTAGTATAGTCTGAAGTCAGGGAGTCTGATTCCTCCAGCTCCATTTTTTCCCTCAATACTGCTTGGGCTATTCAGGGTCCTTTGTGTCTCAATACAAATTTTAAGATATTTTGTTCTAGTTCTGTAAAATATGCCATTGGTAGTTGATAGAGATTGCACTGAATATGTAGATTACTTTGGGTAGTATAGTCATTTTCAAAATATTGCTTCCTCCAATAGAAGAACATGGTATATCTCTCCATCTGTTGGTATCATCTTTAATTCCTTTCATTAGTGTCTTATAGTTTTTGCATACAGGTTTTTTGTCTCGCTATGTAAGTTTATTTCTAGATATTTTATTCTTTTTGCTGCAATGGTAAATGGGATTGTTTCCTTAATTTCTCCTTCAGATATTTTATCATTAGTGTATAGGAATGCAAGATATTTCTGTGCATTAAATTCATATCCTGCTACGTTACCAAATTCATTGATTAGCTCTAGTAGTTATCTGGTGGCATTTTTAGGATTCTCTATGTATAGTATCATGTCATCTGCAGTCAGTGACAGTTTAACTTCTTCTTTTCCAATTTGTATTCCTTTTATTTCTTTTTCTTCTCTGATTGCTGTGGCCAGGACTTCCAAAACTATGCTGAATAATAGTGGTGAGAGTGGGCATCCTTGTCTTTTTCCTGATATTAGAGGAAATGCTTTCATTTTTTCACCATTGAGAATGATGTTGGCTGTGGGTTTGTCATATATGGCCCTTATTATATTGAGGTAGATTCCCTATTTGCCCACTTTCTGTAGAGTTTTTATCATAAATGAGTGTTCAATTTTGTCAAAAGCTTTTTCTGCATCTATTGAGATGATCACATTGTTTCTATTCTTCAATTGGTTAATATGGGGTATCACATTGATCGATTTGTGTATATTAAGGAATCCTTGCATTGCTGTGAAAAATCCCACTTGATCATGGTGTATGATCCTTTTAATGTGTTGTTGGACTCTGTTTGCTAGTATTTTGTTGAGGATTTTTGTATCTATATTCATCACTGATATTGGTCTGTAATTTTCTTTTTTTGTGTTATCTTTGTCTGGTTTTGGTAACAGGGTGATGGTGACCTCATAGAATAAGTTTGGGAGTGTTCCTTCCTCTGCAATTTTTTGGAAGAGTTTGACAAGGATATGTGTTAGCTTTTCTCTATGTTTGATAGAATTCACCTGTGAAGCCATCTGGTCCTGGACTTTTGTTTGTTGGAAGATTTTAATCACAGTTTCAATTTCATTACTTTTGATTGGTCTTTTCCTGTTTCCTATTTCTTCCTGGTTCAGTCTTGGAAGGTTATGCCATACTAAGAATTTGTCCATTTCTTCTTTATTGGCATAGAGTTGCTTGTAGTAGTCTCTTAGGATGCTTTGTATTTCTGCAGTGTCTCTTGTAGCTTCTCCTTTTTCATTTCTAATTTTATTGCTTTGAGTCCTCTCCCTCTTTTTCTTGATGATTCTGGCTAATGGTTTATCAATTGTGTTTATCTTCTCAAAGAACCAGCTTTTAGTTTTATTGATCTTTGTTATTTTTTTTGTTTCCATTTCATTTTTTTCTGCTCTGATCTTTATGATTTCTTTCCTTCAGCTATCTTTGGGTTTTGTTTGTTCTTCTTTCTCTAGTTCCTTTAGATGTAAGGTTAGACTGTTTATTTTAGATTTTTCTTGTTTCTTGAGGTAGGCTTGTATAGCTGTAAACTTCCCTCTTAGAACTTCTTTTGCTGCATCCCATAGGTTTTGGATCATCGTGTATTCGTTGTCATTTGTCTCTAGGTATTTTTTGATTTCCTCTTTGATTTCTTCAGTGATCTCTTGTTTATATAGTAACGTATTGTTTACCTCCATGTGTTTGTGTTTTTTACGTTTTTTTCCCTGTAATTCATTTTTAATCTCATAGCGTGATGGTCAGAAAAGATGCTGGATATGATTTCAATTTTCTTACATTTACTGAAGCTTGATTTGTGACCCAAGATGTTTTCTATCTGGAGAATGTTCTATGCACACTTGAGAAGAAAGTGTAATCTGCTGTTTTGTGATGGAATGCCCTTTAAATATCAATTAAATATACCTGGTCTGTTGTGTTATTTAAAGCTTCTGTCCTTATTTATTTTCATTTTGGATGACCTGTCCATTGGTGTAAGTGAGGTGTTAAAGTCCCAAACTTTTGTGTTACTGTCAGTTTCCTCTGTTTTAGCTGTTAGTAGTTGCCTTATGTATTGAGGTGCTCCTATGTTGGGTGCATATATATTTATAATTATTATATCTCTTTCTTGGATTGATCCCTTGATCATTATGTAGTGTCCTTCCTTTTCTCTTGTAACATTCTTTATTTTAAAGTCTATTTTATTTTTTATGAGTACTTGTATTCCAGCTTTCTTTTGATTTACATTTGCATGGCATATCATTTTCCATTCCCTCACTTTTAGTCTGTATGTGAACCTGGGTTTGAAGTGCGTCTCTTGTAGTCTGCATATATATGGATCTTGTTTTGGTATCCATTCAAGAAGCCTGTGTCTTTTGGTTGGAACATTTCAGCCATTCACCTTTAAGGTAATTATCGATATGTATGTTCCTATGACCATTTCTTAGTTGTTTTGGGTCTGCTTTTGTAGGTCCTTTTCTTCTCTTGTGTTTCCCACTTAGTGAAGTTCCATTAGTATTTGTTGTGAAGGTGGTTTGGTGGTGTTGAATTCTCTTAGCTTTTGCTTGTCTGTAAAGCTTTTGATTTCTCCATCAAATTTGAATGATATCCTTGCTGGGTAGAGTAATCTTGGTTGTAGGTTCTTCCTTTTCATCACTTTAGTATATCATGCCACTCCCTTCTGGGTTGTAGAGTTTGCTGAGAAATCAGCTTTTAACCTTATGGGAGTTCCCTTGTATGTTATTTTTCATTTTTCCCCTGCTGCTTTCAATAATTTTTCTTTGTCTTTAATTTTTGGCAATTTGATTACTATGTGTCTCGGAGTGTTTCTCCTTGGGTTTATCCTGTATGGGACTCACTGCACTTACTGAATTGGGTGGCTATTTTGTTTCCCATGTTAGGGAAATTTTCGACTATAATCTCTTCACATATTTTCTCTATTCCTTTCTCTCTCTCTTCTCCAGGGACCCTTATAATGCGAATGTTGTTGTGTTTAATATTGTCCCAGAGCTCTCTTAGGCTGTGTTCATTTCTTTTCATTATTTTTTCTTTATTCTGTTCCACAGCAGTGAATTCCACCATTCTGTCTTCCAGGTCACTTATCCGTTCTTCTGGCTCAGCTATTCTGCTATGGATTCCTTCTAGTGTAGTTTTCATTTCAGTTATTGTATTGTTCATCTCTGTTTGTTTGTTCTTTAATTCTTCCATGTCTTTGTTAAACATTTCTTGCATCTTCTCGATCTTTGCCTCCATTTTTTTCTGAATTCCTGGATCATCCTCACTATCATTATTCTGAATTCTTTTTCTGGAAAGTTGCCTTTGTCCTCTTCATTTAGTTCTTTTTCTGGGGTTTTATCTTGTTTCTTCATCTGGTACATTGCCCTCTGCCTTTTCATCTTGTCTGTCTTTCCATGAATGTCTTTTTTTATTTTTACACAGGCTGCAGGATTGTAGTTCTCCTTGCTTCTGCTGACTGCTCTCTGGTGGATGAGGCTCTCTAAGAGGCTTGTTTAATTTTCCTGATGGGAGGGACTGGTCACATGTTTTTAAAAATTATTCAAATTTCAAATTATTTTTTCTGCCACTGTTTCCGTGAACTTCACATAGTTGATAAATATATGAATACTCTGATGTAATTCACTCTTTTTGGTTTTGCAATAAAATTATGACTAGTTAATAATCTGAAAATAAAATCAAGATTGTATTTATGTAGCACCAATAATATGCTTAAAGTTGTCTTTTGTGACATCAGGAGGCACTTGTCATTAGGAGCATACAGTAAGTGCTTGTTTATCTAATAAAATCTGGTTTCAGGAGCCAGGCTTGCCACTGCATGTGGTCACTTCACCGAGAAGGAAGCGATGCAATGGGCAATTCTTCAGAAGGCAAATTCAGTATTTTATTTGTCCATTTATTTAAATGTCATATTTTATTTTGTTCACCTCCTGAACCAAACTGAATTCTACAAGTGATGACAATTAATAATTAATGAACGAACCAATGAATGAATTAGCAAAGAGATGAAATAAAGTTACCATGTAGAAAGTTTAGGCTACTGGAAAGATATGACACATCTTTTTCAGAAGAAAAATGCATTAAAATATAACATTAAAACACGTATTTTACACCCAGTGAATCTTTGCTCAAGGTATTATGAATGATAAAGGAGATCACAAGTTCTTTTAAAATTTTTATATATGAAAATATTATTTAAAATATTATCAAAACTCTGAATCTCTCCTATTTATGTGGATTTAGAGTAATCAAATGTTAAAATGCATTTTAATATACTAATTAAAACAGCTTCAAATTAGGTAAGAGTTACCATTTTACATTAACATAATGTCAACATATTTCAATTTAAATATATTGCTATATCTTTTTATCAGAATCTTGTTAATATTTCTGTTCATTACCTCTTACTAAAGACTTTAATTAGAAGTCATACAAATATGTTAGTTGTTGAGCATGCTTACAACAGTTAAAATTTCATAATTAAAATTTTAAATTGGAATACAAAATGTGCAATGTACCAGTGGACAAACCAAGCCAGATACAAATCTTTTGTGTGTCTTTGGAGACTGTTGGGTCTCTTCCCATTACACTTGAGAACCTAGGAAAATAAGTTAATATCATTCTCAGTTCAATTTTATTTATTCCTACACTTGTAAATGATTTTCAGAACTGCTACTTTTCCTGGGCTCAGTCTTTAAAATATCTTTTGTTCATTCGTTATCTTTCATGCTTTCTGAGAAATCATAAGCATTTTAATGGCATACTCATTCTAATTACTGGAAGTGATTTCCTACACAGCTTGGCTGTTATAATTTAGTATTCATGTCATAAAATATATATTATATATATATATATATATATATATATATATATTAGCCTGTCTTAGGAATAAACTTCAATATGGAAATCTATGACTTAGGTTACTAATCAAATGTAATCAGAAGTGTATACCAAAATTCAGGAGTTTAAAAGTTTATATTTTGTGGTATATTGACAGAGAATCAGAAAATAATTTTTTCATTTGGAATGAAATACTATTTAATTGACTGAATACTGTTTAATTGACTGAAGGTTTTATTATGAACTTAAGCCCAGGATATGAAAAGAGTCAATTGAACACAGTTATCACTGCCTGCAGTTGTGGATGAGGGGAAATAACTCGTTAACATGGGTAGATGGAGGTTATAGTTTCCAGAAGCTATTGATCTATTTCTGTCTGCAATTCAATCACTATTAAGGTGTGGAGGAGAGGGATACTGGGAAACTAAGGCAAAACCAAAACATAGGTGATTCTTAAAAGTATAGAAAGTATATAGAGTTTATTACATTTGGGAGCCTAGATTTAGTCCAAAGTAGAGCTAACAAACAGATGTGTCATTGGTGGCAAACTATTAAAATTTTCTAAGCTTCAATGTCTTCCTATGAAAACAAAAAGAGAAGAAGTTTTAGTTTTAATGGTTTCAGTAATGGTATAAGTCAGCAGTTGGTGCAAACTTACTAAGAGTTTTAACATGATGCCTTGGCATACTTCTCTTTGACATAAGTAGGCATCAGTTTAATTGTCACTGATTCTGGCAATTAGTAACAGCATAGTGGCACCCTTTAGTTGCAGTAGAAAATTTATTGCTTCTCATGAGATCCAGGAAGATTTTCAGAATGTATGATAATATTTTGTTGTTGTCGTTCTGGTGGGGGAAGGAGACATTACTAAAGAAAGCCAAAGAAGTAGAAGGAAACATGCTGCCACTACCAAAATAATTTCCACCCAACTCACTTATTTCTATTACCTCATCTACTTAGGAGACCTATTCTCACTAGAATACTGAGCTAATGGAGAGAATACAGAGACTGCTATGGCTCTTGTGAGGTCATGAGAAAAATTTACTGACCCTTATCATAGGAACAGACAATGTAACATCTCAAATTCAATGAAAAAGAGTAAATTTTGATAGTATTTTATGTGAATGATATCTTTCTTCCATTTGCCTTATATCTTCAACATTCAACTTCTTTTTCCAATCTCCACAAGAGTCCATTTTTCTTAAGTTGTATATTATTAGAGGAGGCAGGAAAAATAAGCAGGAAATTGCAAAAGTTACCTTCAGAGTAGAGATATTGGTCCCTTGTAGGATCATATTTGGTACTCTCATTTTCTTGTGGGTTTTACAATCTCATGACACAAAACACTCACTCTTGAAAAAGCCCTTGGTTGGAAGTAGACATGAATGAAATCTTGGAATAAATTATATATCTTAAGAAAAACATCAATAAATAAGAAAAATTCCAAAATTACACAATTACTACATGTCAAATAAAAAGTAAAAATCTCAGTATTGAAAATCATGGCTCAGTTTTGAATCATAAAATGGAATGTGGGATGTAAAAATCACTGGATGTGGGTCTGATATATTATGATAAAATACAAGTAAATAAAAACTTAGATTATTCAGATCTTCCAAAGACACCAGAGGAAGAAGAATATGTGCTAATAAAGCCTGCTCTTTAGGCTTAGTGAATATAGTTCGACACAATTCAGTCTGAGTATGCTTCTTAAACACCAACAGGAAATAGAAACTGCCAAGATATATTCATTAGAATTATATCATGAGAGGCTAGTGACATCACCAAGATAGCAAAATAGGTCATCCCTAACTTTACTAACACTCACATGGAGAATAACTAAAACTATTGATGAACAAGTCAGCACTGAGAGAATCATAGAAATCGGGGGAGAGACTGAAGTAACCCCCTACAACACAGAGACCAAGACAGACCCTATTAAAATGGTAAGCAGAGTGGTTACATGCTGACCACATTGCATCACCCCAAGGTCAGTACAGCACCATGTGAAGCAGTCTCCTCTAAGCCTATAATTTCTACTTGGGAAAGGAGAGCCCAGGGTCGCTATCCAGCTCCCCCAGCATGGTTGATCCCTTCTTGGGGGTCTCCATTCCAGTCTTGCCTCACACAGATTGCAGGGGAATCTGAGGGACTTAACCACTGAGAATATGATTATGTCTAAAAAGGGGAGAGGGGCTTGAAACAATGAGCACTTGGAACTTGGCAGACTGTTTCTACCTGCACCACCCAAGTAGCAGTCCCAACCAGGGACTTTGCTAATCTGAGGAGCCAAGCCAGTAGTGTAGTCTGACCAGGGAGCTCAGCAGGGTACAGGTCTGCCTTATTTGGGCCCTCAAACAAAGAGATTTGCCAACCCCACAACCTGGCCTAACCCCGTTCAAACAGGAGAGTTGAATCATAGCCTGGTTTTTGCTAAGTGCTGCACCCAGTCCCAACTGGCCAGAACATCTCAAGGCTGCATAGTCCAATTATACTTGAGTAAAGAGAATGACAGTCAGAATTGATTGTCTGTAGAGCAAAGCCAGGGGCCCTCTTTGGATAGGAAACTTGGGGTGTGGGTTGGTCTGAGTCAAGGCCATAAACAAAAACTCTTGCTAGCCTTGGAGCCAGGTCTCATGCTCTACCTGGGTAGGGAAACTAATGCATAGCCCTGCCCATTGCTGAATAAAGCCTTCAGCCCACCCAACCAGGATACCTAACCAGAGCACAGAAAACTGCAAAGCCCATCCAGGTGACTTCCTTGTTGGTCCAGTGATGAAGACTCCACCTTACAATGCAGGGGATGCTGTTTTGATCCCTGGTCAGGGAACTAAGATCCCACATGCTGTGGGGCAACTAAGTCCATGTGCCACTACTACTGAGCTTGCACACTTCAACTAGAGCCTGCGTGCTGCAAAGTACAGAGCCCACACGCACTGGAGACTGTGTGCCACAACTAGAGAGAGAAAACCTGCAAGCCACAACTAGAGAGAAGCCCATGCACCACAGTGAAGAGACCACGTGCCACAAGGAAAGATCCCATGTGCTGTAACTAAGGCCTGACACAGCCGAAAATAAAAATAAATAAATTTTTAAGTATTTTTTTAAAAAGCTTGTCCCAAAGTCCTGCATACAGTGGAATTTGAACAGAGAACACAGCCTGTGACTCTCTCCATCTACAGAGCAAAACTAGTGGCCCCATCAGACCAGGGAATTGAGTGTAGAGTCTTGCTTAATTCTGGTTACAAAACAACTGGTGAGCAGCCCCTGGTGCATTCTACTGACTTACCAGAGCAGGAAAACTAATTAATAGTGACTGAATCAGGAAGAAATAGAAAATCTGAACAAATCAACTCTAGTAAGGAGATTGAATCCATAATCAAAATTTTCCAAATGACGAAAAGCCCAGGATCAGATGTCTTCACTGGTGAATTTTACTTAATATTTAAAGAAGAAACAATGACAATCTTTCTCTAAGTCTTCAAAAAAACTGTTGAGAAGAGAGCACTCCTAAACTCATTTTACAAGGACAGCATTAATTACTCTGGTAACAAAACCAGAAAAAGACACTACAACAACAAGCCAATATTCCTGATAAATATAGATGAAAAACTTCTCTATAAAATACTATCAAGCTGAATTCAGTAGGATATTAAAAGGACTATTCTCTATGATCAAGTGGAATTTATCTCTGGGATGCAAAGATTGTTCAACATATACAAATCAATCAATAAGATATATCACATTAATAGAATAAAAGAAAAAATATATGAGCATCTTAATAGATGCAGAAAAAACATTTGACAAAATTCAACATCTATTCATGATCAAAATTCTTAAGAAATTAAGTATACTGGAGAGGGTGTGGAGAAAAGAGAACCCTCTTTCACTGTTGGTGGGAATGTAAATTTATACAGCCACTATGGAGAACAATATGGAGGTTCCTTAAGAAACGAAAAATACAATACTATACGACCCAGCAATCCCACTACTGGGCATATACCCTGAGAAAAACATAATTCAAAAGGAGTCATGTACTAAAATGTTCATTGCAGTTCTATTTATAATAGCCAGGACATGGAAGCCATGTAAGTGTCCATCAACAGATGAATGGATAAAGAAGATGTGGCACATATATACAATGGAATTTTACTCAGCCATAAAAAGAAAAGAAATTGGGTCATTTGTAGAGATGTGGATGGACCTAGAGACTGTCATACAGAGTGAAGTAAGTCAGAAAGAGAAAAACAAATACCGTATGCTAACACATATATATGGAATCTAAAAAAAAAAAAAAGTTCTGAAAAACCTAGGGGTAGGACAGGAATAAAGATGCAGACATAGAGAATAGACTTGAGGACATGGGGAGGGGGAAGGGGAAGCTGGGATGAAGTAAGAGAGTGGCATAGACATATATATACTACCAAATGTAAAATAGATAGCTAGTGGGAAGCAGCCACATAACACAGGGAGATCAACTCGGTGCTTTGTGACCAACTAGAGGGGTGGGATAGTGAGGGTGGCAGGGAGACACAAGAGGGAGGAAATATGGTGATATATGTATATACATATCTGATTCACTGTGTTATAATGCAGAAACTAACACACCATTGTAAAGCAATTATACTCCAATAAAGATGTTAAAAAAAAAAAGAAACTAAGTATAGAAAAAAACCTACCTCAACATGACAAAAGCCATATATGACAGACCCACAGCTAATGTACTCAATGGTGAAAGTTTGAAAGTTTTACCTCTAAGTTCAGAAACCAGACAAGTGTACCCACTCTCACCACTTCATTTCAACATAATACTGGGAGTCCTAGTCAGGGTAATCAAGCAAGAAAAAATAAAAAACATCAGAATTGGGAGAAAAAAAGATGTAAAAATGTCTCAACTGGCAGATAACCTGATTTTATATATAGAAGATCCTAAAGTCCAACAAAACTCTTAGATTTAACCAATAAATTCAGTAGTAGTAGGATATAAATTTAACACACAAAAATCTGTAGCTTTTCTATATACTAACAACAAATTACCTGAAAAAGAAATGAAGGAAAAATCCCCTTTAAGATAGTATCAAAAATAATAAAATACTTAGGAATAAATTTAACCAAGGAGATGAAATGTCTATACTCTGAAAATGGCAAGATATTGATGAGAGTAATTAAAGAGGACATAAATGAATTGAATGGTATCCCATGTTCATGGATTGGGAGAATTAATATTGTTAAAATTTAATAATACCAAAAGCCATCAATAGATTCAATGTAATCCCTATCAGGATTCCAATGGTATTTTTTACAGAAGTAGAAAAAAATGCTAAAATTTATATGGAACCAGTGAAGACCCTGAATAGCTAAAACAATTCTGAGAAAGAACAAAGTGGAAAGCATAACATTTCCTGATTTCAGACCTTATTACAAAGCTCTAGCAATCAAACAGTATGTTATTGACATAAAAAAAAAAGATATATAGACCACCAGAACAGAATCTAGAGCTGAGAAATAAATCCAAACATATACAGACAGTGAATATTTGACAAAGGAACCAAGAATACTGAATGGAAAAGGCAATCTCTTCAACAAATAATGCTGGGAAAATTGGATATTCACAAGTAAAAAAAGAAACTAGGTCTCATTCTTACACTCACAAAAATTAATTCAAAATCGATTAAAGACTAAATGTAAGACCTGAAACCATAAAACTCCTAGGAAAAAACCAAAAGATTTCTGTTTTTCTCCTGACAAGGGTGTTGGTGGTGATTTTTTTGTATATGACACCTAAAGCAAAAGCAACAAAATATAAATAAATAAATAAATAAATAAATAAGACTACATTAAACTAAGAAGCTTCTAGATAGCAAAAGAAACAGTTAATAAAATAAAAAGCAAACCCACAGAATGGGAAAAAATATTTGCAAACCATATATCTAATAAGGGGTTAATATGCAAAATATGCAGGGAAATCATATAACTCAATAGCAAAAAAACCCCAACCAACCAACAAACAAACAAACAAACAAATCCAATTTAAAAGTGGGCAAAGACCTGACTAGATATTTGTCCAAAAATATATGAATGGCCAATAGTACATGAAAACATGCTCAACGTCATTAATCATTAGGAAAATGCAAATGAAAACCATAATGAAATATCAGGTTGTGCCTTTTAAAATGGTTAGCATCAAAAAGACAAGAGATAACAAATACTAGTGAGGATCTGGAGAAAAGCTGCATTGTTTTACGCTACTGGAACAACAACTATGGAAAACTGTAGGGAGGTTCCTCAAAAGTTTAAACTTAGAACTACCACATGATACTAATCCTACTTCTGGGAACATATCCATAGGAGACAAAACCACTGAGTCAAAAAGGTATCTGCATCCCCATGTTCATAGCAGTGTTATTTACAATAACTAGTGTGGAAATAACCTAAGTGTCTAGAGACAAACGAATGGATAAAACAGTTGTGGTATATATTATTGAATATTATTCAGCTATAAAATACCAGGAAATCTTGCCATTTTTGACAATTTGGATGAACCTCAAGAGCATTATGCTAAGTGAAATGTCAGACATAGAGAGACAACACTGTATGATCTCGTTTATACGTGGAATCTTAAAAAAAAAATTAAAAACATTCATAGGAAAAGAGATCAGATTTGTGGTTACCATAGTCAGGGGGTGGGGGAGGGCAGAGTTGGCTAGAGGTGGTCACAATATATAAACGTCTAGTTATAAGATAAATAAGCACTAGGGATGTAATGTACAGCATGATGACCAGAGTTAACACTGCTGTATAATATATATGTAAATCGGCAAGAAAATATTACTTAAAATTTTATTTTGTTTCTACATGAGAAGATGGATGTTCACTAGACTTATTTTGGTAATCACTCCACTATATATATAAATCAAATCATTATGCCATACGCCTTAAACTTATATGGTATATGTTTAAGTTTGTCAATGTCAGTTATATCACAATAAACTAGATAAAGAAAAGAATTATATCAAGAAACACATATAATACCATATAGATTTTCCAGAATTCTCTAGAAAAATTTAATTGGAAGTCAAAGTACTGTACTTTTATCATTGTCCTTGTTACTTGATATTAATTATCCTAGCATTATATGGGTTGAAGACCACTGATTATAACTACAAGTCATTAAAAAATAAGATGTTACCCTTTCTTTTTCTCTTTCTTAATTACATTATCTACAATATTGATTATAAGAAACCAAAAATCAGGAAAAATGAAAAGAATCATCATTAAAGTAAAGAAAACTTGAAGAAAAAAAAGGACAATAGTGATCCTCAATAAGGCATGGACAATTGATGATGATAAAGTAAAACTCCTGTTAGATGTGTAATATGATTATCTGATCATTTCATCATCAAAAGCATCAAATAACATGACTGGTAACAGGAGAGAAAAACATCAGCTTTAGGATTTCACAAGAGAGAAAGGATACATTTGTACTATACTACCTGATTAGTCCTCAAGGACTCTAGCTCGTGAACTAAAATGAAAACCAATTCTATTCATCAAAAAAAAAAATTATGATAGTGTGATCCATAGAAAAGTTAATCACTGTATTTTAAAGGCTTACAAACACATTTTGTCCCTTAAATAAACAATAACAAATAAAACCATCATGTTTATTAGAATACGCTAATTTTAAAGCACAAAATAATCTCTAAGATAATATTCCAAGTTTTCAAAGGGACATTTAAAAAAATAAAAGTCTATATGATAAGACATATATATTAGGAGGAGCTGCAATTTTGTCCGAACGGGTCCAGAGAAATTATATGTGGGCTAAGGAGTTTATGGCACAAATTCCTACTGGGCCCCAAATATTATAATCCCCAGTAGAAAGAACTAGCTTTGTAGGAATCATGGGCATTTTAATACGAACCAGCAACATGATATCTGTATGTTCTGTCTAGGGAGAGTATTGAAAGTTCCCAGGCAATTGGAAAAATTATATTTATATGAATATTAAAAACACATTTTTGTCAAAATATTGGTGCTTTAGGTCATATTTAGGCTCATATTTAGTGTCATTGTTAGTCTGCTTTGATTCCAAATTATCCAAATTCTAGAAAATTGGGGTATAGGCTGCATGCCATGACATCAGGCAAAGTGTTTATGAATGCTGGTCCCAATACTTGCTTGATTTGTGACCTTACATAAAGCATTTAACCTTCCTAAGTTATATTTTGATTATTTGCAAAATTAGGATAATAATAGTACCCCTTATATGGGTTAACATAAAATAGCACATGCAAACTCCTTAGAATCCCAAGGTTTTATAAATTACTCATGTTTATGAGCTCACTAAGAATACTAAGGTCTCTCAGAAGACTCATGGTTTAGGTATCAGATTAGTGTAAGGAAACACCTAACAACCAGAGGTTTTGATTACTTGTTTGAATAAAACTAATTTTGTACTGTTATGAGCATATTTGTCAGACCTGATAGCTGACATGGGACCATAAAACAGTGTAATGTTGTGGTTAACACCATAACTTTGTGATTAGCCGGACCTGGGTTCAAATTAAACTTCATTTTTCCCATCTATAAGATGGAAATACTAATAGTACCTACTCCATAAAGTTGTTATGTTCATTAAATTACATTTGGCTAATAAAATGCTAAACAAAGGGTATGGCGTATAATAAGGAATTACAACAAAGTTGTTCCTAGCTATTTTTGGAGGGACATATGAAGCCATCAAAACACAACCCTGAAAACCCTTGAGTACTGGCATCTCTTACTGTTGTTTACTACCTAGTTTATAATTGATTTTAATATATCCTTTAGCCTCTAGCAAACCTAGCTCCCATCATTTGGTTGACTACAATAGTGGTGCTGATAGAAAATGGCATACTGAGAATGTTTTTGATTTTAGGAAGTTTACAAGATTGGTGATTTCCCAGCCACTGATACAATAACATAACTGTGTTTTGGAAATATTTATTTCTCTGTACTATAAAGAAGCCTTATTTTATATTAAGCTTGTTAGCCATGGATGATGCTGCAAAAGCACAAAAGATCTAAAAAGGTTTTCTTATTTTTTAGAAATGTAATTTAAAGTTTTGACACATTATTTTTTCTCTTGTTGTTTATATCCAAAATGCTTGTCAGCAACTTGTACAATCATTTAAAAATATTTTAAGTTTATAACAGTGTGGTAGCAAGCAAAAATGTCTTTTTACCATAATGGATTTCTTCCACCTACATATGTCTTAAAATGACTATTACTTTCTCATCCTTACATTAATATTTTTCTGCATATATAATACTCTCCCTTTGGTAGATTTTTTGCAGCCTTTTCAACACATGCTGTAAGTAAAGGTGACCTTTAAAATACATAAGTTTCTATAATAATAAATGCAATCTTAATAGAGGAAATCTGCATAACTAAGACTTCCTGAGGACATGATGGTCACTGTACTTCATTTGTGTAGGACATTTTGAAACACAGGAAGATAGAAATGTGAATTAATTAAATACCATTTCTTATGCTGTGCTCATGTAAATAATTAAACTAATCACTATAACTGTTCTTAAAGTATGGTAACCTGATTATCCCTCTAATTGTTACACATCCTTTGCACAATGCTATAAATTTGTATCACACTTTATTTATAATTTTCTACTTTACCCTCGTTTAAATGAAAACCATTAAAATTAAAAGTGAAAATTATTGATGAAACATAATGAAAGAACAACAACCATAAATTGTTCTTAAAGGAAAATAAGGGCTCTGGTTGTTAACTTGATAATGTAAGGTTTAATACTTAATGAACTTTTTAGTATAAACCACTGTATTTTTGAAAGCGAAAAATGTGTCAATTACCTCGGCCATAATTGCTATGTATGATGCCCTGTATTTCAAAGTCAAGTTTGATATCAAGTTTGTATTTCATATTTGTTTATGAAGGCAGTTACTTCAAAATTCTATAAAGTTCATTAATGCAGTAATTTAGTTTTTCAAATAATAAGTTTACGAGAAGCTTTCTTTTATCAGCTTCATTAGATCCAATGAGGTCATTGCAGTGAGATTGAAGAATACAAGGTGGGTTTTTAGCATGTAGCTTTAGTGCATTTTGGTAATTGATATCTTGAGATGAAGGAGGCAGAGAGTTAGAGTTTAGGATTTCTTCTCCTTTTCTGCATTGAATATCCATGTTAAAGGAACTTGTAAACAAATGCTGGCAAATTACAATTTCACTCATGAACTCACTTCTCCCTCCCAGTCAAGCTTTGAGTTCTAATCTTGTTCACCTTGGTTAAGCAGTTTCCTCTGCCATGCACCTCCATGTGTGAGGTTGAAGTATATTAATTTGGCCAATTTTGTCAGACTATTTATCTTACCTTAACCCTTCTGATGTGATTTTATGACTACAAAGCCAAGAGAAGTGAGTTTTAAGAAAGAAGAACTATCAATGGAGATACATTTTACGTAAAGTAAGAAAAAGTTTCATTTGGGATGACAATTCAAAACTCTGTGAAGATATATATATTTTTAAGTTTTAGTGGAATTGTTAGGAAATGAAAAATGAAAAAGTATAGAAAATAACCTAAAAGGTGAAGCCCTAGTCCTATAACATGCCATTCAAATACTCCACAAGGTCATGATCTCCTTATCTCTTAATAGTCTTTTCTCAACCCTTGATGTACCAAAAATACTGACCTGCTTATAATTCTCTGCACTCAACATGTATGATACTACATTTGTTGTTTTTTTATTATTATTATTAATGCTGTGCCCTTCAACTAGAATATCCTCAAATTTTCTACTTGCTTGGATAATTCTGATTTATTGTTTACAATCCAGCTCACTGAACACCACTTCTAGGACTTCTTCCATGATCCTTCCAGGCTGACTGCCCAAATTCATACCATCCATTTTTTAAATGTTTTACTTACCCTACTGTTTTTATAAGTATCTGTTTATGAAGTCTGTTTTCCTCGATTTCTCCTTGAATATGTGCAGATTGAGGAAAGGTATTAATTTTTATTTACATTCATATCCCCAGTGCTTGGCACAGTGACTTGTAATGTTGAATGGATGTGTGAATGAACAAACAATGATTGAATGAATGAATGATTCTAGATTCAGGAAATTAAAAGTTCTCATTTATATATCATATCTTTGGGATAGGTTATATTGAGAGGAAAATTAGTATTAGGAAAGACTGTGAGAATTTGGGAGAAAATATAGAAGTCACAAAACTGTATTTCTAAGTGAATTAAATGATTAGAAGTATTGAGAATGAGCCACAAGTGAGGAAGTTTGGGGAAAGAGTCATGTATTAAATTTTATAGTGGTGAGGTTTGAATTGATTATAAAATATTTGTATGGCCATAAGGGAGATTTGCTGAAGTGGAGTAGAGAGGATCAATGGATTTAAAGTCATCAAAGAACAGTGAAGTTATGATGATGATAAGAGCATCAATGATGTACAAAACAATTAAGCTAATGGCAGAAGTAAGGTGAAGAATAGTGAGAAATTGGGCTACTCCTCTATAAGGGTAATGCAGTTTAAAGATAGAGAAAGTTATTTGGGATTACCTTAGTCCATATAAAAAAGTTATATGGATTTGAACTGGATTAATAACGAAAACATTTTAAACTTTACTAGCCACTTGAGCCATCTAGATAACAGCAATTATTCCCCTTTTCCTGGCATAATAAAAGAACATGGGTGACGCACACACTGGACTGTCAGATATTGACTAATTAATCAGGTAATGTAAATGGCATTTTTATATCCTTCATTGTATCTCTTCAGATCTCCTATTATTTCCTGTATTCTTCCTCAAGCATGCACTGCTAGGTCTCCCTATTCTCTGCCTCAAAACTTTTTTCCCAAATGGATAGAAGGTCACTTAGCCCATGTATAGGTGCTACCTAGAACTGTAAATGTAGTTAGCTTCTCCCTGCCTTGGAGAAATCTCGAGGGATAACACCAAGGGACATAGTTGATAGATAAACATCACAGCCTCTTTTCCTTCAGTGACAAACTCAGACGCACAAGCTATTTATTTCCTCCCAGGATACCCAGTGGGAATGAGTCCTAAGGTTTCTGGCAAAGACCATGTAGTGGAATTCTTGCCATTCTGCCTAAGATAGCATCTCAGAATGATAGAAGAATTTGAGGTGGTATTTGGAATATCTCTCTCCCACATCCCTGATGTATAGAGATGAAACATGGATCACAAAGTAACTAAATGGTTTATTAAATTTCGGTGGCAGATTTCAGAACCAAGCCAGAGTTCTTTTCATTATAAGAAACAGAAGTGTTTAGAAAAAAAATTTTAAGCGTATTCACAAAATAGATTAGTTAAGCAGACAATTATTGCCTTTATAAAGGAATTCCTTTAAATAAAAGACAATCTCACCTGCCCAGATTTATGTTATAAAAGAACATACAAGCGTTTTGTTAACTGATCCAACATTGGTATCTTCCCTTGCCTTTCTGACAAGAAATTTTAATCAAATATAAAGTTTTGGCATATATGTGATTAATTCAGTAGTTACATTTAGACCTATTAAAACATGGTGGTTTGTAAGAAATTCACAGAGAGCAAAGCTCTTATGAAGAGTATGCTTGTGCATGAGTTGAATAGAGAAGACAGTAAAGGGGATAAGTAGGTTGTCCATGAATTGGCCTCAGTCAGTTGAGTGTGGGACTGTGTTGTGGAAAATCTGTTAAAAACAAACTTGTAAGGGTTATGAACATTTGAGAGAGATTTTAAAACATCTGTACATGAAGAATTTATTAAAAGATAGCAAGTTTATAAATATGTTTATTTTTTCAAAATATGCTTAAATTTTAATTATGAAAATTTGGTGACAAAAAAATTTCTAAGCAAAGCAATGTGGTTTATCTCTTTCAGTTAAATGTTTTAAGTTATTTTATTGCACTGTGTAAATGTTAGGTGCTCAAGAACTATGTGTTTAAGTAGCAATATTTATTCTCCAAAGGAGTGAATAAAATAATTATATAGCCATTTTAATTTATTTGCACATATTCTCTAGTTAACCATTTAAATACCTTTAAAATGTCTTTTTGGATGCATGTATTTACAGAAAAATATGACTTTTCAAATAGAAGTAAGAGGAGTGGATTTTAATCCATTCAAATTTAGTGAATAGCATGACACAATTAAAAACAAAGTTCATGCAGTTTTCCACAAACCTATTAACATTATGAAAATGACAAAAGGATGCATTTTATTATCAAGTCCTAGACTAGGGTCAAACTCATCTCTCTCTCCAGAAAATCAGAGATTCCAGAGGACCCCTCTGGCCAACTCCCATAACCTTGAAATTTGTAGCATCCTTAAAAAAAAAGAAAAAAAAACATTGTAGTGGATGTGGTCTTCACTTCAAAAACAGTAAGGGAAATTTCATATGGGGTGAAAACTCCCTTGCTGCTTAGAGGTTTTTCTCAAAATGAAAGGTGGAAAATCACTTTCATAAAACCAAAGTATTTAGGAGAAAGGACTGAGCTTACAGGATAAACCTAGGGCTTTAAGAATTAAAGTTCTCAGATGAACAATAATTCTAGCATAAAAATTTCTTGCCCCAATTAACAGAAGACTCTCTCTGGGTAACACTATTTCTGAAACAGTAGAACAGAATCATCTATCTCATTGCCAGACCCAGCTTAACTGCTGTCATTTTCATAGTAAAGTCTACCTAGAACATGTGTACTCCAATCTCCCTCAGAATCATCCCATTAAATCAGCTTAACTCTAATACTTTTTCAATGCCATTTTATAGGTTTTGGATATATAGAGATAAATAAAGAGTAATTATTTACTCTAAGGACTCTGGGCAAGTTGGGGAAACAGATATGATTTTAAGTAAGTCTAACACAATGGAAAATACACAGGGTATCAGATCTTAAAGGATTAGTAGAGGAGAACTCAAGATTTATCACCTTTCATAGCAGGTCTGCTCTTACCAACTGTTAGTGATATTTTGTTTTAACCTATACAGAGCCTCATTGCTACAGTCTTTGTTTTACTGCCCAACACTAGAAGAATAGTGCCCTGGATAAGTTGAAAATATTTATTCCCATATACATAGATTCTTAAAAATATGTCAGAGCAGATTGGCAAAATTATAGTTTATGATTCCAACCAGTTCTAGCTCAAACTCTTTATTGAGCCTATGCCTTCATATAAAAGCCTAAGGGAAATTTAAAATATGAAGGACCAGGGCTTCCCTGGTGGCGCAGTGGTTGAGAGTCCGCCTGATGATGCAGGGGACACGGGTTCATGCCCCAGTCTGTGAAGATCCCACATGCCGCGGATCGGCTGGACCCGTGATCCATGACCGCTGATCATGTGCATCTGGAGCCTGTGTTCTGCAACGGGAGAGGCCACAACAGTGAGAGGCCCATGTACAGCAAAAAAAAAAAAAAAAAAAAATATATATATATATATATATATATATATATATATATATATATATATATAGGACCATAGGCCAAATACAGAAAATCACATAAGACAGAATATTTCATATTGATTTGGTTTGATTTTCTGCTGTGGGTCACAAGTACATTATCTTTTAATCATCTAGTTTCCTGAAATAAAGAATAATCTTTCTACGTAATCATTTTATTCACTAGTTGGTGTTTTATCTTCCATATCTAGAACTTAAAAAAAAATTTATTGGAGTATAGTTGAGTTACAATGTTGTGTTAGTTTCAGTTGTCCAGCAAAGTGAATCAGTTATACATATACATATCTCAACTCTTTTTTAGACTCTTTTCCCATATAGGTCATTGTATAGTATTGAGTAGAGTTACCTGTGCTATACATTGTGCTCTTATTTTTTACCTATTTTATATATAGTAGTGTGTATATGTCAACCCAATCTCCCAATTTATCCCTCCCCAGCTTACACCCTGGTAAACATAAGTTTTTTCTCCTACATCTGTAACTCTATTTCTGTTTCGTAGATAAGTTCATTTGTGCCCTTTTTTAAAATCCCACATATAAGCGATATCATATGATATTTGTCATTCTCTGTCTGACTTACTTCACTCAGGATGACATTCTCTAGGTCCATCCATGTCAATTCTTTTTTGAGATTTCCAAACTAGTATGTGTTTTTGCCTGACAACAAGGACAACTTTCTTTTCTATACATTGTATGTTTTCTTTTGTTACTTTATATATAACTAGCAATTTATTTTCCCTAGAATTATTTAATTATATTCTTGTAGTAAAAATTATACCCTCAACTACATTATTTTCTCAAATTCTGAAAACTTTTTATTAGGACTACCATATTACAGAGTTTCAGGTTAATGAATGCCCAAATGAACTGTGCAAAGTGGCAGTGTTCTTGTTGATAGTATATCTTTCCATTGAGATCTCTTTTATTTTGGGTCTTTTTGAATCTTCTTAATTCTCATTTTTAGTAAATATTCAAGTGTTATATAGTCCACTTAAAAATTTTTATTGACCTATTTTTTCAGAACAGTCTTAGGTTTACAACAAAATTAAAAGGAAGGTACAGAGATTTCCCATATAACTCCTGATCCACATGCACGTGCACAGCCTCTACCATTATTAATATCCCAAACAAAGTGGTGCATTAGTTACAATTAAAGAAATACATGGACACATCATAAACACCCAAAGTTTATAGTTTACATGATGGTTCACTCTTGTTGTTGTACATTCTATAAGTTTGGACAAATCTAATGACATGTATTGACCATTAATGTTTCACATAGAACATTTTCACTACCCTAAGAATCTTCTGTGATCCTCCTACTTATCACTGACCCACACTCAACCTCTGGCAACTACTGATCTTCTTACTGTCTCCATACTTTTGTCTTTTCAGAATGTCATATAGTTAGAATTATACAGTATGTTGCCTTTTGAGATTGGCTTCTTTCACTTAGTAAATTTATTGAAATTTCCTCCATATCTTTTCATGGTTTAACAGCTCTTTTGCTTTTAGCACTGAATAACATTCCATTATCTGGAGGTACCACAGTTTATTTATCCACTCACCTATTGAAAGACATCTTGGTTGCTTCCCAGTTTTTGGCAATTAGGAACAAAACTGCTATAAACATCATATGGAGGTTTTTGTGTGGAAAAATTTTTAACTCCTCTGAGTAAATATCAAGGAATATGATTATTGGATTGTATGGCAAGAACATGTTTAGTTTTATAAGAAACCACCAAACTGTCTTCCAAAGTGTACCATTTTGCATTCCCATTATAAATGAATGAGAGTTCCTGTTGTTCCCCATCTTTGCCATCATTTGGTGTTGTCAGTGTTCTAGATTTTGGCCATTCTAATAGGTGTGTAGTAGCATTTTGTTGTTGCTTTAATTTTTATTTCCCTGATGACATATGACATGGAGCATTGTTCATATGCTCATCTGCCATCTCTATAGATAATAGAGGTATAGAAATAGAGACAAAACTGGTGATTGACATGGGCTGGGTGGTAGGAAAATGGAGAGATGTCAAAGAGTAAAAGCTTCCAGCCATAAGATAAATAAATTCTGGGGATCAAATATACAACATGGTGACTATAATTAACAATGCTATATTATATACTTGAAAGTTATTAAGAGAGTGGATCTTAAATGTTATTAACACACACACTAACAAATGTTAATTATGTGAGGGGATGGAGGAGTTAGCTAACCATATTGTGATAATCATTTCACAATATATACATGTATCAAATTGTCATGTTGTATACCTTAAAATTGCATATATGTCAATACCATCTCAATAAAGCTGGGGAGAAAATGTGTCACATGTCATTAGCCATCAGGAAAATGTAAATGAAAACCAAAATTAAACATCAATATATACTTACCAGAATGATTAAAATAAAAGCTTATGATAACTTCAAAAACTGGCACAGTAGAGAAATTGATCTCTTATGCATTGCTGTTGAGAATGTAAAATGATACAGCCCCTCTGAAAAATAGCTCATGTATTTCTGTAAAAAAAAATAATAATCTTAAGTTAAGACCCAGTAATTGCACTCTTGGACATTTATCCAAGAGAAATAAAACTTATGTTTATGCAGAACTTGTACACAAATGTTTCTGTAGGTAATAGCTGAAAACTGGAAACAATCCAGGTGTCCTTCTATGGGTAAGTGATTATGTAAAGTGAAGTTTATCTAAACCATGAAATACTACTTATCAATTAAAGAAAAACTGTAGCATAAACACTGAAAAGTTGTTCTTTTTTTCTTTTTGTAATGCTAGTGCCTGACTTCAACTTTGATTGTTGAGTCATCCACCTCAAAGAGGCATCTACTTCAAAGGGAGCTATCTTGAAAACACACATTTCCAGCCACATGACTAAATTAAGAGCCAGTCTGTCCCTCCCCCACACCTCCAGCTCAGGCTCCTTTATTTTAGATAACTGATCACTTGGCCTGCTTGTTTTTCTTACCCTACACTTTAAATTCATAATATTATGGTATAAATGGTATAAATTCACCAGTAAAAAGTGAACTCGTGAAAACCTAGGCCCCTATCTTCAACCCCAGTAAAAGCAAAACACCATGGGAGGTGGTTCAAGATGGAGCCGTAGTAAGATCCTAAACTCACTTCCTCCCATGGTCATGCCAGTTCTATAGCTACATAAGGAACAACTCTATTTGAAAAAGACCTGAGAAATAGCACTTCACAAGAAAGGATAATGAGGCCACATCAAAATGGTAGGAGAGGTAGAGAAATGGCCTGTCCCAAAACTCCACTTCTGGTGTGGTGACCCACAATTGGGATGGGGATCATAAAAACAGAACTACTCCCTCAGGAGCAAAGGGTTTGAGCCCAACATCATGTGTCCCAAACTTTGAGACATGGACCAAATAGACAAGCTTCCCAAACAACTGGCTTTGAAAAGTAATTGGTTATATGTTCAGGATACCCAAAGAGCTGTAGAAAATTGAGATACTGCTCATAAAGGGCCCAGGCATAGCCTCATTCACCCTGGGGCCCAGCACAAAAACAGCAATTTGAAAAGTGCCTAAACCTTTTGTGAAGGAATTCACTTGTTAATCTTAAAGCATCTGCCAGAGGGGCAGGGGTCTGTTGAAACTCTCTCAGGGAATGGAGGTACTGGTGGATGCCATTTTTGCATTCGCCTTCTACATTACTAGCACCAGCACCTGCTCGTGCCATTTTTGCACTCTCTTTTTACCTTGCTAGGTCTTCATGACCTGCCCCTGGACTCTCCCACAGCCATGTCCCACCAAACCTGGTGAGTTGACTCAGCCCAGCCTGATGTTCCCCAATGACCCTGCTTCACCAAAGCTGGTGAGAACACACAGTTCATACAGGGGATACCCCTTGAACCTGGCTCTAGTGGTCAGGGGACTTGTGTTTCTGGACCCCATGGGACTAAAACAATCATAGAGACAATCCTTGGCAGGGTACCATCCCAAGGGTACAGCTCAGATAGCAGATTGAAACACATGTTCAGTCTTCCTGTGACAAGAGCTTCAAGACGGAGAGGGGTAGCTGTTCCACCTAAAACATAGAAACAAAACAAAGGAATCAAGCAAAATTAGGAATCAAAGGAATATATCTAAAAAAAACAAACAAAAAATTAAGAGAAAGCCTCAGGGGAAACAAAAAACTAAATGAAACAAATATAACTAATTTCTTGATAAAGAGTTCAAAGTAAGAGTAATAAGGATGCTCACCAATCTCAGAAGAATTGAGGAACTCAGAGAGAACTTCAACACAGGGATAAAATATATAAGAAAGTACCAAACAGAAGTTATAGGGCTGAAGAATACAATAATTGAACTGAAAATTACACTGCAGGTGTTCAACAACACTAGATAAAGCAGAAAAAAGGATCAGTGAACTGAAAGACAAGCAGAGGAACTCAACCAAATAGTGCAGCAAAGGAAAAAAAAATTAAAGTGAAGATTGTTTAAGGGATCCATGGGACAACATCAAGCAGAACAATATTCATATTATAGGGGTTTCAGAAAAAGAAAACTGAAAAGAGAACAGAAAATCTATTTGAAGAAATAATGATTGAAAATTTTTCTAACCTGGAAAAGGAAACATACATCCAGATTCAGAAAGCTGATAGAGTTCCAAATAAGATAAATCCAAATAGATCCTCACCAAGACATATTTTAACTAAAATGTCAAGTTAAAGATAAAGAGAGAATGTTAAATACAGCAAGAGAAAAACAACTTACAAAGGAATCCTTAGAGGACTACAAGCAGATTTTTCAACAGAAATATTTCAGGCCAGAAGGGTTGACATGATTTATTCAAAGCACTGAAAGGAAAAGAAAATTCCAGCCAAGAATAATCTATACAGTGAAGTTATCATTCAGAATTGAAGGATATGTAAAGAGTTTCTCAGATAAGCAAAAACTGAGTTCACTACCACTAAACTGCCCTTACAAGAAATGTTATAGGGACTTATTTAATAAAAAAGGACATATGAAAAAAAATTCTCACTGGTAAAGGTAAATATATAGTAGATAGATTAATCACTTATACAGCTAGTAAGAAAGTTAAAAGACAAAAGTAGAAAAAAATAACTATAATCAAAATAATTAGTTAAGGGATACATACACACAAAGATGCAAATTGTGAAATCAGAAACAAAATGTGGGAGGGAGTAGTAAAAATATAGATTTTTAGAATGTGTTTAAATGTAATTTGATAACAAAATAGACTTGATAACTATACACACACACACACACACACACACACACATAGGCTGATATATGTAAGCCTCATAGTAACCACAAAGCAATAACCTAGAGTAGATACACAAAAATAATGAGAATGGAATCTAATCATAACACTAAAAAAGTTATCACAGCACAAGGAAAGGGGACAACAGAAGAAAAGAGAAACAGAGAGAAAGTACAAAGCAGCCAGAAAACAATGGCAATAAAGTACATAACTTTCCATAATTATTTTAAATGTAAATGGACTAAAATTTTCAATCAAAAGACACAGAGTGACTGAATGGATTAACAACAACAACAACAACAACAACACATATCTATATGCTGCCAAAAAGCAACACACTTCAGATGTAAGGACACATGCAGACTGAAAATGAAGGACTTGAAAAAGATGTTTCTCCCAAATAGAAACCAGAAAAAAACACGGGTAACAATACTTATATCAGAAAAAAATAGACTTTAAAGCAAATACTGTAATAAAGAGAGAACCTTCAAGATGGCAGAAGATTAAGATGTGGAGCTTACCTTCTCCCCACAGATACATCAAAAATACATTGGGCTTCCCTGATGGCGCAGTGGTTGAGAGTCTGCCTGACAATGCAGGGCACGTGGGTTTGTGCCCCGGTCCGGGAAGATCCCACATGCCGCAGAGCGGCTGGGCCCGTGTGCCATGGCTGCTGAGCCTGCATGTCTGGAGCCTGTGTTCCACAATGGGAGAGGTCACAACAGTGAGAGGCTCACGTACCAGAAAAAAAAAAAATCTACATGTGGAACAACTCCCGCAGAACATCTACTGAACACTGGCAGAAGACCTGACTTCCAAAAAGGAAAGAAAATTTCCATGTAACTGGGTAGGGCAAAAGAAAAATAAAAAAGGAAAAAGACCAAGGAATCAGGACATTACCTGCACCTCTGGGATGGAGATGTGAAGGAGGAATATTTTCCACACACTAGGAAGCCCTCTCATGTGTGAGGATGCAGGGAGGAACTTCAGAGCCTCAGAGGAGTGTACAGAAACAGATGTGCAGAGGACAAAGCACAGTGAGTCCACACAGAAGATTGGTGCCAAATGGCAGTTCCCAGTTCTAGACTCTTGTCTGTTCTCCCAATGGGGTGGGTAGGGGCTGAGTGCTGAGGCTCTGGTGTTGGAAGTCAGACCCAAGGGAGAGGACTGGGGTTGACTGTATGAAGAAGCCTGAGGGGGCGAGTGCATCACAATTGAGGGAGTCTGGGAAGAAGCCTGGGCCTGCCAGAGAGGCAAGGGACCACTGTTGGGGGATGTGCGAGGAGAGGGGTGGGCCCACCATAGGAGCTTCTTTCTCTGTGCACTCACAAGTAGCAGGGCACTGGCTACATAAGTTTCAGGGGCGGGCACTAGCCACGACTGCTATCTTGGACCCCAGAGGTAGGCACAGACTGTTACTGATGCTGCTGCTGTCACCAAGCATCCTGTGAGCAAGCACACGTTACTGCCCACACCATCCTGGAACCCACCACTGCTGAGGGTACCATGATCCTGGACCAACTTCCCCAAGAGAATGCATGGCATGCCCCAGGCTGTTGCAACTTCCTGCAGGTCTCTGCTGCTATAGGCACTCCCTGAACATCCCATTAGTGGTTGGCATATCCATCCCTCTCTCCGGCCTGAGTAAGTGTGCTGTAATCAGCCACGGCTTTCATCCCCTCTCACCAAGGCAGGGAACAGATGCCTGAGGGTGGCACACATGCAGAGGTGGGGTCAAAAGCAAAGCTGAACCCAGGGGTGGTAAGACCAAAGAAGACGAATGGAAATCTCTCCATGAAGCCACAAGAACAGTGGATTAAATCCCTGCAATTGGCTTGGTAAACCCTGAATCTCTGGAATATCTGAATAGATAATGAGTGTTCCCACAATTGACGGCTGGTCTAGCTTTAACAACTGTGGACTTCAGGGGTAAGTACACATGGGAATTAGGCCAGGACAGAGTGTGAACTTGCCCCTCAGTGCCCAGAGCAAGTCCAGAGACCTGCCTAGAGATATTAGAGGATTTCCTGGGGAGGCAGGGATTGGCTGTGTCTCACTGTGGGGCAAGGACACTGACATCTGAGGCCCCAGGAAAATATTATTATTATTACTATTTTTTTGTTTCATTGTATCATGTTGTTGTTCTTTATTATTCTTTAAATATTTATTTTTAAATTTACTTTTCAAATCTTTTAGATTTTATGCTTTTATTTTTAATACATTTTTCTATTTTTACTTTTTCATTATATTGTGTTTTTTCTGTATTTCTGCTTTTTTCTTTTGTTTTGCTTTGTTTTCAATATATTTTTCACTATATTTTTTATTTGCCTATTTTTACTTTATCTTTTGGTTTTTGTGTTTTTTTTCTTTTGTTTTCCTTTTTGTTTTGTTTTTATCATTTTTTGATCATTTTTGTGTGTTTTACTCTTTCTTTGCCTTTTATTGTTTAGTTTTCTTTCTGCTTTTGGTTTATTTTTTTGTTTTTGTTTTTGTTAATTTAGTTTTATTGTTTGTTTTAGTTTTGGAGTTCATTTATTTGGATTCTCTCTTCTTTTTTGTTTTCTCTTTTTCTTTCTATTTTTGTGTGTGTGTGTTTCTTTGTATGTTTCTTTTTTTGTTTCTCTCTGTTTGGTTTTGTTTTTACCATTTGTCTTGGGGGTTTTGTTTGTCTGTTCATTTTCTCTCTCTCTCTCTCTCTTTTTTTTCTTCCACACTGTGCGGCTTACAGAGTCTTGCTTCTCTGTTCAGGGATTGGGCCTGAACCTCTGAGGTGGGAGAGCCGAGACCAGGACAATGGATTGCCATAGAAACCCTGGCACAAAGGAATATTAATCAGCAAAAGCTCACCCAGAGGTCTCCATCTCAGCAGCAAGACCTAGTTCCACCCAATGACCAACAAGCTCCACTATTGGACACCTCACACCAAACAACTAGCAAGACAGAAACACAACCTCACCCATTATCTGACAGGCTGCCTAAAGTCATACTAAGCTCACAGACATCCCAAAACACATCACCTGACATGGCCCTGCCCATCAGAGGGACAAGATCAAGCTCCTCCCCCCAGAACACAGGCACCATTCCCCCCCTACCAGGAAATGTACACAAGCCACTGAAAAAAACTCACCCACTGGGGGGCAGACCGCAGAAGCAAGAGGAACTATAACTCTGCAGACTGCAGAAAGGACACCTCAAGCACAGTATATTAAACAAACTGAGAGGACAGAGAAATATATTACAGACAAAGGAGTCAGGTAAAAACATACAAGACCAAATAAATGAAAAGGAAATAGAAAATCCACCTGAAAAAGAATTCACAGTAATGACAGTAAAGATGATCCATAATATCAGAAATAGAATGGAGAATAGACAAGAAACAATTAACAAGGACATAAAAACAGTAAAGGAGAAACAAACAGTGATGAACAGCAGAAGAAAGAAGAAAGAATTAAAACATTGAGGACATGATCAGAGACTTCTGGGATAACATAACTGTACCAACATTCAAATTATAGGGGTTCCAGAATAAGAAGAGAAAGACAATGTGTCTGAGAAAATATTTGAAGACATTATAGTCAAAAACTTCTGTAACATGGGAAAGGAAAGAGTCAATCAGGTCCAGGAAACACAGAGTCCAATAAAAGATAAACCCAAGGATAAACATACCTAGAGACATAATAATCATACTAACAAATATTAAATACAAGGAAAAAATATTAAAACCAGCAAAAGAAAAGCAACAAATGACATAAAAGGGAATCCCCATAGGTTAACAACTGACTTTTTCAACAGAAACTCAGTAGGCCTGAAGGGAGTGGCAGGACATATTTAAAGTGATGAAAGGGAAAAACCTACAACCAAGATTTTTCCATCCAGCAAGGATCTCATTCAAATTCGATGGAGAAATCAAAAGTTTTAAGGACAAGCAAAAGCTAATAGAATTCAGAACCACCAAACCAGCTCTACAACAAATGCTAAAGGAACTTCTCTAAGCAGGAAACACAGAGATGAAAAAATCTTACAAAAACAAACACCAAACAATTAAGAAAACAGTAATAGGAACATACATATTAATAATTACATTAAACGTGATTGAATTAAATGCTCCAACCTAAAGACACAGATTGGCTGAATGGATACAGAAACAAGACCCTTATATATGCTGTCTAAGACCCACTTCAGAAGTAGGGACACATACACACTGAAAGTAAGGGGATGGAAAAATATATTTTATGCAAATGGAAATCAAAAGAAAGCTGGAGTAACAATATCAGATAAAATAAACTTAAAAAAAAAGGACTGTTACAAGAGACAAAGACGGAAGCTACATAATGATCAAGGGATCAATCCAAGAAGATATAACAATTATAAATATATGTACACAAAATATAGGAGCACCTCAATGCATAAGGCAAATGCTAACAGCAATAAAAGGGAAAAAAGATGATAGTAGTACAATAATAATGGGGGACTTAACACCTCACTTACATCAATGGACAGATCATCCAGACAGAATATTAATATGGAAACACAAGCTTTAAATGACACAATAGACCAGATAGATTTAATTGATATTTATAGGACATCCCATCCAAAAACAGCAGATTACACTTTCTTCTCAAGTGCACATGGAACATTCTCCAGGATAGATCACATCTTGGGTCACAACTCAAGCCTCAGTAAACTTAAGAAAATTGAAATCGTATCAAGCATCTTTTCTGACCACAACACTATGAGATTAGACATGAAAAACAGGGAAAAAATGTAAAAACAAAACAAAACAAAACAAGAAAAAACATAGAGGAGAAACAATAAGTTACTAAAAAAACCAAGAGATCACAGAAGTAATCAAAGAGAAAATCAAAAAAAATACCAAGAGACAAATGACAATGAAAACGTGATGACCCAAAACCTATGGGATGCAGCAAACGCAGTTCTAAGAGGGAAATTTATAGCAATACAATCCTACCTCAAGAAACAAGAAAAATCTCAAATAAACAATCTAACCTAACACATAAAGGAACTAGAGAAAGAAGTTGAACAATAACAAAAACAAGAAAAAAAACCCTCAAATTTCATAGAAGGAAATAAATCATAAATATCAGAACAGAAATACATGAAATAGAAACAAAGAAATTAATAGCAAAGATCAATAACACTCAAAGCTGGTTCTTTGAGAAGATGAAATCGATAAACCACTAGCCACACTCATCAAGAAAAAGAGGGAGATGATTCAAATCAATAAAATTAGAAATGAAAATGGAGAAGTTACAATGGACACCACAGAAATACAAAGGATCATAAGCAAATACTACAAGCAACAATATGCCAAAAAGTTGGACAACCTGGAAGAAATGGACAAATTCTTACAAAGGTATAACTTCCAAGACTGAACCATGGAGAAATAGAAAATATGAACAGAAAAATCACATGTAATGAAATTGAAACTGTGATTAAAAATCTTCCAGCAAACAAAAGTCCAGGACCAGATGGCTTCACAGGCAAATCCTATCAAATATTTAGAGAAGAGATAATGCCCATCCTTCTAAAAAACTGCAGAGGAAAAACAATCCCAAGCTCATTCTATGAGGCTGCTAAAAGCCTGATACCAAAACCAGACAAAAATATGACAAAAAAAAAAAAATTACAGACTTATCACTGATGAATATAGACACAAAAATCCTCAACAAAATACTAACAAACAAACCAATAACACATTAAAAGGAAAAATACACCAGGAACAAATATGTTTTATCCCAGGGATGGAAGGATTTTTCAATATATGCAAATCAATCAATGTGATATGCCATGTTAAGAAATTGAAGAATAAAAACCATATGATCATCTCAGTAGATGCAGAAAATAACTTTTGACAAAATGCAATACACATTTATGATAAAAACTTTCAAGAAAGTGGACATACAGGGAGCCTACATCATGATAAAGACCATATACCACAAACACAGAACAAACGTCATTCTCAATGGTGAAAAATTGAAAGCCTTTCCTCCAAGATCAGGAACAAGACAAGGATATCAACTTTCACCACTCTTATTCAACAAAGTTTTGGAAGTCCTAACCACAGCAATCAGAGAAGAAAAAAAATAAAATAAAGGGAATACAAATTGGAAAAGAAGGAGTAAAACTGTCACTGTTCACAGATGCCATGATACTATACATAGAAAATCCTAAAGATTGCACCAGAAAACTACTAGAGCTAATCAATGAATCAGGTAAAGTTGCAGGATACAAAATTAATGTACAGAAATCTCTTGCATTTCTATACACTAATGTCAAAAGATAAGAAAAATAAATTAAGGAAACAATCCCATTTACCATTGCAACAAAAAGAATAAAATACCGAGGAATAAACTTATGAAAAGAGGTAAAAGAATTTTACTCAGATAACTATAAGACAGTGATGAAAGAAATCAAAGATGACACAAAGAGATGGAGAGATATACCATGTTCTTTGGTTGGAAGAATCAGTATTGTGAAAATGACTATACTCCTCAAGGCAATCTACAGATTCAATGCAATCCTTATCCACTTACCTTGGTATTTTTCACAGAACTAGAAAAATAAGTCTTAAAATTTATACGGAAACACAAAAGACAACAGATGGGCAAAGCAATCATGAAAAAGAAAAATGGAGCTGGAGGAGTCAGGCTCCCTGACTTCAGACTATATTACAAACCTACAGTCATCAGGACAGTATGTTCCTGGCACAAAAACAGAAATATACGTCAATGGAAGAAGACATAAAGCCCAGAGATAAATGCATGCCCCTATGGTTACCTAATCTATGACAAAGGAGGCAAGAATATACAACGGAGCAAAGACTGCCTCTTCAATAAGTGGTGCTGGGAAAACTGGACAGCTACATGTAAAGAAAAAATTATAATATTCCTTAACACCATACATAAAAATAAACTCAAAATGGGTTAAAGACTTAAATGTAAGACCAGACACTATAAAACTCTTAGAGGAAAACGTAAGCAGAACACTCTTTGACATAATTCACAGCAATATCTTTTTTGACCCACCTCCTAGAGTAATGAAATAAAAACAAAAATAAACAAATTGGACCTAATGAAACTTAAAAGCTTTCACACAGCAAAGGAAACCATAAACAAGATAAAAAGAGAGCCCTCAGAATGAGAGAAAGTATTTGCAAAATGAAGGAATGACAAGGGATTAATCTCCAAAATATACAAACAGCTCATGTGGCTCAATATCTGAAAAAACAAACAATCCAGTCAAAAACTGGGCAGAAGACCTAAAGAGACATTTCTCCAAAGAAGACATACAGATGGCCAAGAGTCATATGAAAAGATGCTCAACATCACTAATTATTAGAGAAATGCAAATCAAAACTACAATGTGTTATCACCTCATACCAGTCAGAATGGCCATCATCAAAAAAATCTACAAACAATAAATACTGGAGAGGGTGTAGAGAAAAGTGAGTCCTCCTGCACTGCTGGTGGGAATGTAAATTGATACAGCTAATATGGAGAACAGTATGGAAGTTCCTTACAAAACTAAAACGAGAATTACCATATGACCCAGCAATCCCACTACTAGGTATATACCCTGAGAAAACCATAATTCAAAAAGACACATGCATCCCAATATTCATTGCAGCATTATTTACAATAACCAGGTCATGGAAGCAACCTAAATGTCCATCAACAGATGAATGGATAAAGAAGATGTGGTACATAAATACAATGGAATATTATTCAGCCATATAAAGGAATGAAACTGGGTCATTTGTTGAGGTGTAGATAGACCTAGAAACTGTCATACAGAGTGCAGTAAGTCAGAAAGAGAAAAACAAATACCGTATATTAACGCATATTTGTGGAATCTAGAAAAATGGTACAGATGAACCTGTTTTCAAGGCAGAAATAGAGACACAGATGTAGAGAACAAACCTATGGACACCAAAGTGGGGGAGAGGAGGGTGGGTTGAACTGGGAGATTGGGATTGACATATATATGCTAATATGTAGAAAATAGATAACTAATGAGAACCTGCTGTATAGCACAGGGAACTCAATCTAATGCTCTCTGATGTCCTAAATGGGAAGGAAATCCAAAAAAGACAGGATATATGTATACATATAGATGATTCACTATATGTATATAGTAAAACTAACACTACTTTGTAAAGCAACTATACCCCAATTAAAAAAATAATAAAAAAATAAGAGATTTGAAATGAAAAAAAAAATACTCTAATAAAGACAAAAATGTGCACTGAATAATGATAAAGGGATCAATTCAAGAAGAAGATATAACATTTATAAATATTTATGCACCCAGCAGAGGAGCACCTAAATATATAAAGCAAATATTAACAGATCTAAAGGGAGAAGTTGATACAAAGATAGTAGGGGAATTCAGTACTTCATTGCCTCAATGAATAGGTCATCCAGATAGAAATCAACAAGGAAACATCAGCCTTAAATGAATGGTTAAACTAATGGACTTAACAGATATATACATAATATTCCATCCAAAGCAGCAGCATACACTTTCTTCTCAAGTGAACATGAAACATTCTCCAGGATAAATCATGTTAGGTCACAATAAAAAAAGCCTCAGTTTTAAGAATGAAATCATATCAAGCACCTCTCTAAACCACAATGGTATGAAGCTGGAAATCAATCACAAAAAGAAAACTAAAAATAGCACACTTATTTGGAGATTAAACGATGTGCTACTGAACAACATATGGGTCAACAAAGAAAATTTTTAAATAAATTAAAAATACATTGAGGCAAATGAAAATGGAAATACAACATACCAAAATCTATGAGATGCAGGGAAAGCAATTCTAAGGGAGAAGTTCATATTGATACAAACCTCAAGAAACAAGAAAAGTTTCAAATAAACAATTTAACTATACACCCAAAGAAGCTAGAAAAAAACCCAAGTAAAGCCCTAAGTTAGTATAAGGAAAAAAATGATGAAGATAGGGGTGGAAATAAATGAAATAAAGACTAAGCAAAATAGAAAAGATTAATGAGACTACATCAAAAGAGAGATTTTGCACAGTGACGGAAAGACACTATCAACAAAATGAAAAGACCACCTACTGGATGGGAGAAGATATTTGCAAAGGAGGTATCAGATAGGGAGTTAATATACAAAATATACAAAACACTCATACAACTCAACATAAAAAAAAACCCAATATGATTTAAAAATGGACAGAGGATCTGAGTAAACATTTTTCCAAAGAAGACATATAGATGGCGAATAGACATGCAAAGATGCTCAACATCACTAATCATAAGGGAAATGCAAATCAAAACCACAAAGATATTTTTGCCTCACACCTGTCAGAGTGGCTATTACCAAAAAAGACAAAGAATAACAAGTGTTGGCAAGGATGTGGAGAAAAGGGAAGCCTCATTCACTGTTGTTGGGAAATAAACTGGTAAAGCCACTATGGAAAACAGTATGGACAATTCTCAAAAAATATTAGGAATAGAGCTACCATATGATCCAGTAATTCACTCCTGGGTATTTATCCAATGAAAATAAAAACACTAATGAGAAGGGATATATGCACCCTTATGTTCATTGCAGTGTTATTTACAACAGTCAAGTTATGGAAGCAACTTAAGTGGTCATCAATAGATGACTGGATAAAGAAGATGTGGTATATATGTAAAATGGAATATTAGTCGTTAAAAAAGATGAAATATTGCCATTTGTGACAACATGGATGGACCTAGAGGGTATTATGTTAAGTGAAATAAGTTAGACAGAGAAAGACAAATACTGTATGATTTCACATATACATGGAATCTAAGCAACAAATAAATGAACAGCCAGAACTAAACAGAAACAGAGTCATAGATACAGAGAACAAACAGATGGTTGCCATAGAGGAGGGAGGTAGGGGGAGGAAAGAAATAAGTGAGGGAGATTAAGAGGTACAAATTTCCAGTGGCATAATAATTGAGTCACAAGTTTAAAATGTACAGTGTGGGCAATACAGTCAATAACAATATAATATCTTTGTATGGTGACATATCATAACTAGACTTGTCATGGTGATCATTTTGATATATATAGAAATATCAAATCACTCTGCTGTGAAACAGAATGAACATAGTATTGTAGTTCAATTGTACTTCAAAAACAAAAACAAACAAACAAACTCATAAAAACAATATCAGTTTTGTGGTTACCAGAGGTGAGGGGTGGGGTGACTGGATGAAGACAGTGAAAAAATACAAACTTTCAGTTATAAGATCAATAAGTACCATGGATGTAATGTACAACATGATAAATATAATTAACACCACTGTATGTTATATATGAAAGGTGTTAATAGAGTAAACCCTAAGAGTTCTCATTACAAGGAAAATATTGTTTCTATTTCATTAATTTTGTATCTATATGGATGCTCACTAAACTTATTGCTGTAATCATTTAATGCTGTAAGTAAAATCATTATGCTGCACACCTTAAACATATAGTGCTGTATATGTCAATTATATTTCAATAAAACTGGAAGAAAAAAATTTAAAAATCAATGAAATTTAAGAGCTGGTTCTTTAAAGAATTAAACAAAATGGACAAAACTTAGTTATACTAACTAAGAAAAAAAAAGAGTGCTCAAAAATAAAATCAAATAAAATCTTTCTCAAAAAAGAAGTTATAAATGATAGCAGAGAAGTACAAAAATCATAAGAGACTACTGTGCACAACTGTACACCGATAAATTTGACAATCTACAAAGAATGGATAAACCCAAGAAACATACAATACTGCAAGACTATATAATGAATAAATAGATATTCTGCATAGGCCAATTACTACAAGGAGATTAAATCAGTAATCAAAAAAGTACCAGCAAACAAAAGTACAGGTCCAGAAAGCTTCACTGGTGAATGCTACTAAGAATTCAAATAAGATTTAATACTGCACTCCTCAAACTCTCCCAAAACTGTGAAGAGAAGGGAACTCTCCCAAACACATTTTAAAGGCCAGCATTGCCTGATAACAAAACCAGACAAGGATATTCCCCACCCCGCCACACACACATACATGCCAAGAAAATTAAAGGCAATATCCCTGATAAATATAGATGCAAAAATCCTCACAAAATTTGAGCAAAACAATTTCAACAACACATCAAAATGATCATACACCATGATCACATGGTGTTTATTCCAAGGATTCAAGAATGGTTCAATATCCACAAATTAATCAATGTGATTTACCACGTTAACAAGATGAAAGGAAAAATCATATAATCATCTCAATATGTCCAGAAAAAGTATTTGACAAGATTCAATATCCATTTATGATAAAAAAAGAACTTTCAACAAAGTGGGTACAGATGAAATGTACCACTACATAATAAAGGCCAAGTATGACAAGCCTATAGTTAACATCATACTTAACAATGAAAAGCTGAGATCTTTTGAGATCACAATAAGACAAGAATGCCAAACTCACCACTTTTATTCAACATAGTGTTGGAAATCCTTACTAGAGTAATTAGGCAGGAAAAAAAAGATAAAAGTCATCCAAATTGGAAAGGAAGAAGTAAATCTGTCATGATTTGCAGATGACATGATACTATACATAGAAAACCCTAAAGACTACACACACACACACACACACACGCACACACACAGTTAGGACTAATAAACAAATTCAGTAAAGTTGTAAGGTACAAAAGTAATACACAAAAATCTGTTACATTTTTATACAATAAGAATATCAAAAAAAGAAATTAAGGAAACAATCTCATTTATAATTGCATCAAAAATAATAAAATACCTAGGAATGAATTTAAGTAAGTACATAAAAGACCTATGCTAAAAATTATGGATGCAGGAAATTGAAGAAGACGCAAACAAATGGCAAGATATTCCTTGTTCAAGGATTGAAAGAAATAATATCGTTAAAAGGTCCATATTACCCAAAGGAGACTAGAGATTCAATTCACTTCCTATCAAAATTCCAATGGCATTTTTTCACAGAAATAGAACAAACAAACATAAATTTTGTTTGGAATCACAAAAGATCCCAAATAACCAAAGCAATCTTAAGAAAGAAGAGCTAAGCTTGAGGTATCATGCTCCCTGATCTTACACTATTCTGCAAAGTTACAGTAATCAAAACAGCATGATACTGGCATAAAAACAGACACATAGATAAACAGAATAGAATAGAGAACCCAAAAATAAACACACACATATATGGTTAGTTAATTTATGACAAAGGAGCCAAGACTATATAACGGGGAATGGGCAGTCTCTTCAATAAATTGTGTTGGGAAAACCAGACAGCCACATGGAAAAGAATGAAACTGTACCACTACCTTACACCATACACAAGAATTAACTCAAAATAAATTAAAGACTTGAATGTAAGACCACAAACCATAAAATTCCTAGATGAAAATATACGTGTTAAGCTTTTTGATGTTGACCTTAGAGATATTTGTATCTGACTCTAAAAGCAATTACATCAAAATCAAAAATAAACAAATGAGATTATATAGAACTAAAAAGCTCAGTACAGAAAAGAAAACATATATAAAATAAAAAGTCAACCTACTGAATGGAGGAAGATTATTTGAAAATCTTATATTTGATAAGCACTCCATATCAAAAATATGTAAAGAACATATACAACTCAGTAACAAAACACCAAACAATCCAATTATTCAAAAGGGCAGAGGATTTGAATAGACATTTTCCCAAAGAAAACATACAGATGGCCAATATGCACATGGGAAGATGCTCAACATTACTAATCCTCAGGGAAATGAAAATCAAAACCACAATGAGATATTACCTCACACCTTTTAAAATGGCTTTTATCAAAAAGATATAAAAAGATGTGTTGACAAGGATGTAGAGAAATGGAATACTTGTGTACTGTGGGTGAAACTTTAAATTGATGCAGCTGCTATAGAAAATAATATGGAGGTTTCTCCAAATAATTAAAAATAAGAGTTCCATATTATCTAGCAATTCCTCTTCTGGATATTTATCAGAAGAAAACAAAAACACTAATTTGAATAGCTATATGCACACTGATGCTCAATGCAGAAATATTTAGAATAACCAAGATATGGAAACAACCTAAGTGTCCATGTATGGATGAATAGATAAAGAAAATGTGGTATATGTACACAGTGGAATATTATTCAGCCATAAATAGGAATGAAATCTTGTCATTTATAACAACATGGATGGACCTCAAGGGCATTATACTAAATGAATTGAGTCAAACAGAGAATGTTAAATACCATATCATTTCACATACATGTGGAAGCAAATAAAAAACAAAACAAAAAAGACAAAAAAACTCAGACACAGACAACAGATTGGTGGTTGCCAGAGGGAAGATGGCTGTAGGGTGGGCAAAATGGGTGAAGGGGGTCAAGAGGTACAAACTTCCAGTCATAAAATACATGTCATGGGTATGTAATGATAACTCTAGGTAATAAAATTGTATTGAATATTTTGTAACTTTGTATGGTGACAGGTAAAAACTAGACTTAGAGTGGTGATCACAGTCTATACAATTATCAAATCAATTTTGTTGTACACCTGAAACTAATATAGTTATATGCCAATTATACCTCAATTAAAAGAAAACATGAATCATAACTGCAGGTATTTCTACCTTAAATAAAACAGCTTCACATGAAAAGAAGAAAAAAGCAGAACCCCAGGCCCACACTCTTATTTTCTTCCTGCAACTTGTTTTATGGCTCCAGGTGTACTGTATGCTTTCCAAGATTGGTGAGTAAAAAAATCTTTTCTCTTTTAACATTTTCTGATAGTTATTGCTGAGGTTGTCTTGCAATAATAATAAGAATTTCAAGGGCCAGTCACATCACTGGTTATTGATAGGCTGAGACTGGCATACAAGAACAGAATATTGATACATAAAACAACTTGGATAAACTTCAAGGCAATTATGCTGATTTGAAAAAGCCAGTTTCAAATTGCTACATACTGTGTGATTCCATGTATATAGCTCTCTTGAAAGGGCAAAATTATAGCAATGGTAAACAGGTTAGTGGTTGCCAGGGTTTAGGATGGGGATCAGTGGGGTTGGTTATAACTGGGTAGAGCAAGGGAGCATTGTGGTGATGGCACACTCTACACCTTGCTTATGGTAGCTGTTCCACTAAGCTACACATGTGATGAAACTTCCAAGAAATATATACTGCCTTATTCTGTTTGGGCTGCTATAACCAAAATACCATAGACTGAGTGACTTAAACAACACAAATTTATTTGTCACAATTTTTGACTCTAGGAAAGCCTGCTTCCTGGTTCATAGACAATTGCCTTTTCTCTGTGTCCTCACATGGTGAAAAGAGTGAGGGAGCTCTATGGGGTCTCTACCAATTCCATTCATGAAGACAGAGTCTTCATGACCTAATCACCTCCCAAAAGCTCTCACTCCAAACACTTTGTTTTAACTTTTTATTTAGAAATAATTACAGATTCACAGAAAGTTGCAAGGAAATGTACAAGGAAGTCCCATGCACACTTCACAGTCTTCCCCAGTGTTAACATCTTGCATAAGTATAGTACAATATCAGAACCAGGAAATTGGCATTGGTACAAGCCACAGAACTTAGTCATATTTTACCAGTTATACATACACAGATTAGTGTGAGTGTGTAAATGCTAGTGTGTGTATGCTATACACTGGATGTTTGTGTCCCCTCAAAATTCATATGCTGAAACGTAATCTCCAATGTGGTGGTATTTGGAGTGAGAGCCTTTGGGAGGTGATTAGGTCATGAAGGCTCTCTCTCTCTCTCTCTCTCTCTCTCTCTCTCTCTCTATATATATATATATATATATATATATATATACACACACACACACACATATATACTGGGCACTCAAGAAATAGTTCTTGAATTAATTACCAAAAAAGCCTTTCAATATTAAAAACAGACAATATATCTTTAATTTCATTCTAACAATTAATACACATCTAACATGTTCAGGATGGTGTTCATTTTTATTGTCAATTTCTAATTTCTAATGGCTATGCAGTTAATACATCTTATAGTTTTGCAAATGGGTTTCAAGCCATTGATAAGACTGACACATTAAATACTTAATTTTTAGAGCAATCAAAGTACAACATGTGATTAGGATGTAAAAGTGAATTTCATTTGTATAAAACAAGTGCAATAGCAGAAGAAAATCTTGATTACATTAACAGTGATGAAAAGACTCAAATGTTGCCCCAATTTTTTTAATACATTTATTTATTTATCTATCTATCTATTTATTTATTTATTTATGTTTGGCTGCGTTGAGTCTTCATTGCTGCTTGTGGGCTTTCTTTAGTTGTGGCAAGCGGGGGCTACTCTTCATTGTGGTGCGCAGGCTTCTCAATACACTGGTTTCTCTTGTTGCAGAGCACGGGCTCTAGGCACACGGGCTTCAGTAGTTGTGGCACACGGGCTTAGTAGTTGTGGCTCGCAGGCTTAGTTGCTCTGCAGCATGTGGGATCTTCCTGAACCAGGGGCTCAAACCCAAGTTCCCTGTGTTTAATGGCAGATTCTTAACCACTGCACTACTGTGGAAGTCCCCAATTTTCACACTTAGGTGTGATATTGATTTTTTCACCTCGTTAAACTAAAACACTGTCAGATACCATTTTTTACTTTCGAAGACCTTTTAAGATAAGAAAATTGGGCTTCATTTTATCTTAATTCACCTGATGAAAGCTTTCTCATTCACTCTCTCATTCTACTCCCTCCCCTCCACCTCTTTACTCTTTAATAGACAAGGTTTCACTTCAGGCACAGAAGAATCAATACAAAACTAAATACAGTATACTGCTACCCATCAAGGACTAAATGAAGAAGTATATAAAAAGTCTTTTTTGAGTAAAGTCAGTGAAAACTGCCCTTTTGTTACATAACATTTTAGCTAGTCAAAAGTTCATTTTATTTGAAATAAAAGAGTATTGGAGGGCTTCCCTGGTGGCACAGTGGTTAAGAATCTGCCTGTCAATCCAGGGGACACGGGTTCAAGCCCTGGTCTGGGAAGATCCCACATGACGTGGAGCAACTAAGCCCGTGCGCCACAACCACAGAGCCTGTGCTCTAGAGTCCGTGAGCCACAGCTACTGAGCCTGCATGCCACAACTACTGAAGCCCGTGCGCTTAGAGCCCGTGCCCTGCAACAAGAGAAGCCACGGCAATGACAAGCCCATGCACCGCAACGAAGAGTAGCCCCCACTCGCTGCAATTAGAGAAACCCCCTGGGTAGAAACGAGGACCCAATACAGCCATAAATAAATTAATTAATTTAAAAAAAAAGGAATATTGGACATACTTTCTCAGATTCTGACTCAGTTGTAAAAGTAATGAAGATCCCCCAAAATGGTGGCTTAAATATGACTGGAATTTCTTTCTCAGGTAAAAGAAGTATAGAAGTAAACTGTGCAGACTGGTTTGGTATTTCCAGGAAGACATCAGGGACCAGTCTTACTTCTAGTTCATCTCTCTGAAAACTCTAGGGAGTGGCTTTGATTCCTATAGCATAAGAGTGCTGATAGAGTCCCAGCTCTCTCAACTGCATTCCAGGCAGCAATATGGAAGAGGGTATTCCATTTCATTTTAAGAGCCCCTCAGAAGTCCTACATAGTACATTCATACATATCTTAATGATAATAACTTTGTCAACTAGTTATTTCAAGGGAAGCTGGTAAAGGAGGCAATATGCCCATTGAAATTTGTAGTTTTCTGAATTTCAGAGAGGAAAACACAGAATGACTCTTGAGAAGCAAATAAATGTCCTTGCTATAGGTGCTATGGAGTTGACCCCAGCTTGCAAATTCCTTACTGAATAAGAATGTATTGAATATCAATTCAAATAAATAATTATTGCAGATCTGCCATGTGCTTATTGTCAAATGCTTAGAGGCAACTACAAATGTGGATAAAATATTTGCAAATCAAATATTGGATAAGGGACTTGTATCCAAAATGTATAAATATTACAACTCAATAACAAAAAGACAAATGACACAATTTAAAATTGGGCAAGGGATATGAATAAACATTTATCCAAAGAAGATATACAAATGGCCAATAAGTACATAAAAAGATGATTAATAATATTTATCATCAGGGAAATGGAAGGCAAGACCACAGTGTGACCCTACTTCATACACATTGGGATGGCTATAATCAAGACAGATAGTACATGTTTGTGAGAATGTAGAGAAAGGGAAACTCATAAATTCTGTGTGAGATTGTAAAATGGTTGCAGACACTTTGGAAACCAGTCTGCCAGTTCCGAAAAATGTAAAAGATACAAATATTATATGACTCAGCAATACCACTCCTAGGTATATACCCAAGAGAATTCAAAACATATATTCACAAAAATATTTGCTTATTAACATTCATACTGACACTATTCATAATAGCCAAAAAGTTGAAACACCCTAAATGTCCATTAACTGATGAATGGATAAACAAAATATGATATATCCATACAATGGAATATTATTTGGCCAAAAAAAGAATGAAATACTAACACAGTTGTCCCTCTGTATCTGTGGAGAATTAGTTCCAGGACCCCTCACACATACCAAAATCCCTGGATGCTCAAATCCCTTATATAAAATGGAACAGTACAGTCAGGCCTTTGTATCCACAGGTTTTGAATTCTCAGATTCAACCAACTTCAGACAGAAATTCTGACCCAAGATTGATCAAATCCAAGGATAAAAAACCAATGAATATGGAGGGCCAACAGTATATTTATTGAAAAATAGTCATGTATAAGTGGACCTGGGCAGTTCAAACCTGTGTTGTTCAAAGGTGAACTGTATATGCTATAACATGGATAAATCTTGAAAACATTATGCTAAGTGAAAGAAGCAAGTCACAAAAAGTAGATATATTATTATAATAATGTGAAATGACCAGGATAGGCAAATCTATAGATACAGAAAGTAGATTTGTGATTGCCAGAAGCTGAGGAAAAAGTGAAACAGGAAGTGACTGCTAAGGGATAAGGGGTTTCTTTGGGGATGATAACAATATTCTGGAATTAGAGAGTGGTGATAGTTGCACATCACTGTGAATATACTAAATTGTAAAATTTTAAGGGTTGGATTTTATGGTATGTAAATTATATCTTATTAAAACTGGTATTAAAAATAATAAAAATGTTTAAGAGCAAATAAGAGCAGTAAGACAAGCCATCATTCTCTGTTCTCAAGAATATTGTAATTTTATGTGGACTAGGTAGGTGAGCAAATAATTATATGTTTCATGCTCTAAAACTATTATTACAAACATTAGGGAACCATAATACCACATGCAAATATTTTGAAGAAACATGGAAATACTGTCATTGACACATTTAGCTTATATTTATTAGAACACACTAACAGAATAACCTCCTGTTAATTACATAATCAAATGGAATGTGTGGGATTAGGTCCTATACTGTCACTCTAATCTCAGGCAAAGTATTCCAGGATTCATTTTAATACATAGGAAATATCTTTATCTCAAACATTTTCTTTCACTCTCCAGTAAATTATTCATCCAGTATTTAATTCAACTTATAGTTCTACAGTTTTCTGCAACTATGGAGAACATTTGTTTACCACACTTCACAAAAGAACTTTTCATATACAAAAATAAGACAAAGTGCACCTTATATTTCTATCTTTATATAGAGAGTAGAACTTCCCCTGTTGCTAAAGTTAAATTCCTGAAGAAAATTATAAAAAGAAAATAAATTAAAGACCGAGGATTTCAAGTCTCTCTCTCATTTTTTTTTTTTAAACAAAGCCAAGCAATACCTTTAAAGAAAGCTAGGTCCAAAGTTAATCTGTTAAAACACTTGCCAACTAAAGAATGTCACTTGCCTTCTAGTTCTACAAGGATTGAATCATTAACCACTGCAGTTGCGGACCTTCAACATAAGCTGAAAGAAATTCAGGGCAGAATCAGAAATGAGAGACTCTGTGCTCTAGGAGAACTGGCAGAACAGCCCTTCAGACGCTTAAATATTTTCAGGAGAAAATTTTATGAACCTAAATTCTTGCATCTTCTCATACCTAGAGAAACACTAAAATCATTAACTAGGATATATTTTCTTTGTGACTAGCGGCAACCTTCTACTGAGATGTGCCCTTGTATGTACCACTTTGCCAAAATCACATATACACTGACCTCCCCCCTTGCCTCTTCATAGCAGTTTCTCAGAGCTATCAGAGAGGCTATCTCTGGGCTATAGTTCTCAGTAAGACACTGAATAAACTCAACTCACAACTTTTACATGGTGTGTTTTTTTTCAGCTGCTACATTTATAAACATTTTACACTCATTAAAATATAAGAGCCTACAGAAAAAATTTTATTTTATTATTATTAATGCTTATTAAGATCAGACACTTTGCTAGATTCTTTGGTTGGATTATATCCTTAAACTAGGTAAATACTAATATTTATTGTTACCATTTTGCAGTTGAGAAACTAAAATTAAAAGACATGGGGTAATTTGTTCAAAGTTATAGTCAGGATTCAGATCTCAATAAGTCAGAATCCTAGACTCCTAATCATTGTGTATTTCATTTTCTACTAAAGTATATAAACTTATTATATTTACTTTATTATACTATTTTAAAAAGACCAAAAAATAAAAGTAATAATAGTAGATAATATTTATTTTAAATCTATATTGAAATAGATTCCATGCTAATACATTTACAGTATCATTTAATTGAATCAAATAAAGAAAAAGTCATATTTAATAGGACTTACATTAATATTAATGCGTATTGTAAAATTAAATTCTATCACTAATGATGGCACGATGATGGTGGTAATCAGGCTGAAGGAAAAAGATATGTACACCATTATGGGAGGAGAACTAGGGTCCTAGTTGTCCTAATCAGACCTAGGGTCTGATTCTAAAAGTTCAATTGCTAATTTAAGGACTTAGCAGGAAGCTTATTGTCTATTACATATGTTTTAATGGAAATGTGGCAAGGGTTTTTTCTCCAGCTATTTGAAGAAAGATGAAGTTGAGGCTGGTAGTCCTTGTTTTTTTTTAAAAAATGTTTCTTTTCACCACTTTATATCTTGTGGAAAATCATTCAAGACTTGTCTGAAGACCAAACTCTATTTGAAGAAGAGATCAATTTCCCTTTCTTCCAAATTTTCAAAGAAATTTAAAGGTAGATTAAGAAATTGCTCAAGTATCTTAAGCCAGTTTAATTGTCGTTCCTATATTCTCCTGTTTCTCCTTGTCATTACTCAGTGAAACACTCGGATATTTAAAATCCTTGTCTGATATATTTTTAGGGTGAAACCCTCTAATGACATGACTTAAGTCAAAGATAGTGGATTCTATTCTCAAACATTTTACAGATATTAAAGTTTGTTTAGTTTTGTTTCTTTGTTTAATTTCTTTGTTTGCTCTAAGAAAATTACCTGTGGTTTGATTCGTAGTTAATTCCATAAGGCATATCATCCATTGGCTTTTTTTTTTTAACAGTTCAATCACAAGCTTTTCTAAATTCTTTTAATGTAAGCTTAGGAATGATTTGATAAATTCTGCAATATGATATTGCATGCATCTAGTGTAATTGCTCTTGAAAGCTTTGATTATATTTTGAATCATGTTGTTAAGTAAATGAAGTAAATAAAATTTGAAGTGGGAGAAGGGGATTGACACTAACATTAGAACAAACACAGATTATTTGTACCAAATGCTCAGTGTTAGAATCAAAAACACTTTGATTGAGACAATATCTTTTTACTTATGAATATTATTCAACATCATAAATGATGCATTATAAGAAGGGAAGAGACATTATCCTAAATATTAATTTATATAGTCAGAACCAAGAAAGAGTGCTATGAGAGAAAGAGGTGAGCAGGACAGACCTGATCTCCTTTAAGAGTATGCAAGTTTAAAACACTATAGTAAATCAGAGATTTCACCATGAAGTCATTTGTATTGGTTCAGTATCTTTCTTTCAGAAAGGACAGCAACTCAGCTCAAATTGTCTTAAGCAAAAAAGTAAGTATTGGGCTTGTATTTTCTTACTTCAGGCATATCTCGATCTTTCTGCTCATACTATGTCAGTCCATTATTTGAATCTCATTGGTTTTGAATCATGTGATGGTATCACCCTCCCATGTTTGATCCAATCACTATGGTTGAAAGAATGAAATCCTTTAATTAGCCAGTCTTTAATCCTGTGATCATCCCTGGAACAAATGTCACCTAGACCACATGGACTGGATCCTCAAAGAAAACTGAAGTGCACTTAGCAAAAGGAAGATGACTGAATGCTGGATAAACAAAACAAAATGTGTCTACTAAACTATTTGAAAAACAAGAGCAGTAATTTATTCCAAACTTTCTTAAACATTTTACCTTTTAATCATTGGTTGAGAGAGTGAGAAAAGACATGCCATTGCAAATCTAGTTAGTAGCATTTTAGTTAAAAAAGTATTCAGGTTAATAAGCCTCTTTTTATCAGCTACTAAAATACTCTGTGACAGCAATATGTCTTGATTACTCTTCTTTCCTGACACACATCACATTGCACAACGTTATGTACTTCATCAATTGATTGAACTATTTTTTGAACTTGTTGCAAAATAATTTGGTTAGGTATCATATATTAAAATAACTTGGTTAATTTATTGTTTTTCTGTCTGTTTTATTTTATTTTATTTCTTAACAGGAAGTAATACACTTTGAAAGCAAAAATGGAACATAACAATTTCACTTAAACACATGATTCCAATAAAGTGTTTCCTAATTCATTTATGTAGTCAATAATTTTAATTTCAAATGAAATATAACTTAAAGATGATTTGAGAAGCCTTATTTAAAGGAATTATTGAATAGCAGTGCAGGCATTAGTAACACAGCAATACCAAAAGAAGAAATCATTAAGCATTAAAAATAAGCTATTCATGAAGCTTTGTTCCCAAACACACAAACTTGTTTACCTCTGCTATCATTTAACAGTTGAAAAATCACTTTCTAATCCCCTTCTATTTGAATTCTCATTGGTGCCCTGCTGGCAGGAACTCTATGCTAACATTCAGTGTGTAATCTCCTCTCAGCCCATCATTTTCTTAATCTGTTCAATTTACAAGTTAAATCTGCAAACTGACCATTTAAATGAATAACTACTCTGAAAGGACTTCAAAAAAATATAACTGCTAAATTACCCCTTTTTTCTCTTTCTCTTTGTAAACTGATAATTTTTGTTCTGACATCTCCCAATGTTCCCTCTTACTAAAATGTCCATGCTGTTAATCCAATATTCTTTAGATTTGAATAAATTTACTTTGCTCATATGGATAGCTAGAAGTTCATGAAGATAATATTTATTTTTGTGAAAGGCATATACAGTGAAAACATCAAGTTGAAATTTGTTCCATTTGTTTCCAACCTATCCTTCTAGGCTTTTCTCCTGCCAGATGGTACCATGTGAATTATGTTCCACTCAGGCGTGACTTCTTGTCATTTCCCTGTCTACCATACTCTTCCAAGCATTATACAAAGGCCAGCGTTTCCTCAGGTAAGCATTCCTTGAATTCTGGTGGGATCCCTTTTCTAAGGCTTCTTCTTCTAGAAAATTGAGTAATTTTTTATTCCTGGGTATATCAGTGTTTTCCATACAATTTTATGTCAGGGTATACTAAGAGAGAGAAGTAGGACAGTTGAAGAGAGCAATGGAGGATTTGAGAAAGTTTGGAATAAATACTTTGGAGAGTGAGAAAGCAAGCTAGCAAAAATCTCAGAAAATGTTTGGTTCATCAGGGTTAGGTATAGTGATAGCTAAACTAGGTTAGAGATGATGAATTTGTGCTGTCATCAGTCTATAAACTATAATGATTTCCTCAGCTGCAGTAATTATTTGAGAAGTCAGCTAGAGAAATACATTAAGAGAGAAAAACTGGAAGAATCGCCAGTGTCTCTAGACCCTGGGTATGCCTATAAACTAGGCTGTTGAAATGGAGTCTGGGGTATAGCCTTGAGATTGAGTAGGTCTTCACAGCTATGATAGTGGGAGTGTTTTCCACATGGATGCTGAACTGTTTCCCTGATCACAGTAGGAATTGGCATCAAGAAGTTTATAAATGGATACTTACTTCACTCTTCAATACATAGGAAAAATAATACAAAGACTGGACATGATGGCTAAAGGAAGTTTTAGAATTCACTAAAGTTGTGTTTCATGAATCTCAAAATAGTGGTGCTCTTGAAAAAGAAGCAATGAAGAAGAAGTGGTGTTGATTTAATGCCTACAGTACCAGCAGTTATCCCCTGCCCTGTGATATATTAGAGTGTGAGACTGAGCCGTTTCCATTCTAAGATGTAACAGAGCTAATGGCACTCATGAGAGAGAATAGGGTCTCGGTGGAGGCAAAAGATGAAGCAAATTATTTTGATACTTAACACAGAGATGAGTCTGTTCAAAATATAAGGTTTTCAGAGCATAGTAGGGGGAAAATTCAATCAGACGGAAAAAGTACTAACAGTCAAATGGTGAGTGTGCCTGACAAGATACTTGATTAGAATAGCTTGCATTTTCACCATGGACCAAAGATTGTAGAGGTGGAATGTATTAATGACAGAATAAAGATAAAGGTTTTTGCTCAAAGTATATACTGCTAAGAATCTTTCCTGTATCCCTGAAGACATCTCTTCCAAAACTTTAGCTGGGAAGATTATTTAGATTCCAATACACCCACCTTCTGATGGAAGAAGGCAAAATTCCTAAGAGACCCCAGGCTTCATAAGGTGGTGAAAATGAAGACAGCTGTAGTAGATTGATAGATAATACTTTGATCAGAGTTCCCCAGGTGATTTCTATATTCATACCTTTACTTCCCAATGGAAATATACTACCTCTCTGTGACTGTGAAGGTTTAGGATTACTGGAAAAATTATGTGGTCACTGGGGAAATTTCCAGTTGGAACTCTCTTTAGGTCAAGTGGAAAACATTGGATGGTTATCCAACAGGTCTACTGTGAAGAGAATCGCAGCAGGTAGTTTATTTTATTTTCTCACCATACTATATATCAGTAATTCACTCATCTCCTATTACTTCATTAGTTACTTTTGAATTGCATTTTTTAATGTCAGGTACAGCACACTTGCTTATATAAACATTTTATTTTTTGTATTCAGGACTTCCAAACTGTTGTTAGAAATAAGATGATTAAGAAAGCATATTCAATTAAGAATATGATGGTTTGGGAAAATATCTAATATCATAGTATAGTCCTTTTTAATGTTGTGGTTATGTGTGTTCTGTCTTCTCCTTAAGATGAAGTCTATTCGTGTATTGTGAACATCATCTGGCATTTTTCATTTTGGGTAGCAGTGAGTTGACTGCCCTTCACATAGATTATTCAACTTTATATATGTGGATAAATAAAAGCAATTTTAATAGGAAAACAGATAGGATGATAAGAGGAACACATGTTCTAGTCCCACTGTGCTAATGACTGCAATACTGTTCCACATATGACTGACTGGTATGAGGCTCCCATGCATTATAGACTTGGAGGATCTAACTGGTGTAAGGCTCTTGAAATATCATCCTGGCTGGTCTCCTTTCCAATAAATGATTGTTTTCTACTAGCTTCCTGCCACATAGATATCAGTTTAAATGTTTCTAGTGAAGAGATTACTAGTATTTTATTTTTTCTTTTTAAGTTATTTAATAACTTAAGGTTATGAATACCCATTATTATAGCATATTAAGATTTTTAAAATTTAATGTTATCATTTAACACAAATACTATTTCTTTTAACTT